>NC_090446.1:854425133-854728099 GCF_031143425.1 Pleurodeles waltl | reverse complement strand
ATGAGGTTAATTCCTGCGTGTTGATCTTCAGGCGGAGGGTGGTGTTGTGGGCAATGGCTATCCAGCCTCCTAATCTGGATGGACGGTCCTTGCGCAGCTGTTTGTAGTCTCTGGGGTGGAGATGGCGTTGTCCAGTCTGGATGTTGTGTTAGTCCATCTCTCAGTGAAGAAAGCAATGTCATGGTGGGTGGTATCTATCAGGACCCAAATCTCCATGATGTGTTTCTGCAGGAAGCAAACATTGAGGAGGATGCACTTAAGATGGTCTGGAAGCGGTTCTGGCACTGTGAGATCTGGCATTTGGCATGCAGAGAAAGTGAGGTGGCAGTGGCGGCAGAAGAAAGGTCCATGGGTGTCCTTGGGGAGGCTGGGTGACAGGTGCTCTGACATCCAGGGTTCAGTGCGTGGAAGGCCCTGGTATCGTATCAGTGGGTAGTCTGAGATCCAGGTCTGTTGCACTGGGCGCGGTCCAGGCGCAGACGGGCTTGCTTTTGGCATGCCATTGGCACGCCCACTGCACAGCCGTGCAGCAGCCACACTTAAGAAGAGATATGGGATTGGTCAGCTTGGAGGTGGGAGGGCTGGAAGCGCTACGAGGTTGGGGGGCTGTAGGGGCAGCAGCGGCGGGGAGCAGGGAATGCATGGGAGCAGGAAAAGAGTGAAAGGAGAGATAAAGAGAGAAAAAAGGGGATTGATCAGCTGGGAGGTGGGAGGGCGGGAAGCGCCACAAGGGCAGAGGATGGAGCCACAGGAGCTGCAGTGGCAGGGAGCTGGGAAAGCACAGATGCAGAAAAAGTTTGAAAGGAGAGAAAAAAGGCAAAGTACAGAAAAAAGAATGAAAGAGATAAAAGGCAGACAGACCTGACAAATAAAGATGGTCGCTAGGCCACCAGGGATGAGGTGCAGTTGGGAGCCTGTGGGTGGAAGTGGGCCTCGAACGCAGAGCTGGCAGGCTCTGTGAGGATACAGCAGCAGCAGCAGTGGCCATGCAGAAGGGAGAGATGGACACTGTCCAAAAGGTGACAGGACTTTGCACTGAGGAGGCACGAATTATAGTCACCTTAGGTTATGAGTCATAATCACTATATTGAAAGGACAAACATGATTTTAAGCTTAACCTGTGTTTAGCCTGACTGCTGTAGTGTTAAACCTGCAATGCAACTGTCAAAATAACCCTTTTGGATAAGAGAAACACCTCAGTTTTTGTGTAAGCACAGCATTAGCAAAGGTAGAGTATGAGTGCTGCCCAGAGAGGACAAAGCAATTAACCACTTTCTGCTCTTCGTGTAGAACCCTGTCTGGTAGAAATTTAAATTGTTTCTTGTCAGAACAGCCCCCTATGTGGGTCACCTGAGTTGCTATATTTTGGCTGGGGCTCCTACAGTGCATTCTGGGAATATGCCAATCACAGACTCACCTCTGGAGAGCAAATACATGGCCCAACCAGACTAGCTTTCCATTTTAGCTGGAAGGATACACTAGACAATGATTAGCAGTGGACATCTTCACAACACCCTACCTTTGAAAATACATGCTGGCAATGGCCATCAGCACTGCTCATCTCATGGACTTGGAACATGCAAATGTGATACATCCTGAGGTTGCAGCCAAGATGTTGCCCACTTGCTCATAACTAGAACTAAGCTTTCAAACCACACTGGTACTTCTATCCCTGTCTTATGTGGAAGTTACCAGTAAGTCTAGAAAGGCATTAGATACTGAGGAAATCCTGAAACCCACTCCACCCCTCAACTTAAGGCAAGCTGCTGAACAATCAACCTCAAAGAATACTGATGTTCATGAATATGTGAGGAGCCCATTGAACCCCTCACCAGAAATGGAGGTGAGATCCTTGAGAGATGTGCTGCTACAAAACACAGACAGGACACTGGTGCAGCCACTTAGTATAGAGTTGTCTGACCAGCTAATTGCTTCAAGTGGGTTCTATGTTGGAATATCGCAGAGTTTTACCAGGCATGCCATTACATTATGGGTATTACAACGAATATGTCTTTACCATCCATTCCTATATCACGCAAATGGTTACAACGACACACAACAGGGAAAGCGTGCGACTTTGGAGAGGAATAATTTACTATTCCAACTCCCGTCTGCTCATCAGTATGGAAAGCATTGGACTTTGAAGCCCAACACCACTTTCCCTAAGACTTGTGTTGTATTGAAATGTATGGTAAAGGAATACGTCTGCGTCTCAAAGACGCATTCGTTGTAACACTTGCGATGTAGCAGCATGCATGGTTTGGGCCACGTTGTAAACGCTTTTTCCCCTTCAAATGACATATATGGTTCTTATGCCACATGCGTTCCCAGGTGTATGGTGTCTGTGTCGATCATGACACTTCAAGGCAGCATATATGTAGGAAAATGACCTGTTAAGTAACATGTGTGCGTGCACATAAATCTTCCTCACCCATTCCATGCATTCATGTACACTCATTCACACACTCAGGATTCAATCACATGAAATTAATGGCTGTATAGCTTGATCGCAGAATCAGCAAAGGAATTATATTTGCCACTCATTTCCAGTCAGGATTGTTCTTAACAAGGGGGTTGTGTTTGCAGCTCCTTTTCGAATCAGGTCTGTTAATAACTCTCAGGGATCCCTTAAATTAGCTCTTTCATATTGCATTTCCAAAGCTGCCTTGTGCAAGTTTTAGTGCCACAACTTACAGACAGTCATATGTGCTTCTAGACTTTTAGTCAGTTATGCGCAATAAGGCCCCAAAGTGCACTCAAGATTCAGGATGTTATTGATTCAAAGGGCCCAAAAGCATTACTGCCTCATAAACTCAAAGTACATGAAGTAATTGCTCTTTGAGCGCTGCAAACTATGATCATGATTGGTTATGCAGTTACATGCTAATCACATGCATGCATTCCTTACACATACACTTAGCTGTGTCCTTTTGTTTTTTTTGTCTTTGTCTTGGAAGGATCATGGTTTTCTGAGAGGAATGAGGAGGGATCCTGGTGACATGAATCCGAGGTGGGGAGAGCCTCGGAGAGCCCTGAGACGGAGTTCTGTGAGGGCATCAATGTTGGTTTCTCCAGCAAGTATTGCAGTGTTGCAAACCATGTGGGTCGATCTCAGGTCAGGGAGTATCACCATGGAGACTGTGATAACGAGTCCAGCCCTTATAGATTACTTGTACTTGGACACGCTGGAGGTCGGTGAACCTTTTAACCGAGTTGGGCTCTCCTCATCCAAGAATAGTCGGATCACTCAAATAAATAATCAATTACCATTATAATCAATACCCAATACTTATTCAATAGATCAAACGACACATTAGAAATCAATAACAATCATTATTTTGACCCGCCATGACCTTTTAGTCATGAATAACCACACCAGTTTGTTAGAAGTTAATTAGTTTATTTCCCCATATTAACAAAGCTAACACAATATATAAGAGTCTCAAAATCAAATGATTTATGTATACGAACATTACTAGCTGTCCATAACGACGGAAGAAACGAAATCTACGCAAAATCTGGATTATAATACACTCGGTTATAGCAGTGCAAATCACTAATATAAGTAACTGAATTTGACTAATTTCATACATCGGTCAGCATAACAAGATTTCAATTTAGCATGGTGCATCAAGTGAATACCTCAACTAACCTCTAGTTAGCATTGGCATGTGGGGCTTCATGCAAAACGAATTTAGTCAACACAAATTTAGAAAACTTCTAGCTTGGGTCCTATCAAAATAGCAGTTGGTACCTAAGAAGGAAAACATAATACATAATACAATTATCCTTTCATAATTACCAAATACAATCAGCATTCAAGAAAGTCTTCATCCTTCAGGTACCAGTTCGATCCGCATGAGGCAGATTTCAAAGGACCAAAGTTGAGGGCAAGTTTCCTTGCAGCAGCAAGGAGAATGGGGCAAAGTTACTGCATGGGCAAGACGGGGCAAATTTAAGTTAAAGTCTCTAGGGTGAGAATTTTCAAAGTCTCTTTCTCTTAATAGAGAAAGGGCATCAAGATGTCGTCTAAGATGGAGTCTTGGATCAGACTTCAAAATGGCATCGTAGAAAATGGCTGACTTCTCTCTGTCTGGTGGGTTTAAGTAAGAAACATTCCAAATTCTTCAGGGTCTTCCATTGGAGGGTTCATAGGGTGGCTTCAATTTGACCAATGAATAGTGTCTTTCTCCTAGTACTCATTTATGCATACATTGTCCTTGGAGCCTTGGAACACAAGTTGCAACAAAGTTTGCCAATTAATTTTATCTTAGGGCCTTTATTGTCTGCACCTGCAGGAACTGACCTTGCATCAAAGATGATGAAACCGGCCTAGCATGAAACCTTGGAGATAAGTGTATTAGTCATCTCTACTGGAAAAATACAGCCTTAATGTAAAATAATGTCTTTGTGAAAACCACACAGTTACATTTGAAACCAGGCGACTAGGGCAAAGCCTCTGCTAAATTTAAGCTAAGCATACAACAGTTTCAACAAGAAAATCATAGAATACATTTGCAATTATGACGGATTACTACATTTGTCAATTCTTCATGACTAATTAAGCTTGTTTATAATAATGGCGAACTACTCCGTGGGCACAATTTCCCACGCACATTATTTTCTTTGCTAAAATCACACTACCTTATACGATTTTGGTTACATGATATATGAATATTTGTTAGCCCTTCTTTTTCTGCGTCATCCATCCCTCCTCTGATGACTAATTATGTCATCACATCAAATCTTCCACCACAAATTTTATCCCATTAAAATTCTGTTTCAGTAATTTGGCACTTCAGTCAATTCCCTCTTTCTTTTGGTTCCTTTTGATTTTTCTCTGTATATCTCTACTATTTTATTTTCTATTTTCTTTTCTCTTCTCTTTTTGCTTCATGGTTTCAATATTTTAATAGATTTCCATGTTCCCCAAATACCTAATAAGCAAATTAATACTATATTTATTCATTTTACTATTTTCAGTAACAATCCATTCTAAATGTTGCTGAGAGAATTTCCCACAGAAGCAAATCCTTTTCCAACCTTTTCCCATACTCCTGGTTCTTTCAAATCTGTACTCTTGTTAGTTAAATTCGTAAGCATTTTTCTAATTTGCCCGCTGTTGTCCGGAATATAAGAACAACAGTGACGTGCACCAAGCATTTTGCAAACGCCGCCATCTTTTGCTAAAAGAATGTCTAAAGCAAGCCGATTTTCAAGAGTCATAGCTCTTTCTGCAGCAAGTTCAGCATCCATCAGGATTATAGCTCCTGAGAATGTTGTCAGCATGTTATCAACAATAGTAGACAACTTTCGTATTTTAATTGAATTCAATATGACTCCTACTGAAGAAATCATCGTTCCAAATATATCTCCCAACACACCAGAAGCTGTCTCCCTTTTCTGAGCATGATGTGATTCAGACAGTTTTGGAAAATTCTTTAAGTCGTCCAGTTGATAAATCTTTGCAAATACTATTCCCAAATAACATCTTCCATACCATCCTTTAGGAAGACGATAATAGGCGTTAAATCCACAAATATAATATACCCCTGGAATAACTGGGTCTTGTCCATTCAGCATGAATGTCCACTTAGCTTGAAACAAAAACGTATGTTTACATTCACACGTTCCCACAAAGATTGTGTCATAATATGATTTTGGTCTATGTACACAAAGCCTCCCTACGTGTATTGTATCTAAAGCTAGTTTCCCTTGTGTCTTTATCGCGGCAAAAGCATAGTTATCTACAGATGTCCTTCTGTGTAATTCCCTTTCCAATTTCTCCTTCCCCACCTTCCTCCTATCAGCAGTGTGATTTAAAAAACTTTTCTCCATCGGTGAAAGCAAGCATGTAAGGTTTTCTCTGTGGGCGTAAGCTGTGTGAAAAGGTGAAAATGCTTCAAAGAAACCCCTAATTAACTTTATATAGCAATCTCTTGCTATTTTACTCAGGTAGTCTATTATGGGGATATATGCAAATACAACATCATGATTGGAATAAAAGTAGTGAATATACTCCTGGCCTTAAAATCTGGTCATTAATAAACTACATCAAATTCCATACGTTAGAGGCATGCTATGATATGTCACTCCTTCCATTACTGAGGTAGGTATTTGTGTGCACACATAACAATCTTTTGCATCCATTGTCTCAACATACTCATTCAACAAGCAATAGAAAAAGTTTGACGAAAGTTCCTTCTTATCATGCAAATATCTTTTGTCTTGTTCGAGTTTCTTCAAAGGAGTTAGTTCAGTAGTAGGTTTAGAAGTAGAAGCATCATTCGTGTCTCTTTCATTCCCTCCATGCATTCCAAGAATTATTGCCATAACTGTTAGTACACATGCAGTTATTACACCTATACACATATATCTACAATATTTCATCTTATGTCCCTCTGTAGTGTAGCCTGTCATGATCTATATAGAATCAGAAAGTTAAAGACACTTTATCAAATCAGATTTGCAGGTATATATATATATATATATATAAATATATATATATATACAGCTGAACGAGTTCAGTGTTCACACGATCTCTTTAGCAGCTTAGTCTCTTATCGGTTTAGCAGCTTTGTCTCAAGATCGGTTTCAAAAGTCAATCAAGTTAGCAATGTCTTATCCGGTTCAAAAGTCAATTAGGTTGTCAATGTCTTATTCGGTAATGTTTCATGAGATTTCACTTTTCAGGTACCAAAGTGTCGTTCTGCTTCTTCGTTCTCAAGACTGAGGGATATGAATTCGTCTGACCAATCGTTAGTGGCTATGTATGCCCACTCCGGACCAGAATATCTTCTGCTCGGTATACTTTTCCTTTTCAATTTTGCATCTCCTTTTGATTCTCTTTCGCTGGTGCCTTGTTCCTTGGCTGGTTCCTTCTCTTCACTTGGTGTTTTTATTGCGACAGACACTTCTTTTCTTTTCTCTTTCAACTTTGGCCCTTCACTTTCGTTTAATATTTCTCTAGTCCTTAATTTCACTGGCGATATGCTTTGTCTCCGTTTCGCACTGTTTTCACCTGATGGACCTGCAACCGGTTCTGGAAGAGTTTGAACAGTTTCACTCTGTCCTGTCTTGTCTTCTCCCCCTAGGAGGTCAATCAGGTTTTCCTTTTCTTTTCCTGTATCGTCTGCTTCTGGGAAAGCCCTCCTCTGATCAGGCTCTCCTGCTCCTTCACCTGTCGCAGGCTCTTTGTCACTTTCGGGATCTTCGTCACTTCCTGAGGCTTCTCCTTGGTCCTCCTCAAATGAATCAGCTGTTTCTTCCTCAGAAAATATTTCCCCTTCCTCTAGTTCTGTCACGCCGCGGCCGCCGCTGCTCCTACGGCGGCCGCGGGCTCGGGTCGACGCAGCGCGGCATTCTTTTCATGCCGCGGCCTGTGTGCGAGCCGTGGGAGAGGCCGCGGCTTGCGCGCAAGCCGCAGGAGGATTAAGAAGCCTGGTCAGGGGTCGCGGCACTCGCCGCGCCCCTTTCTTTAAGTTCTTCCGCAAAGGCAGACGCCGCAGGGCTTGAGACCCCGAGTGGGTTTCAGGCCTGACCACGCATAGCGCATTTAGTGCGCTTTATATTTCAGTCTAAATGAATTAAACATCTGCTCACCACTTACCAATGTCTACAGGCAAAAGCCGAATACTTGCACATGGTGGTGTTTTTATGCCTGCCTTTTCCCTTTCCCAGCATGCTGCCCACTTCCTCTCTTCCCAGCATGCATTGTTTCTCTTTGTTTGGACGCATGTACCTTTTTCACTATTATACTCTTTTCCCCAATCCAAGATGGTGGTGTTTCTACTTCCTGTTTCCTACTTCCTGTCTAGAGGTATATAAGGGGAATTCAGCTGCTTGTTCACTGCGTTGCAACACTCCTTTGGTGGTAGTCACGCTCTGGCTGGTCTCTTCCTGTGAATCCAGTATTTCCTGACCTGTCTTCGTTTCCAGTCTTCCTGTACCCCGGATCTTCAGCTCTAACGCCTTGGTGTCCTCCTTCTGTTTCAGGGAGTTCCTGTTGGAGGTTTTTTTACCCTATTGGGGTTTTTCCTCTGGGACTCCTTCTGGAGGGCACGGACTGTAGTGGCTTGCTATTGTCAAACAGCACCGTGGCTACCGGAAGGGGTCCCCCCTACCTCGGCCAGAGCAGAACCTGCCGGAACCGGGGTCATTCCCCAACCCTCCTCAACTTCGACGGTAAGCCCATTGAAAACCGTGACAGATTGCAACGCCCAAAGATCCAGTTGCAGTCCGGAACCATGGATAATCCAGTGGCAAATACGGAACCCACGAGCCAGACCCTGCTCATGACGATACAACAACAGGCTCAAGAACTCCAACAGCTACGTACTGAAAATACCGTCTATCGACAAGCCTTTGCATCCAGGACCACAGATGTACCCTCAGTAGCTGCCACTACACCTCGCTTCTCCGGGGATCCCAACAAATTAAAAGAACTCCTGGATGCCTTGACGGTTTATTTTGCCTTTCTCCCCTCGCAATTTGTACAAGACAAGACCAAGGTGGGGTATATGATTAGTGCCTTATCGGGGCAAGCATTGGCTTGGGCCACTCCTTTAGTGACAAGAAATGATCCTTGCCTATCTAATTATTCCACCTTTATCACTACTTTTAAACAGATGTTTGAGCGCCCTGGACTCGAGGCTTCAGCAGAAGAAGCTCTTTGCGAAATCCAATAAGGGAATCAAGATGTATTACAATACATCACCCGTTTCATACAATTAGCAGCAGAAACATCCTGGGTGGAACGTACCTTGGTGACACTGTTCCGCAGAGGTCTCAGAGAGGACATTAAGGACGAACTGGTGCACTCTGCTAGAATAGAGAACCTTAAAGGATTGATGGATCAGACTCTGACGATAGAATATCGGTTGAACGAACGAAGAATGGAGAAAAAGAAGAGTCGTTTGCCATCTCACTCAGTGACGTCTCGCACATTCTCTCATCGTACCGAGGAAGTCCGTCCTGAACCTAAGGGGACTACCGAGGAAGAGCCAATGCAAATTGACACGGCTCGAGGACCTTTATCAGCTAGTGAAAGAGAACATAGACGAAGGAAGGGGCTTTGTCTATATTGTGGTGCAGCTGGTCACATAATTCGCACCTGCCCCATTCGGCCAACCAAGCCTTTGGGAAACGCCAACTCCCGTCCTCAGTGAGAAGGGTGAGGACGGGATATTGTGAAATACCTTCCATTTGTTCTTCCAGGGAGGAAGGAACTGCTCTTTTTCTTTTACCAGTTATCCTTCATTTAACTGATGGCTGGGAAGAAAGAACCTTGGCCTTATTGGACTGCGGAGCCAGTGGCATCTATTTAGATGAAGCCTGGGCCAAAGAACGACAGATAGCACAAATACCTAAGGAAGTACAAGAACAGGTACACACGGTGGATGGATCACTCTTGGCCTCAGGACCTGTACAATATACCACCCCTACCTTCTGTCTACAGTTTGGGAAACACCAAGAAAATCTTTAGTTTGATTTAATTTCATCACCACACCACGTCATGATCCTGGGAATTCCATGGCTCACACGGCACAACCCTTACATCAACTGGGAAACAAGAACTATTTCTTTATCCTCTCACTTTTGCCAACACCACTGCTATCTCGCAGGGGATTATTGGTCCCCAAAAGGTCTCTTAGCAGCACCCCCTAAGGTGGGATGCTCTATTAACGTCCTACAGGGAGTTCCCAGGCATTATCAGGAATATGCCGATGTATTCCAGAAGCCAGAAAAACCTGAACTGCCACCCCATAGAGAATACGATTGCGCCATTCCTTTAGAACCAGATACAGTGGTTCCTTTCGGGCGAATGTACTCTCTCACAGAACCTGAGAAGCAGATTCTTAAAGAATACCTTGATGAGAACCTACAAGGCGGGTTGATTACTCCCTCTTCTTCACCTGCAGGGGCTCCTCTCTTCTTTGTGCCTAAGAAGACTAAAGATTTGCGTCCCTGTATTGATTTCAGAGGATTAAACAAGATCACTATTAAAGATCGGTACCCGTTACCCCTCATTAAGGACATCCTAGAAGCAGTCAGAGGGGCAAAGAGATTCACCAAGCTGGATCTCAGAGGAGCCTACCATCTTCTAAGAATTAAAAAGGGTGATGAGTGGAAGACCGCTTTTAGAACACCCTTTGGTCACTACGAATATCGAGTAATGCCATTCGGACTCACCAATGCCCCTTCCATTTTTCAAAGGTTCATGGATTCTATCTTTTCCGATCTTTTGCAACAAACAGTGGTGGTGTATCTCGACGACATTTTAATCTTTTCTGTTCATCCAGAGGAACACTCTAAGCATGTTCGCCAAGTTTTAGAGAGACTCCGACAACACCATTTATTCTGCAAACCTGAAAAGTGCGAGTTTGATCAGTCGGAAGTAAAATACTTGGGATATTGCATTAACCAAACTGGAGTCGCCATGGATTCAGACAAGGTGCAAGCTATATTGAATTGGCCATCTCCTTCTTCCATCAAGGAGACTCAGTGTTTTTTGGGATTAGCCAACTTCTATCGACAATTCATAGCAGACTTTGCCCAGAGAACCAGCTACATTAGTCAAACCCTTAAAAAAGATCATCTAAAGAAGGGCTTTTGTTGGACACAAGACGCAGAGTTAGCCTTTCAGGATTTAAAGAAAGCCTTTATTCAAGCCCCTATTCTACGACACCCAGACACCAGCAAACAATTCATTGTTGTCGCAGACGCCTCATAAAGAGCCATTGGGGCTGCCTTACTGCAAAGACAAGACGATGATGATTTAGAACACCCGGTATTCTACCTGTCACATATTTTATCCGATTCAGAGCGGAACTATTCCGTGTTAGAACGTGAAGTACTCGCCTTAAAGACCGCATGCACAGAATGGAGACACTTTTTGATGGGCTCAAAGGAACCTTTTGAAGCCCGGACAGACCACAGAAATCTACAGTGCTTAAGAAACTTTCAGTGTCAAAATAGCCGGCAGGCTCGATGGGCTTTCTTTTTCAGCCAATATGACTTCTATATCACTTACATCCCTGGTTCTCAGAACATCCTGGCGGATGCCTTGTCCCGACGTTACCCTGAGTGCAGCAATTCTACTGTACAGAACCTATTTGACAATAACAAGATCATTGGGGTAGTACAGACTTTTTTAGACCAAGTCAAGTTCGAATATGCCCGTCTAGAAGAGACAGAGCTGAATAAGTTGCGTCCGCAACTGTATATAGATCAAGGCTATTATTATCATGATAAGACCCTGTTCTTACCCACTAAAATAGTACAGACTGAAGCCTTACGTATGTGCCATGATTCCCCCATCGCAGGTCATCGAGGAATGAAAGCTACCCAAGAACTTCTGCTTCGCTCCTTCTGGTGGCCAACTCTCAAGACAGATACTGAGGAATATGTATCATCTTGTCCTATATGTGCTCAAGCCAAGACACCCCGTACCAAACCAGTAGGATTACTTCGCCCACTACCAGTTCCCCCAGGTCCATGGCACACTATCTCCACAGACTTTATGTGCGCATTACCCTCTTCAATGGGAAATCACGTAATAATGGTAACCATGGACTCCTTCACCAAGATGGCTCACTTAACGGCCTTAAGAAAGTTACCAACGGCAAAAAAATTGGGTCAAATCTTTACACAAGAAATCTTTCGGCTTCATGGATTACCTCAGGTCATTATATCAGATAGGGGTCCTCAATATATCTCCGGATTCTGGAATCAATTCTGTAAAACATTGGGAATCAAAGTGGCCTTATCATCTGGGTTCCATCCTCAAACCAATGGACAGACGGAACGACTCAATCAAGGTCTCGAACAATATTTACGTAGCTTCTGCAATGCTACGCAGAGTAAATGGGCTACCTATTTACCGCTTGCTGAATTCTCCTATAACAACTCCATACACAGCGCCTCGAAGGTCTCTCCCTTCTATGGCTCCTACGGTTTCCATCCCAAGGCCTTTCCAACTCCCCTGAGAGATAATTCCAATCTACCTGCCATTTCCTCCTATGTTCGACAGCTACGGGGTGTCCAACGTGTTATCCATTCCAACCTTGTGGCCACTAAGTCCCGCATGAAAAGGACAGCAGATAGGAGACGCTGTGCGGCTCCTCCATATCAGGTCCATGATAAAGTCTGGCTCTCCTCTAGATTCCTACCTCTCCGACTGACTCAGAACAAATTCAAACCCCGCTTTTATGGTCCCTTCCTAATTCTCAAAAAGATTAACCCAGTGTCTTCGCCTGCCCCGGACGTGGAAGATTCACCCTGTATTCCATGTCTCTCAACTTAAACCTTACCTTCCTGATCCTTTTCACAGACATTTTTCCTGTCCCCCTCCTCTGTTGGTTGATAATGTGCCCGAGTAGGAGGTCCAGGAAATCTGTGACTCTTGTTTTTTCCATGGGCGCCTCCAATATCTTATTCATTGGAAAGGTTACTCTATGAGTGAGTGTTCTTGGGAGGATTCCCCTTCAGTTCATGCCCCTCTTTTGGTCCGTCGCTTTTTTTGACTCTTCCCTCACAAACCTGGGGCCTCGGGGGGGGGGACATACTGTCACGCTGCGGCCGCCGCTGCTCCTACAGCGGCCGTGGCTGCGGGCTCGGGTCGACGCAGCACGCCATTCTTTTCATGCCGCGGCCTGTGTGCGAGCCGCGGGAGAGGCCGCGGCTTCCGCGCAAGCCGCGGGAGGATTAAGAAGCCTGGTCAGGGGTCGCGGCACTCGCCGCGCCCCTTTCTTTAAGTTCTTCCGCAAAGGCAGACGCGGCAGGGCTTGAGACCCCGAGTGGGTTTCAGGCCTGACCGCACATAGCGCATTTAGTGCGCTTTACATTTCAGTCTAAATGAATTAAACATCTGCTCACCACTTACCAATGTCTACAGGCAAAAGCCGAATACTTGCACATGGTGGTGTTTTTATGCCTGCCTTTTCCCTTTCCCAGCATGCTGCCCACTTCCTCTCTTCCCAGCATGCATTGTTTCTCTTTGTTTGGACGCATGTACCTTATTCACTATTATACTCTTTTCCCCAATCCAAGATGGTGGTGTTTCTACTTCCTGTTTCCTACTTCCTGTCTAGAGGTATATAAGGGGAATTCAGCTGCTTGTTCATTGCGTTGCAACACTCCTTTGGTGGTAGTCACACTCTGGCTGGTCTCTTCCTGTAAATACAGTATTTCCTGACCTGTCTTCGTTTCCAGTCTTCCTGTACCCCGGATCTTCAGCTCTAATGCCTTGGTGTCCTCCTTCTGTTTCAGGGAGTTCCTGTTGGAGGTTTTTTTACCCTATTGGGGTTTTTCCTCTGGGACTCCTTCTGGAGGGCATGGACTGTAGTGGCTTGCTATTGTCAAACAGCACCGTGGCTACCGGAAGGGGTCCCCCCTACCTCGGCCAGAGCAGAACCTGCCGGAACCAAGGTCGTTCCCCAACCCTCCTCAACTTCGACGGTAAGCCCATTGCAAACCGTGACAATTTCTGCTTGTTCGCCTCCAGGTTCTCTTTGTCCTGTCTCGGTGCCTGGTACTCTCTCGTCAGTCGCTGGTGATTTCAGCGCTTCAACTTCCTCTTCTGTGGGGCACGTCACCCTTTTCGTGTGACTGGCTTGAATCCAGTTGGGAACTCCTGCACACTTCACAGCGGTGGTAGTTGATAGAATCACTTGGAAAGGTCCTTTCCAACGGGGTTCCAGGCACAATTTTCTCACGTGCTTCTTTATCATGACCCAGTCACCTGCTTTCAGGGCGTGTCCCGGACCTTGGATCGGTGGCAAGGTGGTTGCCTCCACCTGGTGAGAAAAAGAGCGCACCACATCAGCTAGACCTTTGCAGTAGTCCAACACCATATCATCTGTAATATTTACAAGTGCATTTGCAGGGACTGCTGGGAGTCTCATGGCTCTGCCCATGAGGATCTCGTGCGGCGATAGTCCAGTCTTTCTATCAGGTGTGTTTCTCATTGACATTAACACCAAAGGCAATGCGTCAGGCCATTTCAAGTTTGTTGATGCACATATTTTCACCATCCTCGATTTCAATGTGCCATTCATTTGCTCCACTAGTCCTGATGCTTCAGGGCGGTAGCTACAATGCAGCTTTTGTTCAATGTTCAATGCTGCACACAGTAATTTTATTACTTCGTTATTGAAGTGACTTCCCCTATCTGATTCTAAGGAGATCGGGAATCCGAAACGTGGTATTAGTTCTCTCAAGAGTAGTTTTGCAACTGTAAGGCTGTCATTTCTACGTGTGGGGTATGCTTCAATCCAGTGACTAAAAATGCACACAATCACAACACATATTTCAAGCCTCCATGCACATGCATCTCAATAAAGTCCATTTGCATCCTGCTGAATGGACCACCTTCTCTTCCAATGTGGCTCAAATTTACTACTGTTCCCTTCCCCGCGTTCATTTGTTGGCAAATGACGCAACAATGGCAAACTGCTTCAGCAACTTGACGGAATTTGGGATTAAACCAATCGATTTTGAAATATCTAATCATGGCATCCCTTCCAAGGTGGGCTTGTCCATGATACAATCTGGCTAACTGTGTCAAAAGACTGTCTGGCAGAACCAATCTCCCTTCACTTGAAACCCACAAATCATCTGGTTTATTTACGCATTGTAATTTGCTCCATGAGAGTTTCTCATCTTTACTGACATTATTCTGTAGGAATTTCAATTCTTCGATTGTATCTACAACTTTTAGAGCAAAGGCTTCACTTGGTTCAAGTTCTGGCTCATTTATCAAGTTCCATTCGTCTCTGAGCAATATACAGTTCAATGCGCAAAACCTTGCGACTTGATCTGCATATCCATTTCCCAAAGAAACATAGTCTTGTGATTTCGAGTGTGCACTGCATTTTACCACTGCTACTTCTCCTGGTAACTGTATGGCATGTAACAATTCTCTTATTCTTTCACCATTTTTCACTGGTGATCCTGAAGAGGTCATGAAGCCTCTTTGTGACCACAACTGTCCGAAGTCATGCACTATTCCAAATCCATACTGACTGTCAGTGTAAATGGTGACTTTCATTAATGCGGAAAGTTGGCAAGCTCTATTAAGTGCTATCAGTTCCGCTACTTGTGCAGAGTAAACTCTTTGAAGCCAAGACGCTTCCAGAACACCTGTTATTGTACATACAGCATATCCTGCTTTCAATATTCCTAGTGCAGCTCTTAAACATGAACCATCAACAAAAATAACTTGATTGTTTTCTTCCAATCGGGTGTCTTTGTTATCAGGTCTTGGTTTGGTACAAAATTCAGTCACCTGAAGACAGTCGTGCTCGATGTCTTCAGCGTTCTCAATTTCGACATTTTCACTGAGAAACAAGGTTGCTGGATTCAACGTAGTGCACCTTTTCAGCTGCACATTAGGTGAACCCATAATTATTGTCTCGTACCTTGTATGCCTAGCACTGGTCATGTGCTGTGTTCGGGAATGTGTCAAAAGTATCTCGACTGAGTGAGGGACCATGACTGTTAAAGGGTGTCCCATCAATATTCCTTCACTTTGATTCAGGCTGATACCAACTGCTGCTACGGCACGCAACCACCCTGGTAAGGCTGCTGCGACCGGATCCAAAGTAGCTGAAAAATGTGCTACTGGTCTGTTTACGCCACCATGGGCTTGAGTCAAGACAGACAAGGAACATGCATCACGTTCATGACAAAACAATGTAAAAGACTTTGTGTAATCAGGCATACCTAAAGCTGGAGCCCTGCACATGCATTCCTTTAATTCAATAAAAGCATCCATCTCATCTCTTTTCAGCACTATTTCATCCAGCGCATCTTTCTGCGTCAGTTTCAGTAAAGGTTTGGCTAGAGTTGAGAAATTGGGAATCCATTGGCGACAGTAGCTCACCATTCCCAAAAACTTTCTCACCTCTCTTCTCATCTTCGGTGGACTAATTTGAAGTACGCTTGTTATTCTCTCTTTCATAATTCTTCTCGACCCTTTCTCTATTTGGTGACCCAAATATTCCACTTTCTTCTGGCAGAACTGTAATTTTGAAGGGGACACTTTGTGTCCATTCCTTCCCAAATGGTTCAACAGGGCAATGGTGTCATCTGTACAGTCATTTTCGGTCTTCGATGCGACCAGCAAATCGTCAATATACTGTACCAGGGTTGATTCAAATGGTAATTCCAATGATTCCAAGTTTTTCTTTAGAATCTGATTGAAAATTGATGGTGACTCCGAAAACCCTTGAGGAATTCGACACCAACTGTAGACTCTGTCCAAGAATTTTAAACAAAAGAGAAATTGGCTTTCTTCATGGAGAGGCACAGAAAAGAATGCTTGTGACAAATCGATGACTGAGAACCACTCAGCATCACAAGGAATTTGAAACATTATCACAGCTGGATTTGGTACTACGGGACAACATTTGACTATTATGTCATTTATTTTTCTCAAATCTTGAACAATCCGGACATTTCCTCTCGGTTTTGTTAGTCCCATGATTGGTGAATTACATGGACTACTTAACACTTCTTTCAGTACTCCCTTTTTCACAAACTCATCAATGAGTTAGGTGACTTTCATGAGGGTGTCTTGCGACATATGGTATTGTGGTGTCTGGGGAAAATTTACATTGGGTTTTACGGTCACTTTCACTGGTTCTACTCCTTTGACCAATCCTACTTCTTTCCCTGTCATATCCCACACTTCCTTTTCAACTGTTTCCTGTAACTCAGCAGGAATATCTGCTTCAGTGAGCATTGGATAAAGAGTAATCAGGGGATACTCTTCATCAACAGTTTCCACTTCGTCCCCTCCTAAACTGTCCTCTTCTTCCTCATCACTGTTTGTCTGAATTTTAATTCCATCATTTGAACACATAATCGAACATCCCAATTTGCACAATAAGTCTCTCCCTAATAGTGATATTGAAATTGAGTCACACACCACAAATTTATGTGACCCTTGAAAGTTACCAATTCTGACTTGCACTGGATCTGTGATTGGGTTTGTCAGATACCTATTTGCTCTCCCACTATTTGAAATGTTCTCCCTGAAAGTGGCAAATTTGGTACTTTGATGCTTCTGACTGTAGAGCGTATAGCTCCAGTGTCAACCAAGAACGAAACACTGTGACCCATAACTCTTCCTTCCACATACGGACCCTTTTGATCAACTTCCAAGGATACTGCAAGCATACAATTTCCCTCCTCATCTGAACTTTCACTCTCCCATACATTGTTTATTCCATTCTCACTGTGTAACGGGAATTGGTGTACTGTGTCATTTTGATTCATTCCTTGACCCGTGACCTGTTGAGGAAGCATTACTTGTTGCTGATTCATTGGTGCTAAGGGTATTTGCATTTGCTGGTTAGGTACCATGGGAAACTGCTGTTGCATTGGCTGCAACTGTGCCATTTGTGCACGGGGCATTTGCGCCTGCTGAGGTTGTATGGGTTGTAAACCCTGCATCTGATTTACATTATTTTGAAAGTTTAGGTTTGGACCTCTCAATTTTGGTCCTCTCATATTCTGAAATGCATTGACATCATTGTTTTGCTGACCTACACCTTCCTGCACCATCATTGGGCACTCCCGTTTCCAATGCCCGACGATTACGCACGTGTGACATGGCATCACCTTCTTCATTGCCTGCATACCATTTGGAATCATAACAGTATTTAAATCAGGATAATTATTCACAAAACCTCCTCGGCCTCTGCCTCTCATCTGTGGCTGAAACATAGCACTTCCATGCTGTTGCTGTTGTTGAAAACCTTGCAAACCTTGCAAACCTGTCTGAGCTGCTCTAAGCTGCATCACCATCACCTTTTCCTTTAACCTTTTCTGCTTTGTCTCAATCTCATCACTGCAGTATTTTGCATAGCTCAACACTTCATCGATAGATTTTGACTGCCAACAAATCAAATGCATTTTAATCATCTGGCTGATCTCGGGTCTCAAGCCTTCCACAAATCTGAACACAAAGTGGAGCATGTCCTTTGCCTCAATCGTTTCCGTGCCACTGTAATTTTTAAACGCTTTCAACAATCTCTCATAGTACGCATGTATTGACTCTTTAACTTCTTGTGCCGTTCTGTCAATTCTCTGCCAATCGACATTTTTCGACGCAACCTTTGTTTTCAAATGCTCAATCACTTTATGGTATAAACTCATTACCGTAGGCGATGGTGCACCTGTGTCTCTATCTCTTTTTGGTTCACTTGTTGGCCAACCTACGGCCCTTTTACAATCTTCCCACAAATCTGCCGGAACCACAGTTTCGAATAAGGTATTCAGGTCTTCCCAAATACATTTTGCGAGTTTCACAAATCTATCTGTTTGTTGATACCATTCGATCGGTTTCTCTCTTAATTTAGGGAAATCATCCGTAAAGGATTGAATATCGCACCTGTGCCACGGTACATGTACAAGTTTTCCCCCTGCTGTTTCTCTCATTGGCAACATGGTTATCAGGTCATCATTTTGTTGTGTTTTCTCATTCCGGTCTGAGGTACTTTCTTTCTTCTTGTCCTTTTTCTTAACCCATCTTCTTTCCCACTTGTCTAAGCATCTCCAAACCTGCGCGCTCTGCAGTATCTCTTTAAGGTGTGTTTTCATCCCTGCAGATCTCATGTGTTCAAAATCTTTTGTCTCAAAGTCTAGCATGTAACTTCTGCTCAAGTGTTTGGTCTTACCTATGTCGATCTTATTTCTGTCTGCAATTTCTTGTAACTTCTTATGGATGCTGCTTACTTCTCTTGTAATCCTAGGGCACATGTATCTCAGCTCTTCTTCTGTGTATGATTCTAACATGTTCAGACCCATCGTTCCTTCTCCTAGTTCATCTGCTTCCATGCCCAATCTTATTTTATTCAAATACTCTTCTCCCTTCCCGCTGGGTGTACTCTGTGGGGAGTTCAGGCTGTTCAACCATTGTGTCAACTGTTGAGCGTTCAGTCCCATCAATGTAGCACTTACATCAACTGCTACTGATGGTTTCTGTAACGTTTCTGTTTTTGAAGTTAGCAGCACTATTAGTGGTGGACCTGACCTTACCACAGTTGACGGAGCACAAGCTGGAATTGGACTACATTCCAACAAGGACCCAGATCTATTTAGCAGTGTACCTACCGGAGTCGTTTCTTGGGTATTTTCTATGCATCTTCTCCCTGTCTCATTTTGTGTTGTTACCCCTTGGTCACATACATTTGGGTTTGCCTGTATATACAAGGGCACTGGCGGACCTACAGTGATAGGCAGAGTTATTTCATCTGGATTCTGTCTGTTCCCCGAATTCTGTGGCATGTTAATCCCCACATTATGGTTCATCATTGCTGGCATACCTAGCTGGCTTTCTGTTACTCGAGTGTACCTCGGCGCTTCTTGTATCTGCTTTTGAGGCATCAAAGTTTGTGTTGATTCGGCTTGAATCAATGTCAGTCTTTGATAATTCTGTCCTCCCTGCACCATTAAATCAGAAGTCATTCCCAGATTATGCTCATCACAGCAGCGCCTTTGAACCTGCGGCTGATAATTATCGTCAGGTTTCAATTTAGGCACGTCAGGATATATTCCCTGAACTTGTGGTATTTGTGGTGTAAAAGGCATATCGGAACTGCTCTGCCTCTGTGATATTCTCAAATTCGGTGTCACATTACCTTGTATTGGTTCTGGAGGGGCAGTACTAGTGTTTGAGCCTTTTTCGCTTTCCACATATGGTGGTGGGCGATCGTTTAGCAATTGCATAATGAACTCCTCATCGTCTGACTCGTCTGACCTTTTCGAATTTCTGTTGTTTTCTCTATCTCTGGACTGACTCCTGTTTGTTTTATAAGTAGCTTTCCTTCCTTCCGCCTCTGCTTCGTCAGTAATTGCTGGAAACAATTTAATTTTCTGCAATACGTCTGATCTCCAAACCTTTTGTGTGCTATCCCATCTAGCGTCCGCTAGTGTCTTTTCTACTTTTCTCACTCTTGTCTCAAATTTCTTTTGTTGTTGGTTTCTAGCCATTAGCTCCCAAATTGCTAATGCTTCAAATTGTGCCGGTCTTGGAGGTACTTTCATGTCATATAGCGTGAATCTTAAATTCTCCAAAACCCTTAGATTAAACGACCCATGAATAGGGAACGCTTCACTTCCATGCTTTTCTGTTAATTTGCACCATTGCTTTAGCCAAAGACATGGTGCGACACCCTTTTCTTCAATCACGATGTAAGCTGGTGTACCCTCGGGCGGTGTTTCTTCTCCTACTTTTGCTTTAATATGTACATCTCCCCTCAAAGCACTCTTAAATGCTTTGAAAAATTTCATGTTTCCGACTTTTATTTTTCTAAAATATGTAATCAATAAGTGACTTTAATTCCCGGAATACTCTTCGCTTGTCTTTCCCCACCAATTGCGCTTTACGGACTGCGTCTAATCCGTGCGCAACCCTTCTCACCAACCAACCTATCCCAGAGAGGCTCCTAGTGACGTCACACTCACACACTGCGGCTGACAAAATCCCGCGGCTTGTCCTCCTTCATTCAGCTTCACTCAAAACTAATTTCTGCAATATATCGCGAGCACTAACCAAAAGAAGAAAACAAATCTGTCGGTTTACTACAGGAAGGGTAATACAATCGCTTCAGAAACCTTAGGGATTTTTCACTAGCCTTAGCAGTTATTCCATCTTTCTCGGTATCCCGCTTTCGCAAGCAAAATTTGACCCGCAAACTTTACTCTCAACTGATCAATGAACTATTCTAGTGCACCTTAGAATTCGTCAAATCTCAAAGTCAAAAATTTTCTTTCATTCCTCAATATTCATACTGACTTGTTGAACACGCCCGATCAACCTATTAAACCAAACAGATCACAACATCAATCAAGTGTCTCATACACTTTTCAACATACTCCGGAGTCTCTTGACCTCGCAGGGCCTGTCTCAACATCAACAACCACGTGGACAATTTTTCCTGCACAAAGCGCTACATACATGTGAAGTACGACGACTTCCCTACTCTTACACTTTGGAGTAACACTCCTCTAAAATCTTTTAATTGGAGTTCGCAACCCCCTAAAATCCTCACAAACTTCTCAATTAATCTGCGGCGATAAGCTGTGCAAGCGCAAAACCCTAACTTCTCCCATACCGTCACTAGAAACGCCAGAAACATTCTCACACCTCCATTTCCTCCATTCGCAAGCTCTGAGATTCTGGGAAAGTCATTGGGGATTTAGGGCATCATCATCTCTCCAACTTGTTTTATCAAAGAAAATTCTAACTTGACTCCGTCTATTGTTCGGATGGGGTCCCAAAGGGTGAAACCATCAATCTCTGCAACCATCTACTGGTAACGCGTCCAGCCCTTATAGATTACTTGTACTTGGACACGCTGGAGGTCGGTGAACCTTTTAACCGAGTTGGGTTCTCCTCATCCAAGAATAGTCGGATCACTCAAATCAGTAATCAATAACCATTATAATCAATACCCAATACTTAATCAATAGATCAAACGACACATTAGAAATCAATAACAATCAGTATTTTGATGCGCCATGACCTTTCAGTCATGAATAACCACACCAGTTTGCTAGAAGTTAATGAGTTTATTTCCCTATTTTAACAAAGCTAACAAAATAAATATGAGTCTCAGATGATATATGTATATGAACATTACTAGCTGTCCATAACGACGGAAGAAACGCAATCTACAAAATAGCAGTTGGTACCTAAGAAGGAAAACATAATACATAATACAATTATCCTTTCATAATTACCAAATACAATCAGCATTCAAGAAAGTCTTCATCCTTCAGGTACCGGTTCGATCAGAATGAGGCAGATTTCAAAGGGGCAAAGTTGAGGGCAAGTTTCCTTGCAGCAGCAAGGAGAATGGGGCAAAGTTACTGCATGGGCAAGACGGGGCAAATTTAAGTTAAAGTCTCTAGGGTGAGAATTTTCAAAATCTCTTTCTCTGGAATAGAGAAAGGGCATCAAGATGTCGTCTAAGATGGCATCTTGGATCAGACTTCAAAATGGCATCGTAGAAAATGGCTGACTTCTCTTTATCCGGTGGGTTTAAGTAAGAAACTTTCCAAATTCTTCAGGGTCTTCCATTGGAGGGTTCATAGGGCGGCTTCAATTTGACCAATGAATAGTGTCTTTCTCCTAGTACTCATTTAAGCATACATTGTCCTTGGAGCCTTGGAACACAAGTTGCAACAAAGTTTGCCAATTAATTTTATCTTAGTGACTTTATTGTCTGCACCTGCAGGAGCTGACCTTGCATCAAAGAGGATGAAACCGGCCTAGCACGAAACCTTGGAGATAAGTGTATTAGTCATCTCTACTGGAAAAATACAGCCTTAAAGTAAAATAATGTCTTTGTTAATACAAGTGAAAACCACACAGTTAAATTTGAGACCAGGCGACTAGGCCAAAGCCTCCGCTAAATTTAAGCTAAGCATATAACAGTTTCAACAAGAAAATCATAGAATACATTTGCAATTATGACGGATTACTACATCTGTCAATTCTTCATGATTAATTAAGCTCGTTTATAATAATGGCGAACTACTCCGTGGGCACAATTTCCCACGTACATTATTTTCTTTGCTAAAATCACACTACCTTGTACGATTTTGGTTACATGATATATGAATATTTGTTAGCCCCTCTTTTTCTGCGTCATCAACTGTCTTCCCTAAAGGCAAGAATTGCCAAGTAAGGGCATGGTTTCTCGAATGACTATTTAGCCCTCATGCCCAAAATGCCCACCTGGATCACATAGTCTCACTCATTTCCGTTGCTTGCAGGGAGACATATTGAAATGAAGTTCAAGTATACAGTGCTAGGACAAGGAGTCCTAAAGCCTGAAGGGCTGAGCTCTATCATCCCCCTTTATACATGCAAGCTATATCCATGTGTGCCCATATTGTTTGAGCAGCTCAAACCTTATTCATGCCACCATTCATCCATAAACACTGAGATGACTGTGTTACTTTTGTTGAGAAAGGGGAGGAATGACTTGGAGTGCCATTGGTTAATCCTGTCTGTCCCAGAATGGGCACAGCTAGATGATATACCCAGTTTGCTGCCTGAATACTGTTGGACATCCATGATATCACCCACACTTTTTGCTAGGTGGTACTGCTGGTTTTTGATCTTTGCATACTGGGACACTGCTGTCCAGTTCCCAGCATATGTGCTCTGACCAATAAAAATGTGCCAAATTAATATATACCAAATTGCCATATTTAACTCCCCTCTAAGTCCTTATGCTACAAATTGTACACAGGGTTTATAGCTTAAATGTCACTAATGGAATGCAGAACATATTGCGCCACCAATAGACTGACGGCACAAATGTGACTTCAGGCCTATTACTGTAGCCTGTGTGGGCAGTGTTAAAACTGCAAATGTGGCTTGTCCCAATAATCTCTTTTGACAGGTCTAAACCTTTCTTTTAAATATTAATAAGTCACCACTATTTAGGGTTTAGAGGACACAAGGCAATGTGAATGGTATTTGAAAGCAGGACACGAAGACATTTTAAATTAACCTGTCCTTATAATTACTAGCACACAAAAGCTATTTTCACAGTAGGAAGGGTAGCTGGCCCATAGAGAAACATTGGGACTATTTTTACTATCTATTAGAAGCCCGACTCAACTGTAAAGTGGGATTTCTAATAAATATTAAGAAAAATTGGCTTTTAGAAAGTTACCTTTTTCTTGTTGTAGGCTCCTGGAGGCTAATTTGAACAGACCTCCAAATTACACCAGGTGGTGAATAGTCATGATAATGTGGGAAAGCTGCTTCCAGACCAGAGATGAAGGCCTGTGTGTGCAAAGATATTTTGTTACTTTAATAGGAGGACTAGCTGGACAGTATGCTCAGGAACTTAATTCACTTCAAAACAGTCTATGCTGTCACAATCAGATGTCAAATGATATCTGCAAAGGCCTCTTCTTTTGTTCTACCACTCAGGTAAGCACCAAAACCAGTGGGGAGAAAGCAGGTCCCAGAACTGATTTAAAGTGTCCAAGGGGAAGGGCACTGCTCATTTCCCTGTCCACACCACTGGATGTGCACACAGGTGCTGCACAAAGGAAGACGTGTTTGTCTACCTTCAATTTAGTGAATATGGGGCATTGTGTGATTGTCTGCAGTAGGGCGCATTGGACCTGCTGCAAATGTCGGCAGGGTCACCCTTGGGAACTTTTACCCTTTTTGTTTGGAAGGGGCCAAGGGTCACCCCCATGCACAAGCTAGAGCCAGATGTACGTAAGTCATCCTTTTTGCTCAGATCGCCCCCATATTTTGGACAGATGCTGGTGGTTACTGACTCAAAAAGTTCCCTGGACTATGCTAACCAGGCCCAAGGCCAGTGCTCTATCCTCTGAAGGTATATGCTGATTGGTATAATTCTAACTCGTAAGGGCAACCTACCTGTAAGTCCCTGTATGTGGTAGGGCATGTTGGTTTAGTGTCCATAGTGGCCATAATACACTTAAATGTGCACTGCGGTGGTGTCTGGTGTCATTTTAAAACCATACCTACCTTGCAGGCTGGCTTTAAAATAAAGCGCTGCCAACATTTTATTTTGGAATTAAAAGCACTTCAAAAGTCCAAAACTATTGTTTTACCACTTGTAAGTCACCTCTAAGGTCTTTCATAGATGCCCCAACAGTAGGGTGCATATTTATAAAAAGAAGGGTGAGAAAAAACAAAGTTGTTTTTACCTATTGTAATGCAACTAGCACCTTTGGCTAACATGGGAGAGGCTTTATTAAATATAATGAAGTCTAACTTTATATTAGAGCTAGCAAGCATTATCATTCAATTTATTAAAATAATGGTTACAATAAACCCAACAACTTGCCAAGTTTAGATTTATTATAGCTATTACAGGAAAGTAGTTTTAGAACTTAGGGCCTCATTTACAAGCCCTTTGTGCCACTGCTGTGTAATTTTCTTTGGACATAGCAGTGGTGCTAGCATTACACTGCACTGCTCCACATTTACAGACTGACACATTGGGTCCTGAGTCACAGTCACCTAAGCCAGATATAATGTATGCATGGAAGGTGTTCCCAGGCAAAATGCCACACAGAACTGATGCAGTGAAAATTACAGCATTTCTCTGCATCATTCTATAACTTCACTGGGTCAGAATTTTGCTGCCTTCTCAAAGCCAGGGTAAAACTGACGAAAGGTTTTTTCCAATGGGAGCCGCCTCGCATTGCGCCATAATTTTTATGAAGCTACTCCAGCAATGTGGGAGTTTATTGGCAACAGATGCATCAGAATTTCTGACACATCTCTGAAAACATGCGCCATGGATCTCTGTACTGTAAATCTATGGCGTCATTAAGGGATCTTAGGGAAGCACAGGAAATCTGATGCATTGATGCCAATGCATCAGATTCGTGTAAATGAGGCCCTTACTATCGACAGTAGTTACCTAAAGCATCTTTGTAGCAGCTTATTCTGATTGATCAGCCTTAAACATCCTGAGCCAAGCTGCTCCCTGAGTAGGTGCAAGAGGCCTGGGCTGCAACAATACAGCCATTTGGTGGGAGAGGATCTCCTTACTGGGGAAGACAGTGAGAGGAATAGGACAGTGTAGATAAGCTGGACTTCAAAGGCAGAGGGCTCTGCAGAAAACATGTTACAGGGTCCAGGTCACCTCTGTTTCCTTGATCTCCAGCCAGATGGGAGCAACCCTAATTTGATTATAAAAGCGGCTGGAAAGGGAGTGTAGTGAGATGTTAGCTGTACCTTTGGCTTGGGTTACACAGACACACACTCCAAGGAAGGATTTTCTCCATTTTGATTTTTGGAAGAATGTTGCACTCTGGGCTAGATGTTTGCCACACCTTATAAGAAGTGGTCATACTACAGAGAGGAAGCTTACTTTCTTTCGGTTTGTGTGCCTCAAGCCCAGAAATGAAGGATAAATAAAACAGCTCTGCAGAGCTCACCTGATCACTGCCTGGGAAAGGAGGGCCGTCCCTGCCGTACCTGGACTGCACCAAGCATAGGATTGCACTCCGAAATACTACACCTACTGCATTCACAGGGCTCTTAAAAGAACAAACTGTGCCTTATTCCAAAATGAAAGGAGTGGACTCCCTGACCTTCAACATATACATAAGAGCTGAAGAAGTCACCTGCAAAGCCCAAGAGAGGATACTGCAGCTGACCAGTTATAATTGAACCTGTCCTGGCTGCACAAGTGCACTGTGGGAGATTGAGACCTAGCCTCCAAGTGGCAACCCAGAGTCTCTGATTCCTAGGCCAGTGCTAGAGATGACTTTTCTTCACAAAGAAACCAAGAAACATCTGGCAGCCTCATTGGAAGCAATGCAAGACGACTTGAAGCCTTGCAAAGCTTTGACACTCAGCTGCCTTTTCCAACAGAACCAACACAAGTCAATGGGAAGCTTTACAAAGCCTCACTGCACAGCTTCATCAGAACCAACATAACAAGGTGCAACTTGACAGAGGACTCGCATCACAGCCCTTTCAGCTCTTCAGAACCAATGCTGGATGACGCAAACACGTGCAAAGCACTACATTGATAATCGCACACCAAACACATAAGGTACAATACTCTGCAGGCCCATATTTTTGTCCACCTCAGCTCCTTCCCAGAACATTTCAGGGTGGTCTGACAAGCAGGGGCAGAGAAAAAGAAGTGGTCCCAAAAATGCATTTTCCTCATTCAATTTTCCATAGGAAATGTAGACACAGCTACAGCCCAAACAGCTGGATGGATTTACACCAACTTTAGCAGAATGATAGATCTTGGTCCAGAAAGATAGATTTTTGTGATTTGGTGTAAATCCATTCAGTAATTTTTGATCAGTAAAAGCTCAAAATAATTGTATATTTTATATTTTGGAAGATTCGCAGGGCCAGCAGATCTCATGTTGAGATCTAATTGGCTGCCACCACATCAAAGAGGAGCAGCAGCAGCACTGTTAGCACTCAGGACTCAGTTCTGAGTCCTTAAAAAAGTTTTAAAATACATAAGGCGGCAGGGTAGGGACCTGACCCACTTGGTCTGGGGCCACAAACTATTTTTTAAACAAACTATTTTTTAAAGTGTTGCCGTCAATTCATAGAGGATACACTAATCTGTGTGAAAACTTTAAAAGAAAAATACTGGCTCCTGTGCTATTATTAAATCTCCTTCCCTCCCGGGGTATGCCAGGGCCCGGGGGCAGTACTAAATATTCCTTTTAGGGAGAGGTAGCATGGTCCCCCTCCCTGTTTTCCAGAGAGACCCTGGCTCACCATCCCCAGAGGCCATGATGAAAAATAAGGGATGGAACAATAAGCCCCCCACCCTGAGCCTTAATAGGCATCCGGGACCCACCTGCCTCGGGCCGAATTCCATTATTAAAGACAGAGGAGGTTGCATACCCTATCCTTCCCTTGATAAAAAATGAACACCATAAGGTAACTATAGCTTGCACCCTCGCCATCCACTGCTAATTACCCCATATATTACATCACATATGACATCTTCTATGACATCATTGATAACATAATTGCAACATCTGCAATGATATCAATGAAGACAAAACTGTGCAAGGCGAGGGTAATGTGCAAGTCCTATGCTTAAAATCTCTGCATATATATATAGTTTTATACCTGATTGCCCCATAGGCCTGTCCGACCAGGATTCGTTGTATATTCAGCACTTGAATTAAGGTGGGTAGTTTATTCCTAAATATTTGCCTGAAAATAAATATTAAAAAGCACATGAAGAACGCAGTGCTCCACGTCGCCCTATATGACAAATAAAACTGCACATACTTTTCTAAAACAAAATGTACTTTTCAACTACATACATGAACGTCTGACTTAATTTCATATTCAAAGAAAAAATAAAAGTACTGGTCGTCCCTTGCGTCGGAATGTGCATACTTACAAAAATCTAAACATCTTGTTCATCAAAATGTGTTTTAATACTCACCTAAATTGAAGCAGTAGCACAATGTTTTATTCGTATTTATGATTCTATTAAACATTTTGCTTATCTAGGGGAAAGTTTAATATTGTCCAATTGGCGCTATGAGAATTGCTTCTTATTGCACAACATTATCCCCGCACTCAGCTAAGTAAAAGAGCAAGCGAAGAAACCTGAGTCTTACTGGTTATTCCAACGGCATTCAACTATTTCTCCAGGGAATACACCTCACGCATAGTAGCTTTAAAAAAAAATAGGTAAAATGCAATATGCATCACAAAACTGCTGGCGTTTCTCAGCAATAGTGTGACAGACAATTCTTAATATGAAAATGTAATAATAGAAAAATCGTTAGGTGCCTCAGAGGGCTGCTGTGTACCTGAGCTGACATTTCAAGGTATGTATTCAAGCAGCAGCCATTGTTCTTAAAATACAAATCTTTTTCCTAGGAGCATAACATTAGAAAATGCATAATAAACGTAAAACTGCACCAATAACTGATGATAGTGTAAACAGTAGTTATCGTCGCCGTGTAAACATTTTTCTTGAATGCCCATATGATCGGCAATATACTGTCAATATAGAGCACTCCGATCACAGAAAAAGACGCAAGCGGACTATGCTAATGAATGTCAAATCAAAGGGTGTCATTGAGTTACCTTTGGTGGTTTGGCCTCTATCACAAAACAACCAACCACGAAAAACCCTGTGTGAATTACGTAATCTGGCAACATAAATAAAAGACAACACAGTAAAAAGCAGAAGTAACTTGAATAGAATTACGATTAGGAAACCAATATACTGAAGTAAAGTAAAAAAATAAAATAATGAAAGCGAAACATCAGTAAAGGAAGTGAGGAGTTGTTAAAATGCAAATATAACTTCCTTAATAAATAATGTATATCAATGAAGCAAAGTGAACATTCCTGAAACGAAATTATATGAGGGATTTCATCTGGAACTAGGGGTTTGCCTTCCATCCTAGAGTGTGTAATGAGGGGAAGCGGAGACCTGGCTGTATCAGATGATGAGTCATTAATTTGAAAGCATTGAAGACAGCACAGAATAAGAGAAAAGATGCAGCTGGGAAAAATATGTCTTAATATTTAAATCTTGATGCAAAGAGGTTGGATGCGGATTGAGTTTTACCTTAGTAACTTTTTCGTTTGAGAGGCTGATGCTGTTATTGGTTCAATTAATGCTTCCAATGATCTGAAGCTGTCTTGTGCTCCTCATGTCACACTGCTGTTCATGAAAATCACACTGCACAGATTTTACAGGATGAGACAACAAGAAAGTGAGCGTCAGATACTTCCCCTATCCACTGAAGTTGAACCTTTCCTCATAAATTCTGTGGGGTTTCATGGATACTTTAATAGGACGTTTGGGAAACTTTTTTCATTATCACTAAGGATAAAAAAACACTCCCATCTCTGTAATAGAGGTTAAGGCACTTTAAAAAATGCTTAGTTGATCATTCTTCAAGATTGGTTCTTGTAACTCCAGCCCAATTGGAATATTTAATTTACCATGTCTCAGGCTTGCTATTGCAGAGCGTGTGTGTGCATTTGTAAACTGCCATTTAAATCTGCCAAAATAAACCTTTTGCGAGGCCTAAACCTTCCTTTTTAATACATAAATGCCATCCCTATGGTAGGCCGTGGACAACCCAGAGGCCATGGTACAATGTATTCAAAATTAGGACATGTACTTTTATGTTGTATATGTCCTAGTAGTGAAATACTAATACATTATTTTTTCACTATTGAATTGAAAAATAAAATAGGATAACAAATTAAATATCTTATTACATTTTATAAGTGTAATTTCCAAATGGGAAACAATGTCCAGTTCATGTTTGATGTCTCTGGAATCTTATCATGTGGTGAAGTCGCATTTTAAATTGCAATTCTGAAAATGCCACTTTTAGAAAGTTGCCATCCTCCTGCCTGAGCCATTTAGTGCCTGTAGCCTGTCTCTGGTCACATCATGAGGTGTAGCTGGGAGTCGAGCTTTGTGTATCCCTCTTAGACAGCCACACACAATAGGAAGCATAGGTGTGCCTGGATGGGCCATCAATGGCTGGATGGGAGGGAGGAGCAGGTCACAACTCCACTTACACCTAAATAGGCTGTGTCCTGTCTGCACAGAGGACTGCACACCCACTGTACTTAGTCTGGAGCCAGGCAGGATGCCCGGAGACTTCAAAATGGAAACTCTAGAAGCTTCTCTCCCACTTTAAAGGCATAGCCAGGTATAAATACTGGACTTCAAACACCAGCTGTACAGTATACTTCTGGACCTGTGGATACTCTGCCAGGAAAAGTGACTGCTGTGCTGTTAGAAGGACTGCCACTCTGCTGTACTTCTGCTCTAAAAGTAACTGCTGCTCTGCTGACCAGCTGCCTGCTTGCCTGGGGAAGAAGAGTTGGACCTCAGTTTAATCTTGAACCTAGGACCCTTGAGTGACTGCAAGGGCCAGTCTTCTGGCCTCCTAGCCTGAGCCTAAAAGACATAAAAGGACCCCCAACCAGCTCCTGGACCCATGCAGTGAGTTCCTCACCGACAAGTGGTGCCCCTTCAGCTCAGGGACCCTTGATGTGGTAAAGAGTGTTGAAATCCAGCTTATGGGATCTTTGCAACCACAAACAGGCTCATTCACACCAAGACTGAGCTGCTCGTACCAGAAAATAGTGCCAGCTGCCGCCAGCCCATCTCTTCACACTGCAGCAAGGGACTGCCAATTTGAAGTATCAGCCCGCACAACTGCAACATCCAGACTGCTCTCTACACCACTTTGACAACCGCACGTGACTCTGTCCTTGGTCCCTGCAGCCTTCTCTAAAGCAAACAGGACTCATGGCACAAAACTTGAGAAGGGAAAACTTCAGCTGGACTAATCTGGGACTGTTTCCATCCTGCACTCCATTGGAGTTGGGGTAAATATTTGACTTTGGCCCGGTCCAGCATGACGGAATAGCTGCAGTTGGCTCTTTGTGCTCTTAGGCACTATTCTACACTTTTTCTTTACAAATTCATAACTGTTTCTACTGATTTATTAAACATTGTTCTCTATTTCTAACTTGGTGTGAGTGGCTTTTTGTGTGGTGATTTCACTGTTTTACTGTTTTGTTTGAAGTGGTGCACAAATACTTTATACACTGCCTCTAATGTAAGCCTGACTGCTCTGTACCAAGCTACCTGATGAGTGAGCACAGGTTAATTTGGGGTTTGCTTGTGTCTTACCCTGACAAGAATTGTGGCTGCTGCTTGACCAGATCTCACACCTCAGTCAACCAACAACCCCATTCTTAAAATGCACAAATATAGGTAGGAAATCCAAAGTGAATCTTCCCACACAACATCACATGTTTACTTTCTCATTCCAGCTAGTGAAAAGGTGCCAACTTATTCAATTTCTAGGGGTGGAATACTCTTACAACCTGCCTCCATTTATTAGTGCTAAGAAGACTAGAACAGTATTGCTGGATCGCATCAAAAAGCATCATGTGCTCAATCCTGTTCAGTGGCCCGCATTGATGTAAAAATGCCTGCAGATTAGTCCAGTATGTAATTTCCCTATTCTGGAGTTACACCAAGAAAAGATTCACAGAGTTGGCATTACCTCTCCTGATGGAAAGGGTGCTGGGTTTCCAAATGCAACTTCATTTCATCTTTTTTTTAGTGCCAACAACCACTAGACCTTTGTCATCACCTTTTGCACCACTCTAAAAAGCTCCATTGCGGCATGAGGAATTTGATCCAAAAGAGGTGAGGGTCATCTCTATTCTTCCTTATCATTACAAGCAATGGGAAACCAGAATATGACAGCTACTACCTGTTTACTGAGCATACACTAAGTCACTATCCATGTCAGATAACACTTTGTTCAAGTTGTTATCACCCCTGCTATCAGTGCTGTTGTTACGTCAGTTCTCTTCCAGGTATCAGTCACCAAATTTGGGTTTTCCCCCCTTTTAGTTAATATCTTTGGACTGCTCCCTGCTTATTTTTCCTTTCAACCCAAACAATAGCGTTCAGGTAAATCATACCAGAAATGCCTCAAGAAAAGAAATTAACAGAGTGCTTAGAACGGCCTATGGTACATTTTCAGATACCAGCAACGCCACTTCTGAGTTCCAACTACTTCTAAACTTCACCCTAAACCAACACCAATAATGCCCCACATCTTTGGATCTCCAAATTCTTCTTACACTCCACAAATTATGACCTCCTTATAACAACGTCTCTATGCCCGTGTACTCACTGAACAGCACATTGATCCCCAAAAACTTGCCTGAGGCTACAGTTTGATGCCAGAACCATGATTAGGACATTAGCTAAAGATGTCATGTTTAGCACATCATCCTCTGCGTCTAAAGGCTTGTCTCTGGTATGTCTATCTGCTTACTGTTCAAATGACTATAGTTCTAACAATCTATTTAGCTGAATGTCACTCCTCCCCATTGCACCTCAATATTGTGAACCAATTAGTTTAAGTTTCTTAAACTTTGGCTGTTCAGTGTTTGACCTTCAGAGAGCGTATACTGTGGTAAAGCTGCAGCTTCTTGTAAGCAATCAAGGTCCAACTCACTTTGCTTACCTTCTTGGTGCTGTGTTTAACCCCCTAGGTGCCCTGGATGTGGTGATCTCGTCCCAGCACACGGTTCCCGTGTGCCTGGGACGAGATCACCTCATCCTGCACCTGGCCCACGGGGGAAGCGCTAGCGCTCCCCCCATGGGACCCCCACCCACACACCCCGGTCGTGGATGGAAGGCTTGACCCCCCCTCGGCAATCTGATGACGTCAGTGCGCTCACAGCGCGCCAACATCATCAAGTATTGCCGAGGATCCACTGGAAGCCATTTGCTTCCAGCGCGTCGAGGGAAAGGAACTCCAACAGGTGAGTCCTTCCCTTTTTGGGGTTTTGGGGGGAAAGCAGACACGGGGGGAAGGAAAGGGTTTTTCCTTCCCCCCTGTGCCTGTTTTCAGTGGATTCCTGGTCCATGATTGCGGGCGGGGCCTGCGATCGTGGACCAGGAATCCCCACTAGACACCAGGGAATTTCTTTGCTATTTATTTTTGGGAGCGATCCCTTGGGCAAGGGTCGCTCCCATGGGGGGCTATTTTTTATCCTATTTCGGCCCCCCCTGGGGGCAGATCGGCCATTTTTTCAGCCGATCTGCCCCCAGGGGGGGTCGAAAGCCACTAGGACACCAGGGATTGCATTTTGTGTGATTTGTTTGGGGAGAAACCCCTTGGGCAAGGGTCGCTCCCCTTGGGGGCATAAATAATCCTTTTTCAGCCCCTCCTTGGGGCAGATCGCCCGTTTATTCGCCCGATCTGCCCCGGGGGGTCGAAAGCCACTGGACACCAGGGATTGTATTTTGTGTATGATCATTTTAGGGAGCGACCCTTTAGGCAAGGGTTGCTCCCCTTGGGGGCATAAATAATCCTTTCCCCCCCCCCCGGGGGCAGATCGGCCATTTTTTGGTCCATCTGCCCCCAGCGGGGGTGGAAAGCCACTAGACACCAGGGATTTTATTTTGTATATGATTTTTTTGGGGATCCACCCCTTGGGCAAGGGTCGCTCCCCTCGGGGACATAAATAATCCTTTTTTGCCCCCCCCCGAGGGCAGAGCGGCTGTTTTTTTGGCCGATCTGCCCCTTGTGGGGGTCGAAAGCCACTAGACACCAGGGATTTTATTTTGTGAGTGATTTTTTGGGGAGCGACCCCTTGGGCAAGGGTCGCTCCCATTGGGGGCATAAATAATCCTTTTTGGCCCCCCCCCCGGAGCTAGATCGGCCATGTTTTTGGCCGATCTCGCCTCCGGGGGGGTCGAAACCCACTAGGCACCAGGGATTGTGTGGTGTGTGTGTGTGTTTTGTGTGTTTTGTGTGTTTGGGGGCACCCCTTGGCTCCCCTTGGGGGCATAAATTATCCTTTTTCGACCCTCCTGGAGGCAGATTGGCCTTTTTTTCGCCCGATCTGCCCCCAGGGGGGGTCAAAAGCCACTAGACACCAGGGATTTTATTTTGTGTATGATTTTTTTGGGGATCCACCCCTTGGGCAAGGGTCGCTCCCCTTGGGGACATAAATAATCATTTTTTGCCCCCCCCCGGGGGCAGAGCGGCTGTTTTTTTGGCCGATCTGCCCCTAGTGGGGGTCGAAAGCCACTAGACACCAGGGATTTTATTTTGTGAATGATTTTTTGGGGAGCGACCCCTTGGGCAAGGGTCGCTCCCATTGGGGGCATAAATAATCCTTTTTGGCCCCCCCCCGGAGATAGATCGGCCATGTTTTTGGCCGATCTCGCCTCCGGGGGGGTCGAAACCCACTAGACACCAGGGATTGTGTGGTGTGTGTGTGTGTTTTGTGTGTTTTGTGTGTTTGGGGGCACCCCTTGGGCAAGGGTTGCCCCCACAAAGGGGGGAAAATTAGTATTGGCTATTTCTGCCCCCTTGGGGGCAGATGGGCCTATTTTTTTTATGCCCAGCGGGCCCCAAGGAGGGCATAAACCACCAATACGCCAGGATTCTTTTTTTTTTGTTCCTCTTTTTTTTTGTTTTGTGCTGGGGGTGCCCCCTTTGGCAAAGGTCACCCCCTAAAGGGGGCACAGAGCTGTAGGCCATTTCTGCCCCCATTGGTGGCAGATTTGCCTATTTTCTTTAGGCCCATCTGCCCCCAAGGGGGCAGAATCAACTTAGGCACCAAGGATCTTGTGTGTGTGTGTTTCCCCTTTTGCAAGCGTCGCTCCCCAAAGGGGGGCATATTACTGATTACCCTTTCTGCTCCCCTTGGGGGGAGATCGCGCTATTTGTTTAGGCCCCTCTGCCCCCAAGAGGGCAGAAGCCACCAAGACATGAGGGGAATTTTTTTTTTTTTTGCTCCCCTTAGTTCTTTTTGTGCTGGGGCTCCCCTATTCACCCCCTTTGGCAAGGGTTGCCCCCCCAGACAGGGTACAGAGCTGTTGGCAATTTCTGCCCCCTTGGGGGCAGATCGGCCTATTTTTTTTAGGCCTATCTGCCCCCATTGGGGGAAGAAGCCACTTAGGCACCAGGGACAGTTTCTAAGTTCTTGGTGGCGGGGTGTTTGTCAACTGGCGAAGTATTTGTATTTGTGATTATAACAGTTTATTATTTGTTTTTGTTCTAGTTCAAAGCTTTTGCTTCCTTTGCTATGGATTCTTGCGTTTTTGGCAGTAGTTGTCCTGCGGATTTCATAGTTGCATGTCTTAGGTAAGTGAAAGCAATGTACTCCAAAGGAGTATTGTTGACATGTTTGTAGGTGGTGTACTAAATGTAGTATTGTGTGAAATTGTCCTTAGATTTGGGCACAATGATATTTGTGTTGTCATATGTCTAATTTGCTCTTTTCTTTTTTCTTTTTAGTGGGATATCATTGGTGATTGCTGTGTCTGTGCAGAGTAGTTGCTGGTGAGTAGCCTTTTCAGGCAAGTGAGTGGTATAGTTTTTTAATACATAACTCTTTGTAATAAAGCTAAACTTTGTTTCTTACTTATTTTAGTGCTGGTGGTTGTTGGCAATCCATTGGTTGTTAGTGAGGATCATGGCTAGCCGCAGAGTGACCTCTCAGCAGGTTGTGGCATGCTTTTTGAGTCATCTTCAGACCATGATTACGAGACTGACTCTGCATCTGAGTCAGAGGAGGAAGTGTGAGATTCTGGCAGTGAGATTTCTGTCCGAGAGGGTTCTTCTGATGAGGAAGCCACTCTTAGTGCAGATTAAGGGCCTGTTTTAGAGGAGGACATTGATGTGCCAAGAGTGCAGCAGCCTGGGGCTGAAGGGTTTGTCATTAGAAGACCTGACACCTGGATTGCCCCAAACATGGAGCAGCCACAGTTACCTGCATTTACTGGTCTCCCAGGGTGAAGAGTCAATACGGAAAACCTTTTGCCTGTCAATTTCTTTCACTTGTTTATGGACAATGTATTTTTGGAAGAGATTGTGGAGCAGACTAATTTGCATGCGGAGCAATATTTGAGGGACAACTCTGCCAGACTTAGGCCTCAGTCTAGAGCTACTCAGTGGGTTTCCACATATCTTGAAGAGATGAAAAAGTTTTTAGCTTTGACTTTTTTGATGGGGTTGATAAGGAAGCTGTCACTGGCTTCTTATTGGTCTAGTAGTCCCTTGATGGCAATGGCTATATTTCCTGCAACTGTGACTCATAATCTCTATTCGCTTCTTCTTCGTATGCTGCATTTTGTAGACAATGCTTTAGCCTTGCCACGAGATCACCTCGATTGTGACCGTCTTTTTAAGATTAGACCTGTCCTTGATCATTTTGTAGATCGGTTTTCAGAGGTCTATGTTCCAGGCAAAGAGATAAGTGTGGACGAGTTCTTTTCAAGAGAAGTTTAGTTTTTAAGCAGTACATTCCTAGTAAGAGGGCAGGGTATGGGATTAAATTGTATATGCTGTCAGAAAGCAGTACAGGATACGTGTATAATTTCCGAGTCTACACGGGTAAGGATTCCAGTATTGACCCTCCTGGTTGTCCGGCCACTTTTGGAGTTAGCGAAAAAATTGTGTGGGAACTTGGTATACGACTGTTTAACAAAGGTCACCATTTGTACGTAGATAATTTCCACACTGGAGTGCAATTGGTGAAGGAGTTGTTTATAGTGTTGCTTGTGGCACAATCCGTTCTAACCGGAAAGGCTATCCATGGGAGCTTGTCTGTAAAAAACTTGAGAGGGGACAGTGCAGTGCCTTGTGTAATATTGAGCTGCTAACTCTGAAATTTTCAGACAGGAGGGATGTGTACATGCTATCTACCGTCCATGATGAGAGTACTTCCCCTGTGACTGTTTGGGACCAGTTTGCGGAAGCGCACAAACCTACGTGCATTTTGGACCACAACAGGCACATGGGTGGTGTTGATAGAGTAGATCAGAGGTTGGAACCTTACACTGCTCTGCGTAAGTCTTACGTGTGGTATTAAAAGTTGGCCAGACATTTATTTCATCTGGCAACTTTTAATGCCTTTATTGTGTTCAAGGATTGTTCACCTAAATGAAAGATGACATTTGTTAAATTTCAGGAGTCGGTGATATAGAGCCTTATTGTGGTGGAACAGGCAAGAGTTCCTAGAGTAGCAGTGGTGGAGGATGTGGCTAATTGAAAGATTGCCAATTTCCAGATCACATTCCTCCCACTCCCAAGAAAGACTTACCCACTAAGAAATGTAGAGTATGTGCCCGAAGAGGTATCCACGAGGGAGAGCCGAATGTACTGCCCCGATTGCCCTTCAAGGCCTGGGCTGTGTGTGCCCGCCTGTTTCAGAAATTACCACACCAAGAAAACTTTTGAGGAAATACCGTGTGAGTAAACTGCCTTTTGATATTTTCGCATGTTCAGTTTCGCAGTTGGCATTATTGTCATGTATTTAGTTAGAGCTGTTGTGTTTGTAGTTTTGTACTTGTTTTATAATTAGTTAGTGGTTTCTTTGTTGTTTATAAACGGGGAAAAAGTGATGGCGGTGTGCGTGGGGTGGCGCTTGGCTGGCGGTGTGTGTGGGGTGGCACTTGGCTGGCGGTGTGCTTGGGGTGGCGCTTGGCTGGCAGTGTGCGTGGGGTGGTGCTTGGCTGGCAGTGTGCGTGGGGTGGCACTTGGCTGGCAGTGTGCATGGGGTGGCGCTTGGCTGGCGTGTGCTTGGGGTGGCGCTTGGCTGGCAGTGTGCGTGGGGTGGGGCATGGCGAGCACTGTGCATGGGTTGGTGCTTGGCTGGCGGTGTGCGTGGGGTGGCGGTTGGCTGGCGGTGTGCATGGGGTGGGGTGGGGCTTGGCTGGCAGTGTGCGTAGGGTGGGGCTTGGCTGGCAGTGTGCGTGGGGTGGCGCTTGGCTGGCGGTGTGCTTGGGGTGGCACTTGGCTGGCAGTGTGCTTGGGGTAGTGCTTGGCTGGCAGTGTGCGTGGGGTGGCGCTTGGCTGGCGTTGCCAGCCAAACGTCAGTCCACACACTCCCATCAGCTAGTGTGACTGCTGTACCAGGCATGTGGACGTCTGTAAGTGATGGGCCCTTGAGTGGCGCTGTCTTTCGATGCGAGTGTTGTTATGTGCTGGGCCCGTGGCTGGAGGCATGAATGGTCTTGTGCATGTCATGTATGAAAGGTGTAAGAATGGACTGTAAAACGGTTGGTGCCTTGACGCAGCTTTACAGCTCACGAGCTGTGAGTCATTGGTTCAGTTTTTTGGCCTTTCAGTTATTAACAGTGCATTTCACTTTTGTGAAATCTCTTGTTAATAAAATTTGATCTACTGAACCATCACTCACCCTTGTGCCAAATCCAACCAGTATGTGTGGTAAAAATGACAAAACCTGCTCTCTGTAATCAGGTGTCGCAGCACACTTGTGACACGCTAGGTGTCTCAGGTGGGACCCCGATGATGAAGCATGCCACCAACTTGGTTGGTGGGTGAGGGGTCTTTTTCACATAACCTAAGTGCATTTCTTTTCACAATTTTAGTGTTTGGTACATCACAGACGTACGTGGACACATCAAAATGATATATTGCAAAACTACCTGTGTTAGGTGGGGAGGGGGCACCTATGTTTTTGGTCGTGGGTGTGGGCTTTATCTAGGGAAACCTACCAAACCCAGACATGTTTTAAAACTAGACACCCCAAGGAGTCCAGGGAGGAGTGGCTTCCGTGGATCCCCCAACATTTTCTTACCCAGACTCCTCTGCAAACCTCAAAATTTGCTTACAAAAGCATATTTTCCTGACTTTTCTTAGTAGGATCACCGCTGCAGCACAGGATTCCTACTCCCCAGCGTTCCCCTTAGATTCCCAAGTAAAATGACATCTCACTTGTGTGGGTCCCCAAAGCAGAGTCAGCCTAAAGATGTATAAAAGAAGAATATGTCCTAATCAACTCGCTGTGCTATCCCCTCTATCTCTATACATTTTTGGGCTTATTCTGTTGCAGGCACCTGGCCCTCCCACACAAGTGAGGTATCATTTTTATCGGGAGACTTGGGGGAATGCTGGGTGGAAGGAAATCTGTGGCTCCTTTCAGATTCCAGAACTCTCTGTCACCGAAATGTGAGGAAAAAGTGTTTTTTTTAGCCAAAGTTTTAGGTTTGCAAATGATTCTGGGTAACAGAACCTGGTGAGAGCCCCACAAGTCACCCCGTCCTGGATTCCCCTAGGTCTCTAGTTTTAAAAAAATGCACAGGTTTGGAAGGTTTCCCTAGGTGTTGGCTGAGCTAGAGGCCAAAATCCACAGGTAGGCACTTTGCAAAAAACATCTCTGTTTTCTGTAGAAAAATGTGATGTGTCCAAGTTGTGTTTTGGAGCATTTCCTGTCGCGGGCACTATGCCTACCCACACAAGTGAGGTACCATTTTTTATCGGGAGACTTGTGAGAATGCTGGGTGGAAAGAAATTTGTGGCTCCTCTCAGATTCCAGAACTCTCTGTCACCGAAATGTGAAGAGAAGGTGTTTTTTTAGCCAACTTTTGAGGTTTGTAAAGGGTTCTGGGTAACAGAACCTGGTGAGAGCCCCACAAGTCACCCCGTCCTGGATTCCCCTAGGTCTCTATTTTTCAAAAATGCACAGGTTTGGTAGGTTTCCCTAGTTTTTCGGCTGAGCTGGAGGTCAAAATCCACAGGTAGGCACTTTGCAAAAAACACCTCTGTTTTCTGTAGAAAAATGTGATGTGTCCATGTTGTGTTTTGGAGCATTTCCTGTCGCGGTCACTATGCCTACCCACACAAGTGAGGTATCATCTTTATCTGGAGACTTGGGGGAATGCTGGGTGGAAGGAAATCTGTGGCTCCTTTCAGATTCCAGAACTGTCTGTCACCGAAATGTGAGGAAAAAATTTTTTTTTAGCCAAATTTTTAGGTTTGCAAAAGAATCTGGGTAACAGAACCTGGTGAGAGCCCCACAAGCCACCCCGTCCTGGATTCACCTAGGTCTCTAGTTTTCAAAAATGCACAGGTTTGGAAGGATTCCCTAGGTGCTGGCTGAGCTAGAGGCCAAAATCCACAGGTAGGCACTTTGCAAAAAACACTTCTGTTTTCTGTAGAAAAATGTGATGTGTCCAAGTTGTGTTTTGGAGCATTTCCTGTCGTGGGCACTATGCCTACCCACACAAGTGAGGTACCATTTTTATCGGGAGACTTGGGGGAATGCTGGGTGGAAAGAAATTTGTGGCTCCTCTCAGATTCCAGAACTCTCTGTCACCGAAATGGGAGGAAAAGGTGTCTTTTTAGCTAACTTTTGAGGATTGCAAAGGATTCTGGGTAACAGAATCTGGTGAGAGCCCCACAAGTCACCCCGTCTTGGATTCCCCTAGGTCTCTAGTTTTCAAAAATGCACAGGATTGGTAGATTTCCCTAGGTGCTGGCTGAGCTAGAGGCCAAAATCCACATGTAGGCACTTTGCAAAAAACACCTGTTTTCTGTAGAAAAACGTGATGTGTCCAAGTTGTGTTTTGGAGCATTTCCTGTCGCGGGCACTATGCCTACCCACACAAGTCAGGTACCATTTTTATCGGGAGACTTGGGGTAACGCTGGGTGGAAGGAAATTTGTGGCTTCTCTTAGATTCCAGAACTCTCTGTCACCGAAATGTGAGGAAAAGGTGTCTTTTTAGCCAACTTTTGAGGTTTGCAAAGGATTCTGGGTAACAGAACCTGATGAGAGCCCCACAAGTCACCCTGTCCTGGATTCCCCTAGGTCTCTAATTTTCAAAAATGCACAGGTTTGGTAGGTTTCCCTAGGTGCCGGCTGAGCTAGAGGTCAAAAACCACAGGTAGGCACTTGGCAAAAAACACCATTGTTTTCTGTAGAAAAATGTGATGTGTCCACGTTGTGTTTTGGAGCATTTCCTGTCACGGGCACTATGCCTACCCACACAAGTGAGGTACCATTTTTATCGGGAGACTTGGGGGAATGCTGGGTGGAAAGAAATTTGTGGCTCCTCTCAGATTCCAGAACTCTCTGTCACCGAAATGGGAGGAAAAGGTGTCTTTTTAGCCAACTTTTGAGGATTGCAAAGGATTCTGGGTAACAGAATCTGGTGAGAGCCCCACAAGTCACCCCGTCTTGGATTCCCCTAGGTCTCTAGTTTTCAAAAATGCACAGGATTGGTAGATTTCCCTAGGTGCTGGCTGAGCTAGAGGCCAAAATCCACATGTAGGCACTTTGCAAAAAACACCTGTTTTCTGTAGAAAAACGTGATGTGTCCAAGTTGTGTTTTGGAGCATTTCCTGTCGCGGGCACTATGCCTACCCACACAAGTCAGGTACCATTTTTATCGGGAGACTTGGGGTAACGCTGGGTGGAAGGAAATTTGTGGCTTCTCTTAGATTCCAGAACTCTCTGTCACCGAAATGTGAGGAAAAGGTGTCTTTTTAGCCAACTTTTGAGGTTTGTAAAGGATTCTGGGTAACAGAACTTGGTGAGAGCCCCACAAGTCACCCCGTCTTGGATTCCCCAAGGTCTCTAGTTTTAAAAAATGCACAGGTTTGGCAGGTTTCCCTAGGTGCCGGCTGAGCTAGAGGCCAAAATCCACAGGTAGGCACTTTGCAAAAAACACCTCTGTTTTCTGTAGAAAAATGTGATGTGTCCAAGTTGTGTTTTGGAGCATTTCCTGTCATGGGCACTATGCCTACCCACACAAGTCAGGTACCATTTTTATCGGGAGACTTGGGGTAACGCTGGGTGGAAGGAAATTTGTGACTTCTCTTAGATTTTAGAACTCTCTGTCACCGAAATGTGAGTAAAGGGTGTCTTTTTAGCCAACTTTTGAGGTTTGCAAAGGATTCTGGGTAACAGAACCTGGTGAGAGCCCCACAAGTCACCCCGTCCTGGATTCCCCTAGGTCTCTAGTTTTAAAAAATGCACAGGCTTGGTAGGTTGCCTAGGTGCCGGCTGATCTAGAGGCCAAAATCCACAAGTAGGCACTTTGCAAAACACACCTCTGTTTTCTGTATAAAAATGTGATGTGTCCACGTTGTGTTTTGGAGCATTTCCTGTCACGGGCACTATGCCTACCCACACAAGTGAGGTACCATTTTTATCGGGAGACTTGGGGGAACGCTTGGTGGAAGGACATTTGTGGCTTCTCTCAGATTCCAGAACTCTCTGTCACCGAAATGTGAGGAAAAGTGTCTTTTTAGCCAACTTTTGAGGTTTGTAAAGGATTCTGGGTAACAGAACTTGGTGAGAGCCCCACAAGTCACCCCGTCTTGGATTCCCCAAGGTCTCTAGTTTTAAAAAATGCACAGGTTTGGCAGGTTTCCCTAGGTGCCGGCTGAGCTAGAGGCCAAAATCCACAGGTAGGCACTTTGCAAAAAAACCCTCTGTTTTCTGTAGAAAAATGTGATGTGTCCATGTTTTGTTTTGGAGCATTTCCTGTTGCGGGCACTATGCTTACCCACACAAGTGAGGTACCATTTTTATCGGGAGACTTGCGGAATGCTGGGTGGAAGGAACTTTGTGGCTCCTCTCAGATTCCAGAACTCTCTGTCACCAAAATGTGAGGAAAAGTGTTTTTTAGCCAAATGTTGAGGTTTGCAAAGTATTCTGGGTAACAGAACCTGGTGAGAGCCCCACAAGTCACCCCGCCTTGGATTCCCCTAGGTCTCTAGTTTTCAAAAATGCACAGGATTGGTAGGTTTCCCTAGGTGCCGGCTGAGCTAGAGGCCGAAATCCACAGGTAGGTACTTTGCAAAAAACACCTCTGTTTTCTGTAGAAAAATGTGATGTGCCCATGTTGTGTTTTGGAGCATTTCCTGTTGCAGGCACTATGCCTACCCACACAAGTGAGGTACCATTTTTATCGGCAGACCTGGGGGAACACTGGGTGGAAGGAAATTTGTGGCTCCTCTCAGATTCCAGAACTCTCTGTCACCAAAATGTGAGGAAAAAGTGTTTTTTCAGCGAAATGTTGAGGTTTGTAAAGGATTCTGGGTAACAGAACCTGGTGAGAGCCCCACAAGTCACCCCATCGTGCATTCCCCTAGGTCTCTAGTTTTCAAAAATGCACAGGTTTGGTAGGTTTCTCTAGGTGCCGGTTGAGCTAGTGGCCAAAATCCACAAGTAGGCACTTTGCAAAAAACACCTCTGTTTTCTGTAGAAAAATGTGATGTGACCACGTTGTGTTTTAGAGTATTTCCTGTTGCGGGCACTATGCCTACCCACACAAGTGAGGTACCATTTTTATCGGGAGACTTGGGGAACGCTGGGTGGAAGGAAATTTGTGGCTCCTCTCAGATTCAAGAACTCTCTGTCACCAAAATGTGAGGAAAAAGTGTTTTTTTAGCGAAATGTTGAGGTTTGCAAAGGATTCTGGGTAACAGAACCTGGTGAGAGCCCCACAAGTCACCCCGCCTTGGATTCCCCTAGGTCTCTAGTTTTCAAAAATGCACAGGTTTGGTAGGTTTCCCTAGGTGCCGGCTGGTCTAGAGGCTAAAATCCACACGTCGGCACTTTGAAAAAACACCTCTGTTTTCTGTAGAAAAATTTGATGTGTCCACGTTGTGTTTTGGAGCATTTCCTGTCGCGGGCACTATGCCTACCCACACAAGTAAGGTACCATTTTTATCGGGAGACTTGAGGGAACGCTGGGTGGAAGGAAATGTGTGGCTTCCCTCAGATTCCAGAACTCTCTGTCACTGAAATGTGAGGAAAAAGTGTTTTTTTAGCCACATTTTGAGGTTTGCAAAGGATTGTGGGTAACAGAACCTGGTGAGAGCCCCACAAGTCACCCCGTCCTGGATTCCCCTACGTCTCTAGTTTTAAAAAATGCACAGGTTTGGTAGGTTTCCCTAGTTGCCGGCTGAGCTGGAGGCCAAAATCCACAAGTAGGCACTTTGCAAAAAACACCTTTGTTTTCTGTAATAAAATGTGATGTGTCCATGTTGTGTTTTGGAGCATTTCCTGCTGCGGGCACTATGCCTACCACCACAAGTGAGGTACCATTTTTATCGGGAGACTTGGGGAACGCTGGGTGGAAGGAAATTTGTGGCTCCTCTCAAATTCCAGAACTCTCTGTCACCAAAATGTGCTGAAAAAGTGTTTTTTTAGCGAAATGTTGAGGTTTGCAAAGGATTCTGGGTAACAGAACCTGGTGAGAGCCCCACAAGTCACCCCGCCTTTGATTCCCCTAGGTGGCTAGTTTTCAAAAATGCACAGGTTTGGTAGGTTTCCCTAGGTGCCGGCTGGTCTAGAGGCCAAAATCCACAGGTCGGCACTTTGCAAAAACACCTCTGTTTTCTGTAGAAAAATGTGATGTGTCCACGTTGTGTTTTGGAGCATTTCCTGTCGCGGGCACTATGCCTACCCACACAAGTAAGGTACCATTTTTAGCGGGAGACTTGAGGGAACACTGGGTGGAAGGAAATTTGTGGCTTCTCTCAGATTCCAGAACACTCTGTCACTGAAATGTGAGGGAAAAAGTGTTTTTTAGCCAAATTTTCAGGTTTGCAAAGGATTCTGGGTAACAGAACCTGGTGAGAGCCCCACAAGTCACCCCGTCCTGGATTCCCCTCGGTCTCTAGTTAAAAAAAAAATGCACAGGTTTGGTAGGTTTCCCTAGTTGCCGGCTGAGCTAGAGGTCAAAATCTACAGGTAGGCACTTTGCAAAAAACACCTCTGTTTTCTGTAGAAAAATGTGATGTGTCCATGTTGTGTTTTGTAGCATTTCCTGTCGCGGTCACTTTGCCTACCCACACAAGTGAGGTACCATTTTAATCAGGAGACTTGGGGGAACGCTGGGTAGAAGGAAATTTGTGGCTTCTCTCAGATTCCAGAATTCTCTGTCACTGAAATGTGAGGAAAAAGTGTTTTTTTAGCCATATTTTGAGGTTTGCAAAGGATTCTGGGTAACAGAACCTGGTGAGAGCCCCACAAGGCACACCGCCTTGGATTCCCCTAGGTCTCTAGTTTTCAAAAATGCATAGGATTGGTAGGTTTCCCTAGGTGCCGGCTGAGCTAGAGGCCGAAATCCACAGGTAGGCACTTTGCAAAAAACACCTCTGTTTTCTCTAGAAAAATGTGATGTGTCAACGTTGTGTTTTGGAGAATTTCCTGTCGCGGGCCTACCCACACAAGTGAGGTGCCATTTTTATTTGGAGACTTGGGGGAACGCTGGGTGGAAATAAATTTGTGGCTTCTCTCAGATTCCAGTATTCTCTGTCACCGAAATGTGAGGAAAAGGTGTTTTTTTAGCCACATTTTGAGGTTTGCAAAGGATTCTGGGTAACAGAACCTGGTGAGAGCCCCACTAGTCACCCCGTCCTGGATTCCCCTAGGTCTCTAGTTTTCAGAAATGCACAGGTTTGGTAGGTTTCCCTAGGTGCCGGCTAAGCTAGAGGCCAAAATCCACAGGTAGGCAGTTTGCGAAAAACACCTCTGTTTTCTGTAGAAAAATGTGATGTGTCCATGTTGTGTTTTGGAGCATTTCCTGTCGCGGGCACTATGCCTACCCACACAAGTGAGGTACCATTTTTATTGGGAGACCTGGGGGAACGCTGGGTGGAAGGACATTTGTGGCTTCTCTCAGATTCCATAACTCTCTGTCACTGAAATGTGAGGAAAAGGTGTTTTTTTAGCCATATTTTGAGGTTTGCAAAGGATTCTGGGTAACAGAACCTGGTGAGAGCCCCACATGTCATCCTGTATTTGATTCCCCTAGGTCTCTAGTTTTAAAAAATGCACAGGTTTGATAGGTTTCCCCTGATGCCGGCTGAGCTAGAGTCCAAAATCCACAGGTAGGCACTTTGCAAAAAACACCTCTGTTTTCTGTGGAAAAATGTGATGTGTCCACGTTTTGTTTTGGGGCTTTTCCTGTCCCGGGCACTAGGCCTACCCACACAAGTGAGGTACCATTTGTATCGGGAGACTTGGGGGAACATAGAATAGAAAAACAAGTGTTATTATCCCTTGTCTTTCTCTACATTGTTACCTTCCAAATATAAGACAGTGTGTAAAAAAGACATCTATTTGAGAAATGCCCTGTAATTCACATGCTAGCATGGGCACCCCAGAATTCAGAGATGTGCAAATAACCACTGCTTCTCAACACCTTATCTTGTGCCCATTTTGGAAATACAAATGTTTTCTTGATACCTATGATTGTCTCTTTACATTTCAGCAAATTAATTGCTGTATACCCGATATATAATGAAAACCCACTGCAAGGTGCAGCTCATTTATTGGCTCTGGTTGCCTAAGGTTCTTGATGAACCAACAAGTCCTGTATATCCCCGCAACCAGAAGAGTCCAGCAGACGTAACAGTATATTGCTTTCAAAACTCTGACATTGCAGGAAAAAGTTACAGAGTAAAACGTAGAGAAAATGGCTGTTTTTTTCACCTCATTTCAATAATTTTTTATTTCAGTTGTTGTTTTCTGAAGGAAACCCTTATAGGATCTACACAAATTACCCATTTCTGACTTCAGAATTTTGTCTACTTTTCAGAAATGTTTAGGTTTCTGGGATCCAGCATTGGTTTCACACCCATTTCTGTCACTGACTGGAAGGAGGCTGAAAGCACAAAAAATCGTAAAAATGGGGTATGTCCCAGTAAAATGCCAAAATTGTGTTGAAAAATTGGGTTTTCTGATTCAAGTCTGCCTGTTCCTGAAAACTGGGAAGCTGGTGATTTTAGCACCGCAAACCCTTTGTTGATGCCATTTTCAGGGAAAAAAACACTAGCCTTCTTCTGCAGCCCTTTTTTCCCATTTTTTTTTAAAAAAAACGAAATTTTCACTGTATTTTGGCTAATTCCTTGGCCTCCTTCAGTGGAACCCACAAAGTCTAGGTACCTCTAAAATCCCTAGGATGTTGGAAAAAAGGGACGCAAATTTGGCGTGGGTAGCTTATGTGGACAAAAAGTTATGAGGGCCTAAACAAGAACTATTCCAAAAAGACAAAAAAAAGGCCTGACACAGGAGGGGGAAAAGGCCTGGCAGCGAAGGGGTTAAGGCATCCAACAAACCTGGTGATAATTTTTTCAGGATGTTCACAGCCTAAAAATATTGTTTTCAGTGTCCTCTCATCTTTTGGGCCCATGAACATAAAACTTGTTCAAAGGACTGCTTCCGATTCTCATCATTGCAGGTATCATTCCCACTCTTCTTCTTCAATGATACTTTTCCTTTATCGATCTGGACAGCATGTCTTTATGCTGCTGTCCTAAACCTGTGGATACATCAGCTTTCCCATCTGCTTGAGCAATGCCCTGAAAGATTCCACGCTTGAATGTTGCACCTGCTTTGATGCTGGAATATACAGCCGTGCCTTTTTCGGATCCTTGGGGACACAGCCAGCCATTTGCCCTAACTCAAAAAAATTGTAGGGCAATGCAATTGCCTGTTATCAGTGCTGATGTCTGCAGAGCCTCACTACTATTGCCTCATGCCACCTTCTCAACCCCATATGTAGTGTGCTCCTCTAATGTCACTGTATTCTGTGATTTCAACTCCCCTGCAGTGACACCAATGTTTTATTCACCTGCGCCAACTATGTTGGTCTACTGACAGGGAGGTCCATTGTTTACAATTTTCAGCCATGACTCACCTTTTCATCTCGTGAAATTCCTCTTCTCTCTCTAACACCATTCCTGGTTTCAGTGGTGCATTTCTTGCCATTAAAAACCTCCGATAGAGCCTACATTTGATTCTCCAGTCTTGGAAGTTAAGGCCCATATTTATACTTTTTGACGCTAAACTGCGCTAACGCAGTTTAGCGTCAAAAAATTTTGCGCCGTCTAACGCCATTCTGAAGCGCCATGCGGGCGCCGTATTTATGGAATGGCGTTAGCCGGCGCAAGCAGACCGGCGCTGCCTGGTTTGCGTGGAAAAAAGCCACGTACACCAGACAGCGCCGGCGTAGGGGGAAAATGGCGTATGGGCGTCTTAAAATGGGGCAAGTCAGGTTACGTCGAAAAAATCGTCGTAACCCGACTTGCGCCATTTTTTTTCGACGCCCATCCCCCATCAACATGACTCCTATCATTGTAAAGATAGGAGTCATGCCCCCTTGCCCAATGGCCATGCCCAGGGGACTTCTGTCCCCTGGGCATGGTCATTGGGCATAGTGGCATGTAGGGGGGCACAAATCAGGCCCCCCTATGCCACAAAAAATAAAAAAATAAAAACTTACCTGAACTTACCTTAATGTCCATGGGATGGGTCCCTCCATCCTTTGGTGTCCTCCTGGGGTGGCCAAGGGTGGCAGGGGGGGTCCCTGGGGGCAGGGGAGGGCACTCTGGGCTCATTTTGAGCCCACTTGTCCCTTAACGCCATGCCTGACCCAGGCGTTAAAAAGCGGCGCAAATGCGCCGTTTTTGGCCACGCCCACTCCCGGGCGTCATTTTTGCCCGGGAGTATAAATACCACGTAAAGGCCTGGGAGTCATTTTTTAAGACGGGAACGCCTCCCTTGCATATCATTAACGCAAGGAAGGGGTTCACGCTAAAAAATGACGCACACTCCGGGCACTTTGGCGCCCGAAGCGTCTAACGCCATAGAATAAATATGGCGTTAGCTGGCGTTAGTTTAGCGTCGAATTTGCGTCGAAAAAAACGACGCAAATTCGGCGCAACCAGAGTATAAATACGGCCCTAAATTTTTCTCTTCAGCGTCAACGACACTTTTAGGTGGACACCTTGGTACTGTTTTCTTTGATGCCCTGCTTTGTAATCAGGTAATGGACCAGATTATTATTTTTTCTACTTATTTGAATTAGTTAGTTGAATTATCAGCACGCAGCTATGTGCAGAATTGCATTCATATATATTCCTGAATTCAGTAACTACGCTAAGTATCATTACAGCGGTGTTGTGTTTTTACTCATTGTTTGCGCGGTGCCCACAGTATCATGCATCTGCTCATTATTCATTATGACCTAAGGTGCCTGATTACTTCTTGTAAGTGCTACTTACATTTTCTGCCTTTACATTGATTTGCATGTAACACGTAAAACACATAAATTGTAAGTAATACAATTATGTGCTTTTAGTTCATATATTCATATAATCTGCATTGTTTATCTTAGACTTAGTGGTTTCTTATAAGGAGAATTATAGGTAAAAATTCACAGGGGATTCAGCTCATACTATATCATCACTCACAGACTTACTTTCTCATGATAGCTTGTGAAACCGTACAAATACAGCATCTTTAGCTTTCGAAAGCAGAAAGGTGCATTCCAGCAACAAGGTAGCTCACCATATCACTTTCAAGAACATTGGGCGATAACAAGCTGGGTTCTCACAGACACACCACACTCTCAAAGAATCCAGGCGACCTGCTTCCATTACACAGGGATGCACCCCTCTCAACGGTAGACTTTTCATTGCTGATTCTTGTTAACAAAGACTGAATAGGAAGGGTAATTATATGGAACGACATGTTGCCTATTTTGATATCATTTGTTTTCTATTAATAAATATTTACAACAGCTTTGGGTATATTTGTTACTATTATTCTGCATATAATCTGCTCTACTGTGCATTCAAATAAACACGTATAAATAGGCGTTCCAGAGTTCACATGTGTGCTCATTTTCCAGAAGGGGTGATGGAAATTACTTCAGTCTCTGGTAGGTCATGTGCGTTCCTAACATGGATTTTTTTCCAAGTACGTTTGGGAAAGATTCGTGAAACACCACTCTTCTGTTTTCTTCAATACAGATGCTACATTGTTGTACCTACATTGCCTGGGAATCAGAGGAATTTGACATGGTGTGGTGAAGACCGGCCTGGCGTGCACCAATCCAATACAGATCTTAAAAACTTCTGATTTGAAGTATTGTATCCAGATAATGGATAGGTTTTGCAGTCAACAGCTTTGCGCTACTAATCTGCCATTAAATTAGCAATGGAACGCAATACCAAGATGGGCATTTTGGGTCAGGGTCGGAATGTGCAAACTTGCAAAGTCAGGTGATTGGCAAGTTTGCACTGTACTTTTTAGGTCGGGCTTGCAGTCAGCACGCATGCGCTATTGCTATAGCGATGATCTGTTGTGTAAGAGGGGGAAAACAAAACCTCTCCAAAAAGGGGCGGTGAGCCCGCCCCTGACTAAACGTTCATTGGCACTATTATTACTCCTCTCTGCTGCCTTCTAATACGGCCGCCCATGCAATACTATCAATTCCTTGGCTTCGTGTTGAACATGACCCAAGTAAAGAGCAATATATTTTAAATTAGTCTCCTTCCCACCATCTGGATATACGTCTGTGACGCCACATCCTTCTTTATTGGCATTGCTCCTTGCTTACCAAAGAAGCATGTTCAGGGCCAGACGCAGACCTTTTATGACACCTTGTTTCCTGGCTTGTGTTATTTGTTCCAGTTCGTGCTATAAAACAAAACCCGCCTTTGGTGTGATTTTGTGTAGAAAACAATGTTTGGGTGCATTCACTGTACTTTAATAAAGTGCTTCTCAGGGACAGGTTTTTTTTTTTAGTTATGAATTGCATCATGTCTGATCTGTGCCTGTGCAGTGTGTTCATCCCTGTCATGTCTTTAACCCTCGCCTTCTCCGTCCGCATTTTGACAGTCTGTGAAAGCCCTTGAAGTAACTGTTGTCACAGCCTGTAGCTACCACAACCTCGATCCTTTGTCTGGTGTAACACTCAGCTTTGTCTTTTGCAGCCTCTACTTGTAATACACCTCAACCACATGCCACATGCCATTGGTCACAGCACAAACACACCTCCACCACATGAATAAACCACACATCCACCTTTCCATAGTCTATGGAATCTTCGTTGGCAGGAACCATATTACAAAGGATCAAAGTATTATTTTGGACACCTAGGTGTTGTATATGTTACCATGACAATGGAATTTCTGTATGTAAGAAGGGTAAACACGTAGTGGAATGTTGAGGGCGGGGGCAGAGAGAGTCGGTTGGAAGCAGAGTAGAAGGAGAGTGGGATATGTGGGCCGTAACTACCATCATACTTGTGCTTCGTTCCTGTAATTTGACCCAAATAAACTTCTTCTTGGAACTAGGAGCCTCCTGTGACCTCACTCACTAGGTCAGCAGGTTGAGCTCTCGCTGCTGAGCTTTGAACATAGTTAATTCATCATTCAGCAGTATAAATAAAATGATCTTCTTTACTCTGCGCTATAACATTGCCCAATATTTAAAAGCAAAGAGACAACTTAGCTTTTTTGGGCATCACTTAAATGCCCAGCATTGCATTATTTTGTATTTAATTGCAGTCCTCAGTTTTAGGGTCTTTGCCTGATATTCTCACTCTGTGTCAAAATCACAGTCCGTTGTCTACATTTACATGCATCCCTGGATTGAAAGTTGCCATGTTACATTCTAGATGTGCTCTCTTTTAGAAAACCACTTGCTGTGGACACTCTTCGTGCATTTCTATGCTGTTGTTATTTTTGGCCTCAACATATTTACTTAGTCTTCCAGTTTGCTACCAATAGCGCGTTAACACAGTTTATTATCTAAATGTAGTGTTGGAACAGAAGGCAAATAAACTGCCTATGGTCTGGTTATAATATGACTCATCTGTGTCCATCCTAGATCAGCTTACTTTTAGCGCTCAGCAGATTCTGCACATGAACCCTGTTGCTTCCCTATCTCCCCCAGAATCATTTTACTGGTACCCAACTCTTCTCCAAACGCCTTCTTCAGCACTGTAGAATCCTTCAGGCAAACATTCATCCATACTGATGCTTCCTATTTACATGGATTATCTGTGGACATCAGGGGGAAATGGTGGAGTACACATCCGGAGGACATTCACCTGCTTCTGGCAACTGTCTCTGTCATTCTCAGGTAGCTCACTCACTGGCCCCTGATTCTGCATTCCGTGTCAAGATCTGATCCTTGCCATTGCCCCCCAACCCGGATTTCTAAATCATTCTCATTCTCTGCTTTCACTTACTCTCACCCCTTCAATTATTTTTCAGCCTCAGTCTTCACTCACAGCAATCTGCAACTGAATACTGCTCCTAGCGTTGACTCAATGTGTACTTGTCACTTTTCAAGCAACCAAAGCAGTATGATGCAATGAAAGACATGCAAATATCTCAATGTGTACTTGTCACTTTTCAAGCAACCAAAGCAGTATGATGCAATGAAAGACATGCAAATATCTGTCTATTTAAAGCTTCTTCCGACCACAGCGTCTGCACAATTATATAAACGGAGATCAGGGGCAGATGATCAATGATTGAAGAAAGGCACTTTAAACGTTTGCCAAACCTTTTTTTTCCAAAAAAGAAGACAAACATAACTTTATTCTGAATATGATGATTCAAATTTGTCAGTAAGCAAGATGCATTTGTTAGACATAGAGTTGGTGAGCAATTCAGAAACAACTCCTGTCTGCGGTCCTGGCTGTAGCAGAGGAGGCGGATTTCTGCAAGTTTTGCTAGATGGGTGGTTGGCTACTGCACAAAAAACAGTGAATAGAGGCAGTCTCATGCACAGTGTCACAGATCCATAGTACAGTTGCCTTCTTCTGCTAGATAGTGAGCCATGATGCAATTGGTGCCTTCACCAGCTTTGCTCTTGAGTGGGATTTCCCATGCAGTCTTGGTGCCAGTAGCACTGGAATGTCTGTTCGATGGGACAGTGGGGACAATTGGCAGTTTTGTGAAATACCTGAAGTGCAGACAATACAGGAAGTCCCTGTTTCTTCTCCTCCCAATGTGCTTCCGTTCCTGTTTCTTCTCTCTCATCTGCCATGTACCTGTTTCATCTAGCCCTCACCTGCCTGTCACTGTTTCAGTTAAACGCCACCCGCTTCATAACTGTTTCTTCTCCTTCCCACACCTGCTCAATTTCTTTTTCCCTCTCCCAACGGATACAATTAAAAAAGGAGCTATGACGCCCCCAGTGCTGGCCGCTTCATAGTGCCTTTTTTTTACCATCCTGCACTCAACCAGTTTATCAACCCTCACATTCGTCACCCCAACCGACTTCCCTTTCATCACCTCTACCAGACTGACAAAGCTAATAGGAGAGAGCTATTGGCTGTACCAATGCTTGTTAAACTTTGGAACCTTTGCAAACACCTAAGCTTGCAAACTTGATCACTATAAATACCACTTTCAGCAGCCCTTCCCCTCAGTATGGTGACCTACTCATGCACAGTATTTGTCCTCCATCATTACTTCTAATATGTATAGCAGAATCACCCGCCACACTCCTCTAGACTGATCTGGGAATTAGTTACCAGATCAGTCTAGAGCGCTGATTCCCCCACCACACAACAACTCCCACCACATCCCCATCCAGCTAACACTTGATTCTATTTATAGATGCCGGATATCTAGCCCTAATGGAGCGGGACAATTTTCAGCTAGATAGTAGCATAGTGGTGATTCATGAGTAAGGTACATTTTATCTAGGCAACCTCAAAAATCTTCTCTAACTTTCTTCAAGGTTATTTTTTCAGAGTTTACCCAACTTCACTGGCAAGGTGAAAATATTTACCTGCCCATAAATAGTGGCATGTACCAGATTGCATTATATTTGCGCACATCAGTAATTGGTTCTCAGGCCCCTGTATGTGCCACATTAAATGGAACGCAAATCTTGCCTGCATTAACTGTTGCCAACATGTCTTGCACAACGCAACTTCTTTGAAGTAGTATTTATTAGGTAATGTCTGCCTACCTGCACGTTTAATAAACTGTGGCATTTTGGCATAAAATTGACATTTGCTGGCAAAAGTGTGATTCCTTTTGGCAACGCCACACTGAAAAAAAGTAGCAACAGGTTTTTGTTGGCGTTAATTATGTAGAGTGGCATTCAGGAAATTCAGCTCAAAGTTGTGTGGGAAGGTTACTGAGAACTTTGTATGTAGCTCAGTGAATTTGGACAGTATATTTTTCCAAATCAGTCTATAGACACACAAAAGTCTCTTTGTTGTCCTAAACTGTCCAGTACCAATACATAGTGGTAACTGGCTAATCAGCTGAATTCATTGCTAAAAGCATGTTTGGGAAGAATATTTGTACTTATTTTTTATTTTATTGAAAAAAGTAGAAAGGACACAATTTAATTACTATCGCCTAAAGAATGAATTTCGTGCGCTTAAAAAGGTGACCATGAAAACCATCATAGAGATCACTCTCAAGGTCTGTGTTATGGAGAATGAAAACGTAATTGAGACCCTTCAGCGACACACGACCCCCAACACATTTCATTCTGTGAACAGTTTTTAAATCAATGCTTCTTATAAAATATACATTTCTGCGGTAAATGATGATTTACCTGCCCGCTTACTCTTTTGGGTATGAGTGGTCTCTCAGAAGAGAGTGTATACCAGAAAATAGTTCAAGGATTGAATTGTATTTAGAGCCTTAGAATCGAGGTTGTTCAATCATGTTCAAGTTCGGTGCTTCTGACGTGTGTTCTTGATTGCTCACATCGGCGTCTCCTGGGAAAATACCTACAATTGTGTTGTTCAATAACACGAAACTATGCATTTCTAATGAGCGGAGGAGCTCGACACACAGGATACATGAATAAGACCTGTCCTACTTTACTACTGCTTACAAAGGCGTTGTTCTCATGCACAGCCCTGAACAAGAAAATGTGTTCACCATCTTAACATGTCAAAAATTTCTATGACAGGAAACACACAAAGACATTGGGACTGAGACAAACTCGAACTGTTAGAAATGGGTCTCTAGTTGGCAGTCAGTTTACACCCTGTCCAAGTAGGGACACTCACTCTAGTCAGGGTAAGGAAGTCGCACTCCTAAGAAACCCCTGCTCACCCCCTTGGTAGCTTCACAGGAGCAGTCAGGCCTATTTCGGCGGCAATCTGCTAAGCATTTGTACCCACACACACAGCAGCACAATGTAAACACCACAAATGGACACTACACCAGTTTAGAAAAACAGCCAATATTTAGCTCAGTAAAACAAGACCAAAATGACAAAAAATCCATCACAGACAAGCAAAGATATGAATTTTGAAAGATTAAATCCCAATATATTGCTTATAAACACAATAGCTCCAACTGGGGCTATCAAGACATCGTTGACAGAGTCCTTCCCAACAGTCTAAAGCCACTCGCGAGGGAGTGTGACATTGGGCATGGAGTTGCACGGACCTCATGTACAGTACTTTAGACAAACCATGAAATAAAGACATTGCACGGTGTCAGGGTGTTGAGGCCCCGCTGGTGCTGGTGTGGCATTGGTTCCATGTTGCTACGCAGAAGGCAAGGCGTCAGTTCCTTACAGAGGTGAGGCATCGGTTCCTGATGGAGGCAGAGGAGGTGAGGCGGCATCGGTTGAGAGGCATCGGTTCCTTAGGATCCCTTGGGTAGATGAGTCCAGCGGGTCAAGATGTGATGAGGCGACCTCTTGGAGTCACGACCACACCATGGGCCCACAGGTGCCATCGGTGACACCGCACTCGGAACTTACAATGTCGTGAGACTTCAGCAGCGCTGTGGCAGTGTCAGGCCTGTGGCATCAGTTTCAGTCATCGCAGTTCCCCGGGGATCATGGCTAGGGTGCAAGCAGCCACGCAGAGTTGGGCAGCAGCACCAGTTCTGGAGCTGTCTAGAGTCGGTCTTTCTGGTTCCTCTTGGTTTTAGGCCAGCTTTCACACCCAAGTGTCCAGGAACTGTAGGGTGCACCACCTGGCAAGTCAGGGTCCTCAGCAAGCAAACCCAGAGGGTGGTAGGGGAAGTCTTTGACATCCCTGAGACTTCTTAACAGGAGGCAAGCTCAGTCCAAGCCCTTGGCAAAACGTCACAAGCAGGAACACAGCAAAGTCCAGTATGTGTCCTCTCCAAAGCAGAAGCAGCAACTGCAGACCAACCCAGCAAATCACACATAGCAAAGGGACAGTACTCCTCACAGCTCTTCAGCTCTTCTCCTTGGCAGAGGTTCCTCTTGATCCAGAAGTGTTCTGAAGTTGTGGGGTCTGCAGTGCAATACTTCTACTCATTTCTGCCTTTGAAGTAGGCAAACTTCAAAGGAAAGTCTTTGTAATGTACAAGACCCTGTCTTTCCTGCCCTGGTCCCAGATACACTCCAGGTGTTTGGAGACTGCATTATGTAAGGACAGACACTTCCCTATTCAGGTGCAAGTGTCAATTCCTCCCACCACTCTAGACCAGGAAGACCTATCAGGATATGCAAGGCACACCTCAGCTCCTCTTGTTTTACTGTCCAGAGTGACTTCATAAACAGCCCAACTGTCAGTCTGTCCCAGATGTGTGTTCAGCAAACAGTCCGAGGTGCAGAATGGCTAAGCAAGACAATGCCCACTTTCTAAAATTGGCATTTTCAAACTTACAATTTAAAAACCAACTTCACCGAAAGATGAATTTTTAAATTGTGAGTTCAGAGACCCCAAACTCCACATTTCTATTTGCTCCCAATAGAAAATTACACTTAAGAGACATTTCAAGGCAATCCCCATGACTATTGTAAGGCCTATCTCTCCCATAGGTTACCTATGGGAGAGATAGGCCTTACAATAGTGAAAAACGGATTTGAAGTATTTCACTACCAGCACATGTAAAACACACAAGTACATGTCCTAACATTTAAGTACACTGCACTTTGCCAGTGGGGCTACCTTGGGTCTAACTTAGGGGTGCCTTACATTTACTAAAAGGGAAGGTTTGGGCCTGGCAAATGGGTGCACTTGCCAGGTCGACTTGGCAGTTTAAAACTGCACTAACAGACACTGCAATGGCAGGCCTGAGACATGTTTACAGGGCTACTCATGTGGGTGGCACAATCAGTGCTGCAGGCCCACTAGTAGCATTTGATTAATAGGAGCTGGGCACACATGGTGCACTATACTAGGGACCTACTAGTAAATCAAATATGCCAATAATGGATAACCAATCCTAATCACAATTTACACATGGAACACTAGCACTTTCCCACTGATCAGCAGTGGTAAAGTGCTAAGCGTACTAAAACCAGTGAAAACAAATCCAGGGCACAGTCAAAAATAAAAAAGACAGGGAAACCACTCCAAGGATGCCAGGTCTAAAACAAAAAAATATCCAATTCCTTTGGAAAATTAATTTTAGAGTGTCTATTTAAACATAGTAGGTTTAATCCTGAAGAGGTAGCCTAATTCACAATATCCGTGCATGCACTATTACATGTGTTAGAAATGGGGTCTTTGGTTGGCAGTCAGGTTGCCCCTGTCTAAGCAAGGACCCTCACTCTAGTCAGGGTAAAGAAGAATCACCCTCAGTTAACCCCCGATCACCCCCTTGGTAGCTTGGCACAAGCAGGCAGGCTTAACTCCAGAGTTTAGGTGTAATGTATTTGTACCAACACACACAGTAACTAATGAAAACACTACAAAATGACACAACACAGGTTCAGAAAAATAAGAAATATTTATCTAAACAAAACAAGACCAAAATGATAAAAATGCAACATACTCAAGTCAAGTTATTCATTTTAAAAGCAAAAGATTCTTAAATCCTTTTGTAAACAGGTAAAACACTGTTAGTGTAGAAAAGTACCTGGGTAGCATCAAAATAACATGCACAGGCGAGTATGCATCAAAAAAGATCGTGAGTCATTTCTCCTTCTCGGATCGGGCAGGCGGACGTCCATTTTCCTCTCCGCAAGAGAGCGATGCGCCGATCCAGGCAGCACTCGGGTCTGAGCAGGCATTGCGTCATTTTTTCGTGCCCAGCACAGTTTGTGTCAAAAATTCTGCCGCACAGCGTTTGCAAAACCGCACTGTGTGGTTTGCGATGTTACTAGCCTCCGTTAGCGATGCAGCACGTCGTTTCCCCAGCTGTGTGTGTCGATTTCAGACACAGAGCCAGCGACGCATCGTTTCTTCAGCCGTGTCTCAGAGGTTCTATCAGAAATTTCCCCGCACGACAGTCTGTGCGTGGATTTTCAAACTTGGTCTGCCAGCTTCACCTGTCAAGGTCCCAGGAACTGGATAGGGCTCCACTTGGCAGGGTAGCAGTCTCAGCAGACAGTCCAGGTGCTGGCAGGGGAAGTCTTTGATGGCCCTGAGACTTCAACAACAGGAGGCAAGTTCAGAACAAGCCCTTGGAGATTTCTTCACAAGCAGGAATGCACAACAAAATCCAGTCTTTGTCCTCTTTCACCAGCCAGAAGCAGCAACTGAAGGATAGCTCCACAAAGCACAGACACGACACAAGCAGGGCAGCACTTCTCCTCAGCTCTTAAGCTCTTCTCCAGGCAGAGGTTCCTCTTGATGTCCAGAAGTGATCTAAAGTCTGTGGTTTTGGGTGTCCTTCTTATACCCATTTTGGCTTGTGAAGTAAGTCTCTCTTGTTTTTTAAATCCTGCCTTGCCCTGGCTAGGCCCCAGACACACACCAGGGGGTTGGAGACTGCATTGTGTGAGGGCAGGAACAGCCTTTTCAGGTCCCCCCTCCCTCCTAGAACAGATGACTCATCAGGATATGCAGGCTACACTCCAGCTCTCTTTGTGTCACTGTCTAGAGAAAGGGGCAAACATCCGAACTGTCAAACTGACCCAGACAGGGAATCCACAAACAGGCAGCGTCACAGAATGGTTTAAGCAAGAAAATGCTCACCTTCTAAAAGTGGCATTGTCAAACACACAATCCTAAAATCAACTTTACTAAAAGATGTATTTTTAAATTGTGAGCTCAGAGACCCAAAACTCAACATGTCTATCTGCTCCCAAAGGGAATCTCCACTTTAATCATATTTAAAGGCCGCCCCCATGTTAGTCTAGGAGAAGGATAGGCCTTGCAACAGTGAAAACAGAATTTGGCAGTATTTCACTGTTAGGACATATAAAACACATTAGTATATGTCCTTCCTTAAACATACACTGCACCCTGCCCATGGGCTACCTAGGGCCTACCTTAGGGGTGTCTTACATGTAGGAAAATTGAAGGTTTAGGCCTGGCAAGTGGGTACACTTGTCAAGTCAAATTGGCAGTTTAAAACTGCACACATAGACACTGCAGTGGCAGGTTTGAGGCATGATTACAGAGCTACTAATGTGGGTGGCACAACCAGTGCTGCAGGCCCACTAGTAGCATTTGATTTACAGGCCCTGGGCACCTCTAGTGCACTGTACTAGAGACTTACCAGTAAATCAAATATGCCTATCATGGAGATCCAATCACATACACATTTTATACAGGAGCAGTTGCACTTTAGCACTGGATAGCAGTGGTAAAGTGCCCTGAGTAACAAAAACAGCAAAAACAGAGGCCAGCACACATCAAGAACCTGGGAAACAGAGGCAAAAAGTTAGGGCAGACCACACCAAGGATGCCAAGTCTAACAACACGTGCGAGCCCTAACATGTTCCATCCACACGTTGCATCTGTGAGTGATAGCTGGACTTTCGTACAGATGCACTGTTATAATGAGTATATAGTAGTCACAAGTAAGCATATGTACGTGTTACATAGCAACCTGAAAATATGAGGTGGCAGGAAATAATATGCCTGTGCAAAGTAACTGCAATACTCCCCAATGCAAATGTATGAAAGCTATCATATGAATGGTGAAAAAAGAAAATTGGTCACACATGAGAAAAGAAATCACAATCACCAAAGAGCAGTCATGTACCAAAACCCCCTAGTAGCTGCATTTGACAAATACTCCATTTTCAGTGAGAGAAACAATTATAAAGTATAGCTAGTATCAATAAAGAGGAAGAACAGTGTGATTTGTCGTTATGAGTCTCACTTTACATTAAGGTCTAACAAGCGAACCTGTATGTGTCACAACACAGTGGACACGTTCATATCATGATAAAAAAAATCATCATACCAATGAATTGATATACTGTTCCAGCACGCCGTAATGTATTGGGAGAAATACATATTACATGGATGTAAATGGTATTCACCACCTGATACTGCAGCTGAACTTTAGGGTCAGGTTGGGTATCTGAAAAGACTCCTCTGCACTCTGGCGGGCCGGCACTGCACATTATCTATAATAGGAAAGGTCTCCCAAGGTTGTGCAGTGCCTTGATTCTTGACAACTGGCAGAGGCCCTTACTATGATTTATGAATTTTCAATTGATTCTGGTGTTAACGCCAAATTCACTAATGAGTATTTATGTATTCTGAGTGTTGAATTTGCATAGAATTGCTGAATTACAAGAGAAAAATAATGCACATATTTGAAGGTGTGGCCACCAGAGTGGCCGCCAATGTTCACAAAGTGTACTTGTCATTAACTTATTAATATGAAATGTTGAGTTTATGTTTGATTAATGTAGTAATGTGTCACATTAAGGGTTATTCATTATGTATTAGCTTTATTAATCTTAGGCCTTAACACTGCCTCATGTCAAGCTGCATTTCTTAACAGACTTATAAAATGGATGCTTAGAGAATTAAATTGTGTTTTTCCACTGTGCTAACCAAGTGCTTGTAGCTAAAGGTCTTTCTCATGAGAACTGCTTGCTAGGAAATGATGTACTTGTTGATGAAACAATGTTTAATGCAATATGTGGGAAACTGACCTTCCCAGGAGAAGACAATGAATGTATTGACTGGAGTATAAGCTGCAACAATATTGATACCTGACAAACCACACAATGGGAATAGACGACAAGAAACCAATCATTAACATGTGAACCATGTACTAGTAGAATTATAGAATTGAAACTTTATTTTCATTGGACTAAATGTAAGTAACCCATAACCAATAGGGACATGGGAAGTAGTTTTATGAAATATAACTTAGCCAGACTGCACCAAGAGAAGATGCGCCATTCTCCCCATTCTTCTTGAGAGTTTAGGCCATTATGACCGTCCCGAAAAGGAGACGTGCTGAACTCTATTGCTTAAAGAACTTTGCAGTTTCTGAACTTTGATGCCAAATCTGATGCCTTGCTGACCAGACTGATGTCCTAATGACGAAGGCTATCATGGCTTGCTCAACCATATTGAGGACAGGTATTAACTGTGTCATTGATTGTTATGTCTATATGCTTTTGTTTCTAGGTACCAACCGCTATTTTGATAGAGCCATAGTTCGATGCTTTTTCAAATTTGTTTTGACTAAATTATTTAGCATGAAGCCCAAATATGCTATTCTAATCTGATGTTGGTTAGGGATTACATTGGTGAAGTTTGCTATATGTAATAACAGTTGATGTTTTTTCTTTGCTGAATTCTAAATCTATGTTGTTTCATTTGTGCAGTTATTCTTGCTGTTAATTTGTACTGTAACCTTAGAATGCGTAGTGGCTCAAGCTTTGAGTAGATTGTGATTCTTTCGCCACTTTGGTCAGCCAGTGTTGTTTCTGTATGTTTATCATTTGATTTTGAGATTAAGTTACGTAACATTAGCACTGTTAATACAGGGACAGAAACATTTGAACTTTTACATAAAGGTGTGGTTATTCATGGCCATGAGGTCATGGTGTGTGGAAATTACTGACTCCTAGTGATTGTTGATGTTATTCATTGGCATTACTATTGATTTGTATTGGTATGGAGTTAATAGTGGCAAAAACTCGAAGCGCAGTCAAAAGATCCATCGGCCTATTCGCTCATCCCTTCTAAGTTTACTTATTAAGGTGTGACGCACTAACAAGGGTGCACTACCGGATTATCCCTGCCAGATTTCCATCTTCCAATTCAGGGCAGTGGCTTTCTTGCAGACTCTTACAGCTCCAAGTACATTGGATAGAATCCCTTTCCACCAATCCCAACTTCTTCATTGTCGAGGATAGAGGGTCTCTCAGTGCACTCCTCAGCTGTTCCTTAGTCTGCAGATGCAGGCTGCACATGGATGCCTTCATTGCAGGTCAGATGGCACAGGTATGGTTCTTTTTTTACTTTAACATTGTAAGTTCAGGTTATGCTTTGTTGCATTTATTTTACTCCATGCAAGCACAACTAACAGGCTCCTTATCCGTTACTAGCAGTACATATTTCACAAAGCATACATTTAATGCAGAGGGGAAAATGTTTTGAAGTATTGCAAGATAAGACTTCTGTCATAATATTACAAAACTTTTACGAGAGACAAATTTAAGGTTACTTTATCATGGAGTAATATTGAAAACTGTACACACATGAAAAAACTAAAAAATAGATAGGATTAAGGAAAAAATAATTTCCATATACATGCATGTCAAAATATTCAATTTTTCAGAATTTTAATGAAATCTTTCAACGTGACCATGAGCAAAAGTATATTCATGCTTACCTTACTTCTCTATTATGTGTGACAAAGAACGGTAGTCAAAATTTTCATTTGACGACATAAAAGATCAGTAGGTATGTATGTAGTTGGTTGAGAATTTTAGAAAATTGACCTCTTCACAGTTCTGTCAAAGCATGCATACAACATTATTTCATCATGGAAATTGTGCTCTAATTTTGAAACAACATATCACCCACCACTCACTCAGCACCCTGCGTGAGTGTGGCAGTTCTCTAAGAACGGGGAGTAAGGCCAAACAAGAGTTGGCTGGATAGTAACTTAAATGAACATATGACCCACGCGTTTGTCCATAGTTAGGGAAGAAGGATTGGGACATAAATCAGGATTGAGGTCTATACATACACACCGAAAATAGTGTGCAATACGGAGCAAGCTTAGATAATTTTGCACACCATTGGTTTTGAATACAGTAACACACTGCCTATGTGATCCAAATATCAAAAGCATGACTTCAGAAGATCCAGTGATGCCTCATATTTGTGCTTCCTCGTACTTCCTTTGAAGTACATATATGGGCAAACTAAGAGGAGCTACGGGATGTGAAGAAAAATGCTATGTGCAGAATCAGTGACGGCTTTAGTACTGGTGGTGCCCAGTGTTACAATCATTGTTGGCACCCCCAATAGCTTCCCCTTCCTCAGATTCACTCACTACCACTTTCCAACAGAACTCATCTCTCCATAGCCCCTCTCACGCATATTTAATTTGTTTTTTTAGAGTTACTTACAGCAGTGAAGGGTGTCAAAGCACTTTACCTCATGCAAACATTATACAGAGACATGTAGTCCTACATGTGTAAATCCGTGTATAGGAAATATTGCATAAGACAATGATGACTACAAGGTGTGGCAGTCACATATTATCCTTAGTGGTAGGCAGTATATTTTAGGATTGTGTGGTCTGGAGAAGTACAAACTCAGGATGTAAAAGGTAAAACTGTGGTTGGGTTTGGAAAAGGTAGTTTACAATGGTCTGGACTAAGATGTGATTGACCACTTTGAATATGTGCTGCAGATGTGTTGGGATGTGTCTCTGGTGTCTTGCATCAGCCCTCTTTGTTTCTCCTTGTTCCATAGCTGTACTTTAAGTACTTGATTTCACTCTGTATTCCAGCAAATCCTCTAATTGCATGATCATTTTAGCATTAATATTTTGTACCTGTGTGTCAATTGCTATTGTAAAAATATTTGTGAACATTAAGTGTAGGATTGTCAATAACATTTACTACCAGTGGTGTTTATGACAAGCCATTTGATGGATGGATGTGAAATTAAATTACTTGCATTATCTTTGCTACTCTATTGTGCTTTGGTTTCCTATAATGCAATTTAGTTGTCAATTCAAAAGGTATGCCAGTTCTACTGACTATTCATCTTTCTTATTGCATGTTTTTTTTAAATATTTCTTGAGTAAAAAAATAAATGCTGTTATTGGTGTTTGTGTATTCTCTAAAAATTCCACTGAATACGAAAGGTTTAACATTGGGAAAGATGAGTTTGAAAACCTATTTGAGTTGGTCAGTGTTTACCTACATGAATCACCCTGCCTTCTAGCGGACTTCCTTATTTGGAGCATTTTTTATTTCAGACTGGAGTCCCTGAAATATGAAAACAGGGACCACTGGGTTCTCCAATTGAGAGAGACTGCTGGGTTTCTCGCAATCAGCATTCAAAGTACCCATTCTCCAACAGAATACAGGGGTCGTTTAGCATCACAAGTGTGGGTGTCAGCCACTGGCCGACTCCCACATACAGTGCCTGGTGCGGGTCACGACCAGTGGCTGACACCAGGGAGGGGTTTGAAAAATCCTCTGGTGCACCAGAGGATTTTTTTTTTATTTACCCCCCCGGAAACACGGAAGAGCCCCCCCATTCTCCCCTTTGTGACGTCAGCGCGTCATGAGGTGCATACATCACACTTTGTTTTCCCCATCAGAGCAGGAACCACCAGGTAAGGTCGCTTCCTTCTCCGGTCGGGAAAACAGTCCCGAATGGGCCTCCCCACCATTCGGGAAGGCCTTGTTTGAATGTTTGAAAGGGAAGATTTTCTCCTTTCAAACTAGGCCTTCCTGAAATGGTTTCTTGGCCCTGGATCACAGTCACACTGCGATCCAGGGCCAGAAAACCCCTCTAGACGCCAGGGAGTTCACTTGGGGGTAGTCGGCCCCCTCTGAAAACAGGCCACCCCCTGCCCCTGGCATATATATTTTTTTTAAGTAAGTTTACAGCTGGGAGGGCTCGACTGCGCCCCCTAGGGATTAATATGTATATATATATATATATATATATATATATATATATATATATATATATATATATATATTTATTTATTTTAAATGAAATTGACAGCGTTCGCTTGTGTGCAGGGCTGACCCCCCATCCCGGGGCAATTCTTTTTTAATTGCAGTATGGTTTCCCTGGGGGCCACTATGTCCCCCAGGGAAACCATACAGCTATTAAAAAAATATATAGATCTATATATACGTATAGATCTAAATATATATATATATAGATATATATATAGAGAGAGAGAGAGGGAGAGAGAGAGAGACAGATATATCTATATATAGATATAAATATCTATATCTATATAGATATGTAGATCAATATATATATATATATATATATATATATATATATATATATAGAGAGAGAGAGAGAGAGAGATCTATTTTGTCAATGCATGTGTGGTTTCTGTGGTGTCTGAGATATGCCCCCAGGAAAATCACACCCACATATAAAAGTGATCTCTTTGTATATATATATATATATATATATATATATATATATATATATATATATTCATCACCAATTGGCCACAGTTAAAATTGCGCGCTCTTGCTGCTGGTGCCGATGAAGGAGTCAGCGGCCAACACTCCCTTGTATATCTTCAACAAAATAAACATTGCACTCCAGGAAGGTCTTGTCACAGCCTTTAATTCGTTCCACAAACCAGTGCTATCCACCACCCAACGGGTTTCAACCTAAACAGGTCTTGATCACAGACAAAATTTAGAAAGTCCTGATAAACAAGAAAACACATTTGCCAAGACATCATAACGCATTTTAATTTCACATGCATTTTCAAACATGGTTTGCGGTGAATAAAAACATATTTGCACTTTTAAATCGTGCACTGTCAACCTCCAACCTCTCTTTTAGACTGTCTGATCTATGCCAAAATGTTTTGCTCCTCACTAATGACTGAGCTGAAATACTCATGCACTGACAAAAAATCTCTGGAATGCACTTCTTAGTCCAAAGAAGACATTTATTATTTCACTACACAAGGTTCCTGAAAGGAGATTAGCATGTTGAAAGCATACGTTTAAAAATAGTCACAACAATGAATTGAAAACATACACAAATGATTGTCCATTGCAATATACACAGCAAATATATGTATCTATGTTATAATGCAAAGCAACTAATTCATTCAAATGCATCATGGTAGGGTCTGTCAGGTGCTTCATCTTTCTCCTGCCAGCAAGCCGGGTGACCCTAGTCGACTGCGAAAGAGAAAGAGAGATCTCTACCCTCACGGGAAATCTATATCAGGCATCCAACGTCTGAATCCTGATTGAGATCTCTGATCTCCTACTGTCTATCTGGGTCTCTTTTATATCTTAGAAAGCAAAGAAGGAGCTTTATGGGAAAACCGCTCCTCTTGCGCAAGATGTATTCAAACATGCTGGCTAGTTTAGGTACGCTTTGAAAATAACACGTTGGGATTTGGCCACAATCCAAAGATGTCAAGTCAAAGCAAGGCCGTTCCCTGCCGTCTGAGTACATTCTTATCAATGTCCTTTGTGGGAATTAATACGAGAACATGACAGAATGCACAGTTTACAATGTGGAAAATTACGGGCAGCCTCTTGAACATGGCAGGGTAAATGCTAAGATAAAGTCAAGGCTAAACTGAATACAAAATGGAGTCTGTAACTGGTGAACACTGGACAGCTAAGCCAGGTGCAAAGTGGTGCAACACGAAGTCAGTGGTCAAAACACACATTTGACCACAGCATTCCAACTGTAGCATTTAGGCAGCACTAAAAAAGTCAAGTGACTCTTGTGATTATGTTTCTGCTAAAAAAGGATCTGACTTTTGTCTAGTGGCAGTTTTGATGCCATAAAGTAGTGCGGAAGTTTTATATGCCTACTGCAAAGATCAAATCTGTATTTTATGTAAATAGCTGAGTGGATTAGTAAAGCCAGAAATTACCTGCGCTATAATAGAAATGAAATGTGTGTGAGAGGGGGGCTATGGAGAGAAGAAGGGCACTTTTGCTGTGTGGTAGTGAGGGAATCTGAGTAGGAGGTCATGGGAGCACCAATAATGATTGTTGGACTGGGTGCCAGAGGCGCTAAATACTGTGACAATTGGTATGTGACAAGGTGAAGTAATAGTGAGTCTTTTTGTATTTTTTTAGAGTCTTGAGAGAACGTGCTGATTGAGGGAAGAAGCAAAGGTAAGGTGACTGACATTTTCTGTTGCAAGCATGACACACACCACCCATCCACCAGCAAATTGGTGACTGCCTATGTATGCTAGTGTTTTAGAGCGAGAATTTAGCCAGTAGCAGAGATGGCATCTCGTTGGATGACTGCTGCTCAGGCCCTTACTCAGGTTATAGAGGACAGCTCTGACATAGGATCAGATACTGAGACAGCAGATCCTGAGACAGCATCTGAGGGATAGGACAATGGCGTAGACTCTGGGAGTGATTTTACTGACAACTCTTCTTCCAGTGATTCTGAGAGAGGTGATGAGGACAGTGCTTCTGTCTTTTCGCAAGCACAGTCAGTGCAGCTGGACAATAGCAGGTTAGGCCAACTCAGAGAGCAGATGCATGTGGCGGCAAGCACAGAGAGAGTGCTCTCTTGGGAGCTCCTCAATTTAGTTAAGCCCCAAATTCCACCGCCCAAATCGTATTGTGGAGACATCAAAATTATCTATCACAAAACAACCTGGTTTTGTAAGTAAGGCACCTTAATTTTTGGTCCCGGGCTCGTCGGTCATATAGGGAAACCTACCAAACCCAGACATTTCTGGAAACTAGACACCAGGGGGAGTCCACTGAGGTGTGACTTGTGTGGATTCCCAAAAGTTTTCTTACCCAGAATACCCCACAAAGGTGAAATGTTGAATAAAAACTCTATTTGTTCTTGCATTTCTGTCACACAAACTACAGGAATATGCTGGGATCTACAAAGTTCCTACCACTCAGTGTTTTCCTGATAAAAACACTACCCCACTTGAATGCCTGTCCCTAGTTCCTGCATCAGGAATGGATCACCCCAGAGTCAACAGTTTCCCTCATGTAAGGACTAACATTGACGGTTGTGTGATCCATTCTTGACACGGGCACTAGGCCTACCCACACAAGTGAGGTACCATTTTTATCTGGAAACTGAATGATGGGCAGAAAGAAATTCGTGACTCCTCTTAGATTCCAGAACTTTCTATCACTGAAATGTGAGGAAAAAGTGTTTTTTGACACATTTTGATGGTTTGCAAAGGATTCTGGATAACAGAACCTGGTAAGAGCACCACAAATTACCACATTCTTAATTCCCATAGGTGTCTAGTTTCCAAAAATATATACGTTTGCTAGGTTTCCCTAGGTTCCGGCTGTGCTAGAGGCCAAAATCTACAGCAAGGCACTTTGCAAAAAAAGTCAGTTTTCTTTGGGAAAATGTGATGTGTCAATGTTGTGTTTTGGGGCATTTCCTGTCACGGGCACTAGGCCCACCCACACAAGTGAGGTACCATTTTTATCGGGAGACTTGGGGAAATGCTGGGTGGAAGGAAGTTTGTAGTTCCTCTCAGATTCCAGAACTTTGCAGCACTGAAATCTGAGGGAAAAGTGTTTTTTTTGCTACATTTTGAGGTTTGCAAAGGATTCTGGGTAACAAGAACCTGGTGAGAGCCCCACAAGTCCCCCTATCCTGGATTCCCCTATGTGTCTAGTTTAAAAAAATGCACAGGCTTGGTAGGTTTCCCCAGGTGCCGGACGAGCTAGAGGCCAAAATCCAAAGCTAGGCACTTTCCAAGAAACAGGTCAGATTTCAATGTAAAAATGTGGTATGTCCATGTTACGTTTCATGCAGCGGGCACTAGGCCTCCCCACACAAGTGAGGTACTTTTTTTATTGGGAGACTTGGGGGAACACAAAATAGAAGAACAAGTGTTATTGCCCCTTTTCTTTCTCTACATTTTTTCCTTCCAAATATAAGACAGTGTGTAAAAAGAAGTCTATTTCAGAAATGCACAGTAATTCATATGCTAATATGGGGACCCCGGAATTTAGAGATGTGCAAATAACCGCTGCTTCACAACACCTTATCTTGTGCCCATTTTAGAAATACAAAGGTTTCCTTGATAACTATTTTTCACTCTTTATATTTCACCAAATCAATTGCTGTATACCAGGTATACAATAAAAACCCATTGCAAGGTGCACCTCATTTATTGGCTGTGGGTGCCTAGGGTTTTTGATGAACCTACAATTCCTATACATCCCCACAACCAGAGGAGTCCAGCAGACATACCGATATATTGCTTTTAAAAATCTGCCATTGCTAATAAAAGTTATAGAAGAAAACGTGGACAGAAATGGCTCTTTTTTCACCTCAATTTCAATATTTTATTTTATTTTCACTGTTACTTTCTGCAGGAAAACCTTGAAGGATCTACACAAATGTTCCCTTGCTGAATTCAGACTTTTTTCTACTTTTTGGAAATGTTTAGCTGTCTGGGATCCAGAATTGGTTTCACACCCATTTCTGGCACTAACTGGAAGGAGGCTGAAAGCACAAAAAATGGTAAAAATGGGGTATGCCCCAGTAAAAGGCCAAAATTGTGTGGAAAAATTTGGTTTTCTGATTCAAGTCTGCCCGTTCCTGAAAGCTTGGAAGATGGCGATTTTAGCACCACAAACCCTTTGCTGATGCAGTTTTCAGGGAAAAAAAACATGTGCTTTCTTCTGTAGTCCTTTTTTCACATTTTTCAGAAAAAAAACGAAATTTTATCTGGATTTTGGCTAATTTCTTGTCTCCTCCGGGGGACTCCACAACCTCTGGGTAACTTTAGAATCCCTACGATGTTGGGGAAAAAATGATGCAAATTTGGCGTGGATAGCTTATGTAGACAAAATGTTATGAAGGCCTAAGAGCAAACTATCTCTAATAGCCAAAAAAGGGTTCAGCACAGGGGATGAGAGGCCAGCAGCTAAGGGGTTAAGCTTCCTTGATTCTGTAGAAATCGAAGAGCAATCCAAGGTAAAACCCACTGGACTGCAAGTGAAATGAAACGAGGTGGAGTGCATTAAAGGATCAAATAAACATCCAATCAAGGATTGCATGTACATGACACATAATTATAACAATCATGCAATGAAAAAACACAGTTAAAATCTGAATTATGTCTCTGACTCAAATGCCCATGCACCGGTTTTCCAACCCTGAGTAATTATAGCCTTTGGCCTTGCTCAGTGGTCCTGAACTTTGGTCTTGCCCTGCTCAACCCTGGGCACAGAAAGGTCCTGTTCACAACCCACCAAGAATGGCCTACTCCTGCTTTGTGTAGCCCTAAGTCTCCTCCACATCATGTCCATGTGCAACTGATATTCCTGGCAGGTCTCCCTCTGCTGTCTGTGCGATGTCAGCAGAATGCACCTGTCTTTTGCTAAATCACCCATTCTGGTCTGTTGCTTTTCAGCAAATGGTGCTTCTGCATCTTGATGCTGAGCAAATTATATACTTTCCTATTGATAAAGGTTACCTGAATTGACAGCCAATCACCATCTCAGATTATTCTTTAAAATGTAAAATAGACCTCAGATGTCACAGGAGATTCAGCCCTCATTGCCAGGTCTGTGTCCTAGCAAGAGAAGCTGTGGACTTTGCACACCTTAAATAAAATGGAATTGGGTATGAATGGCCTAATTTTGTAATATTGACGCAGGCCAGACCTAGTTGGATTTTTCCAAGAATAAAAACAGTAACAATTAAACAGCAATATATAAAATACTATAAATCCACTCTAACTAACATAAGGGAAATTGTTGGGCTTCAGAGGGGTTCGATTTAATATTCTCACTCAAAAAAGTAATAGTGCTGTACTTTGGAGGAGTTAGATTTACTATTTCCAGTCCAAATTAAGCAACAGTAGTTAAAGCAATGTTCTTTGGAGGGATTAGCTTTTCTATTTCTACTCTGATCTAATTAACTTTAAGGAAAGAGCTTGAATTCGGAGAGGTTCCTTTTACTATTCCCACTCCAGTCAAAGCAACGTTAGGGAAAGCATTGGGCTTCGGAGAGGGTTCTATTTACTATTCTCTCTGCAATCTAAGCAGCAGTAGTTGATGGGTTAGATTTACAGTTCCCGTTCCAGTCCAAGCAATAGTGGTAAAATTATAATACTTTGATGGAGCTAGATTTACGATTTCCACTTTAAAACTAAGCAATGGTATGGGAAACGTTAGACTTTGGAGGGATTAGATGCAATAGTCCCACTGAAGTCCAAGCAACACTAGAGAAAGTGTTGGACTTTGGAGGGGGTTACATTTACTATTGCCACTCCAACGCATGCAGCAGTACCAAGTGTTGAACCTCATAAATATTACATATACCATTCTAACTCATAATTACTTAATTTAAAAAAAAAAAACAATACATTTTAAAATCATATTTTAAAAGGCATACAATATAAACTTAAAATAAATAAATAAATAAATAGTACTTTTAAAAACTTGCTAAATGATATTCACTTCCCTCCTTGCAACCAAAAAAACACAAACACCCAAATAAGAAATGAAGAAATAAAAAAAATAAATGAAGGTATTACTTTCACCAAAAAATAACAAAAATTAAAAATACGTTGACAAATTTCATTATTAACAAATGTAAGGATAAATTAATAAAACAAATATTTTACATAATAAACAATTCAAAATATCCACAGTCCTAAAGTAAAGTTCTTATTATTATTAACAATTCATTAGAACATATATAATTTCAATAACTCCCCACTTTACTACCCTACAAACCTAACAACTCAGTTCTAAATTATAAATTACTTACTAAACCATAAACATTCAAATGGACATTATATTGTACAAGTTAGACCTCAGTAAGTAACTTAACAATTAGAAAATTAAACAACTTTAATCAATTAAATAGTTAATTTAAAATATGTTCAATGGCATTTATTTGCACCCACACTCCATGCACGTCCATACAATGACAATCATATTGTTGTAATTTGTAAAAGATCATGCTTCATTGGTTGGTATTCTGAGCATACAAGACCTGTGCTGTGCTAAAAGTTGAAAATGATGTGGCATAAGTATTAAGATCAGAAATTGCGATTACCAAACAGCAAATTTTACTGAATCCCTATTTAGTAATCACACTTTCCAATGTATCAAAGGTCTTTCTAATGATTTAGCTAATCCTTAGGATTCCCAATTGCAATTTGTGGTTATCAAATAGTAATTACCTAAACAGCAAATCCTTATTAGGTACTTGTAAAATTGCGAATTACACATTTTGGAGCAGCTTGATGACCTCACATTGAGGAAGTAAGTCGTACCATGCTGTTTCCAGGAGCCAAAGGAGGAGGCAGACTGTTGCAGCAGAGTAATTGTGAGCCTGCTTGGACTGGAATTTGAGCACCAAAAGCATCATGGCCACTGATGATGAGGGAAAGGAGGCTGGAGGGCACAAAAAAAATTATAATTGAGGCCCAGATTAATGAAAAGTGGCACTCCACCTAGTGCAGCGCCACTTTTCTTGCACACCTTAGTGCACCTCTAATGCCACAATGTTGCGCCATACTTAAAATACGGCACACCATGGCGGTAGTCAGGGGGACTAACGTCATAATTGTTTACGTTAGTCTGGTGCTTTACAAGAAAAATGTTGACGCTAATCCTGCAAAGCACCCAGAGGCCTCTTTTTAACGCCTGCACTTAGCAGGCATTGCAAAATGCTGATAAAAATGGCACAAAGCAATCTGATAGACTCCTTTGTGCCATTTTTACGGCCTCCTAGCGCTGGAACACGCCTCTTGCATACATTATGCCAGGTGCAGGCATAATGTGGTGCAAGGGATTACAAAGTGGCACAATGCAAGCTTTGCTCCACTTTGTAAATATGGCGTGGTGTTTTTGCCCTTCCAATGCCACATTAGCATAAAAAAATGATGATGATGCTAATGTGGCCTTGGAATGGCTCTAGCTCACTATAAATCTGGGCCTCAGTGAGCAAGAACTGGAGGTGCTCACAGAGGAGTGTGTTAAAAGCCATGACAAGATGTTTGTCAAGAGGTCTCTGCAGATTCCTGAGGGTGTAAAAAGGAAAATCTGGCAGAACATTAAGTCCAAGATCAAAGCGATGGCTGTCAGGCATCTCTCGGTAGCAGAAAAATGGCAAGTGTTGGTATGACCTACGGACATGGGCCAAAGAGAAAGTAGCAAGCAGGCTAGCCTAGGCAAGGCAAACTGGCAGAGGATCATCCACCCGGCCACCATCCACCCCTTTGGAGGAAATGGTAGAGACAACTTTGCAGTCAGAAGCCACTGTCAGGGTCACAGACATTGACACCTTAGCTCCGCCCAGTACCAGTAAAAGTGTGATGTAGAATTTGCAACTTAGAAAAACTTAATGTTAAAAGTGAACTAATTAGGAAATCACAGTTAAACTTAACAAAATCCACTGCAGGCCACATCTTAGCTGCAACCTAACAATGCATCATGGGAGTAGTTGTTTTAACCTCATCAGTGTTTACATGTCAAATAATGCTGCACTGTATAGCCCCATCTAAATTGATATAGGAAATGACATGTAGAAACACCATGTTAGGAAAAAACATTATGTTAATCAATTAAGGTAAACAGAGACAAACAAGTGCATACATTGAACTAAACTATTTCCTATTATTGTCACAGAAAGACCCGGACCACATGCTGGAGGAACTAAAATTGTTCAAACAGAGGAGACTCAGCAACTGTGAGAGGGTGAAAACTATGTTCCCCCGCCACCCACAACACCTGCACCAACCATACGCAGGACAACAATGTCTCAATTTCCTGACTTTAATATCGAGGCTAATGAGATCCCAACAGATATCCCAACACCACTATCTGATGTTAGACCCTCCCAGAGATGTCTTTCCTTGTCCGGAGCAATACAATCCCCTCATGAGGTATACAGTGGCTGTAAGACCTACATCAGAGGAAGGTGATGGCTCAGCTGTATTTGGGGGTCTGGAGGCATCAATTTGAAGGTGCAGTGCCTACAATGCAAGCACATGATGTCAATGCAAAGACAGTTGGTGTCACTGAATAACAACATGTGTGACATCAAAGATGGCACCAAGCAGCTGAACACAACAGTTGGTGAAGGGAAAAAAAGCCAATTTCAAGGACTTGACAACTGCCATGAAGGAAATGTGCACAGTAACGCAGCAGGACCATGCCACACACCGTAGGTATCATCATCAACTGATGTGCAGGTTGGATGGGTTTACAAGATCTGTAAAGACATTGCATGCACTTGAGATCTTCCAGACCACTCGGATTGGAGGACATAGTGACTTAGGTGAAGGGGATAGTGAGGACCTCTCCAGTCTCAGTAGTGTTACTGCACCAGTGATGGAAAATTAGAGTTTTAGTGCTAGACACAGTGCAGCTTCCGAGGCCACAACAAGACGTGGTGTAGTGCCCAATGAATGGCCTAGTGGAGTGCATGGAAGGAAAAAGTGATACGGACAAGTAATTATGGTTGTTTTGTGGGACATTATATAACATTTGTCATGTCCGTGGTGACATATTTGATTTAGCACAAATTGTGCATTTTGAAAGCATGTTTTGGGTGATAGCATATTTAACCTGACATTAAGGTAATAAATATGAAAATTTGCAGCATGACTTTGAAATCCTTAGTCACATCATTCATTACATTAAAAATAGTTCACATGTTCCTGCCTCCTGCTGCCCTTGATCCATCTGCAGGTTGACGGGGTGGACCTTGATCATCATCACCCGACTTTGAAAGGTCCAGGGATATGCCTCATTAAGTTGCTATGCTGTGTAATGTGTCACATGTTGCCACAATTTTGCAGCTGGTTTTAGGACTGTACTGTAGTGCTCTGCTGCTGTTGTGTAGACTTCTGAAGTGACTCTTGAGCAGGCCAAAGGTCCTCTCTATGATGTTTTGTTAGCTTTTATGCACTGCATTGTAGTGGTGCTCTCTTGGAGTGGATGGGTTCAAATATGCTGTGAGGATGAATGAGTGCACCCCATATGCACTGTATCATGTAATGAAACAAGCAAATAATTATTAACTGTCATCAGTTACTGCATCTGTACTATATGCTACTGTTAGAAATTGGTTCTCTAGTTGGCAGTGCTTTGAATCGGGTCCAAGTAGAGACCATCACTCTAGTCAGAGTAAGTTAGTCACACAGGTAAACTAATCCTTGCTCACACTCTTGGTAGCTTGGCTCAAGCAGTTAGGCTTTTCTTAGAGGCAATGTGTAAAGTATGTGTACACACACAGAGTAACACAGTGAAAATGCCACAAAAGTACTCCATACCAGTTTAGAAAACTAGCCAATATTTGTTTGAGTAGAAAAGACCAAAATGAAAAAAAATCAACATATACAAGTAAAGATATCACTTTTTAAAGGTTTAAATGAGCCTTAATCCACAGGAATCAATGGTTGTATCTTTTTACCACAAAGTACCTGGGATGCATCAAAAGCGAAGTTTATGCAGGTTGCCGGGGAGGTGAGACATCGAAAAGCAAAGCGATGCGTCAGTTCCTTACTCCGCAGGGGAGGTGATGCATTGACTCATTCCTCGTAGGAGAGGCAATGCATAGGTTCCGTACTGGCAAGGGAGGTGATATGTCGATTATTTCCTAGCAGGAAGTGTGATGTGTTGATTTCTGGACATGCAGCCTCAGTTTCTTACCGGGGTGAGAGGTCTAAGAGAAATTAACACCCAGGTACGATGTGTGGAAAATCCAGATCTGCTGTGTTGATGGAGCCGCAGTGAAACAGGTGCTGCATCGACTCTGCAGCCACGAGACAGGCACTGTATCGATTCTCCAGTAGCGGGACAAGCACTGCATTGATTTTTCAGCCACGGTGCGTCGATGCATGAATATTCTCCTTCAGGTCACCAGCTTACACTTCCCAGGGTCCAGTGACTGGAATTGGCACCACTTGGCAAGTCAGGACTTTTAGGAGAGAAACCCAAGCACTGGTAGGTGGAGTATTTGATGCACCTAAAACTTCTTAATAGGAGGCAAGCTCAATTCAAGCTCTTGGAGAACCTTGGAAGCAGGATGTAGAAAGCAAAGTCCAGTCTTTTCGCTCCCAGGAAAGAAGTGGCAGGCCAGCACAACGCCACAGGCAGAGTGGCAGTTCCGCCTACAGCATTCAGCTCCTCTTCCTGGCAGAATGTCCTCAGTCCAGAAGTGTTCTAACTTTGTGGTATCAGAGGACCAGTACTTATATCTATTTCTGCCTTTGAATTAGGCAAACTTCAAATGAAAGTCTTTGTGGTGCTCAAGACAATGCCTTTCTTGTCCTAGTTGTTGGAGACTGCTTTGTGAAAGGACAGGCACAGCCGTGTTCAGGTGGCAATGTCAGCTTCTCTCATCACTCTAGCACAGGGAAACCCATCAAGATATGCAGGGCACACCTCAGCTGCCTTTGTGTGACTGTCTAGAGTGAATTCATAAACAGCGAAACCGTCATCCTGACCTAGAGATGTATTCCACAGACAGGCAGAAGAACACAATGGTTAAGCAAGAAAATGCCCACTTACAGTTTAAAAACCAACTTCAACAAAATATGTATTTTTAAATTGTGAGTTCAGAGACTCCAAACTCCACATCTCCATCTGCTCCTAATGGGAAATTACACGTGAAAGATATTTCAGGGCAGTCCCCAGGTTAACCTATGGGAGAGATATACCTTGTAATAGTAGAAACCAAGGCCCAGTTTTAAGAAAAGGTAGCACTGCATTTGTGCCATTTTTTATGCAAAAATGATGCTAACTTAACAGCATATTTATATTTTGACGCTAGAACAGCCTAGTGTCAAAATATCCGACTTAGCATCATTTTTTGGGTGCACCACCTTGCGTCATTTAAAGACAAGGATATCCAAGGTAGGCGTTCCCTCCTTAAAAATGACACTAGGCTGCTAGTGGCAAATTTAGAATATGACAAGAAAATGACACACGCAAAGGACCGGCTCCAAAAAATGACTCCAAGTCCTATTTGCATCAAAAATGTAACGCCTGGTCAGACCAGGTGTTAAAATGAGACCCAGACATAAGGAAAACACACAGAAGGAGCATTGGAAAGCAACTGGACACTATGAAAGTGTTACTTCTACAGCTCTGCACCCATAGAAGGTGATAGTGATGACCACCAGCACCACCGCACCAACCGCAAACACCACCACAGCAGCCGCAAACACAGCATAGAAGGTGGGAGAGGATCTTTCACCAGTGTGCAAGCATCCTGGCTCTCAGGGAAGAAGAGGTGATCAGACTCTACAGTCTGATGCGGGAGTCCATTGTATGCCTTCTCCACCACATTGTGCCAGACATCACGGGAAGAGTGAAGAGTCACACAGCAATTCCACCCATGACCAAACTTCTGGCTGTCCTTCACTTGCTGGCATCAGGTTCATTGCAGACAACTGCAGCACAATAGGGTGGGATCTCACAACCATCTCTCTCTGCCTGCCTTACAAAGGTCCTGGACACCATCATCAGACTCACACCCCAACACATCTGGTTCCCCCTCACCCAGGAACTGCAACAAGAGATCAAACAAAGTGTCTACTAAATTGTTGGCTTCCCGCATGTGCTGGGTGCAATGGACTGCACCCATGTCCAACCTCTCCCTCCTGCAGCAACCAAATACCTCTATAGGAACGGCAAACATACCCGCTCCATCAATGTGCAGGCCATCGTGGACCACTATGGAATTATCACAAACATCCTTGTAAAATATCCCGAAGTGTCCATGATGTTTACATCTTCAGGCACTCCACTATAAACTAAGAATTCCAGGATGGACAATATGGCAATGGCCTACTCATAGATACCATACAAATCATAAAACACACAAAAACACAAAACTTGTAGTGCAAACAATACAAACACAACACCAAACACACATGGACAGGGCAACACAGATGTATAGACCACAATACATATGTCACATGCCACACTAACCTGCATGCAATGCGCACCACCCTCACATACGCCCATATCTACAAGTCTGTGGCACTTCCTGACTGATATATCACTGGACTGACAGGTGGAGCAATGTCCCCTATGAATACAAAAGCTGGACTCAAACAACTACATATGTCCACAGGTTCCCAACAAAACACACATATTTCACACAACACTTACCAAGGAATCACTCTGCTATGTGAATAGTATTGGCCATTCAAGCATCAAACTACTCACATAGTGGCGCTGCCCCACATTTACTATGCTGTAGCAATATCAGGCAGCACTGATATCTATTGCCACCTGAGCGGTCCCATCACCATCTGCATATCAGGAAAATATTATTGGTATCCTCATTGTGTACAACTTTCCCTTGTGTGGTACATAATGCAGCACACATTGAGATACAACATCACCATCAATGAAAGATCATGTGCAGGACTGGACACCTCACAGCACACAAACAAACCTACCTTGAAATACCACATCTCCATACCATGATACAAGGGTACAAACAATGGACTGCAGCACATGTACTACTGACAATGTACAGCGAGAGGCAGAAATGCACATGAATGAGGATACATGGAACATAACAGGGATGGACTCCTAATGTAGGGCAGTGAAGAAAAGCACTGTCCTGAAAAATCTTGCATGCATCACAATACATCCCATATAATTATCCCACACTGGGCATATGAACCTCATGCATCAGGTATTTCAAGGGCAAAGGGGTGGGATTCACATGCAACACATAAGGTCCTACACCTGGCACACAACACACAAAATCGGTACACATGTCCACTACATCACTCTTCTGCAAGGTCAAAGTGAAGGGACTAAGGACCACATGTCGGAAACTTTGGGCAGTATCTAAAGCAATGCTACTTTATTTGTGCACTTTAGCGCACCCAGCATGTGTGTGCCATAGTCAATACATGGCACACCATGGCGCAGAGTACGTGCAATTGTGTCAAAAAGATGCATGCTATCGATGGAGGTGTAGGAGAAATGCCAAATGCTTGGTGCAAATCCTGCACAGTACACAGGGCCACATTTAAAGCACTGGTGTACCCCATACTTATGCCTGCTCTGTGCAGGCATCAAAAGTATCTAAAAACAAATTACGCATTGGAACCTCTTATATTACTCTCCACTATTTTAGCTTTTGCCCAATGAAGGAACACACCCTGTGCATACATGATGCTTTGCACAAGCATGATGTGGCACAAAGGTTCACTAAGTGTTGCATTGCATAGGTAGTGCCACTTTGTAAATATGGCCCTGTGATCATTTGCCTAGTTGTCCTATAATAGTGTACACTAAAATTAGGCTTATGTTGTGCTAGGAGGTGCTAGGGCCTTGTAAATCTTGTCTGCTGATTCAAATGTAAAGAACACAGCACACATTAGGCATGGGTAAACTGTCGGACAACAATTCCAGTTTCAATCACCGTGTACCTAAGCCAAAACCCATGATCAGAAGGTGCACCAATACAGACCAATCCAACCATACATCCATACAAGAACACACACAATACCAGATGTAAGCCTGGTACACCACTCCACTCAAAACAAATACAGGCCATGGCACTAGCAATGAACTAATGTGCATGATTGACACATGATCTCACATTCCTAGGCAGCTGACCAAGGCTACGGCAACCAGCAAAGAGTCATGACTCCTTTTGGGAATCCTATAACTGATGCTGAGTGGGCATACAATGAAGCCCACACAAGGATCAGAAATGTCATTGAGTAGACTTTTGGCCTCCTCAAATCAAGGTTCAGATGCCTACACCTCACAGGAGGAGGACAGTTATATGCACCACCCCTTGCCTGCAAATTAAGCCTTGTGCGTGCCATTTTGCATAACATTTGTCTACGCACACATGTCCCATGGGATGAACAAGTAAATGTACCCAAGGAGGAGGATGACAATAATGGTGTACAACTGGAGGAGGGGGAACAACAAAACATTGCTGCAGGAGTCCGTAGAAGAGAACTAAGGGCCATATTTATACTTTTTGACGCAAAACTGCGCTAACGCAGTTTTGCGTCAAACAAATTAGCGCCGGCTAACGCCATTCTGAAGCGCCATGCGGCGCCGTATTTAATCAATCACGTTAGCCGGCGTTAGCCGGCGGCGCTGCCTGGTGTGCGTGGAAAAAAACGACGTACACCAGGCAGCGCCGGCGTAGGGGGATATGGAGCTTGGGCGCCAAAAAATGGGGCAAGTCAGACTGAGGCAAATTTTTCGCCTCAACCCGATTTGAGCCATTTTTTTCGACTCCCAACCCCCATAGAAATGACTCCTGTCTTAGCAAAGACAGGAGTCATGCCCCCTTTCCCAATGGCCATGCCCAGGGGACTCCTGTCCCCTGGGCATGGTCATTGGGCATAGTGGCATGTAGGGGGGCCCAAATCAGGCCCCCCTATGCCACAAAAAAAAACAAAAAAACACTTACCTGAACTTACCTTAATGTCCCTGGGATGGGTCCCTCCATCCTTAGGCGTCCTCCTGAGGTGGGCAAGGGTGACAGGGGGGGTCCCTGGGGGCATGGGAGGGCACCTCTGGGCTCCTTCCGAGCCCACAGGTCCCTTAACGCCTGCCCTGACCAGGCGCTAAAAAACGGCGCAAAAGCGGCCGTACGTCATTTTTTTTGACCCGCCCACTCCCGGGCGTGAATTTTGCCCGGGAGTGTAAATACGGCGCACATGCCTCGGAGTCAATTTTTTTGACAGGAACGCCTACCTTGCATATCATTAACGCAAAGTAGGTGTCCACGCTAAAAAATGATGCAAACTCCATGGACTTTGGCGCTAGACGCGTCTAACGCCAAAGTATAAATATGGAGTTAGTTTTGCGTCGGAATTGCGTAAAAAAAAAGACGCAATTCCGGCGCAAACAGAGTATAAATATGCCCCTTATAGTGCAAAACTTTTCCACATGGAACTGTACTCCAAGAATCACCATGTAATAAATCAATAAAATATTGTAAACTCAGAATGTACATAGCATACTCTTTTACAATATCACATACCAACTGTAACTTTCCCATGTCTCTGAGAGCATGACTACAGCACAACAGAAGTAAACAACTTTGGAAAATAGGCACTGATTTAAGAGGGGCTAGTGCATCCTTGTTCTACATTAGTGTCAAATGTCTTACGCTAATGAGGCTCAACTAGGTAAATATCTAAGCAGCAGAAACTCATGGTGGCACAATTGCCCTGTGACAAACATTAAGGCCCGTATTTACGCCATTCTGAAGCGCCATGCGGGCGCCGTATTTATTGAATGGCGTTAGCCGGCGCAAGCAGACCAGCGCTGCCTGGTGTGCGTGGAAAAAAACCACGTACACCAGGCAGCGCCGGCGTTGGGAAAAATGGCGCTAGGGCGTCTTAAAAATGGTGCAAGTCAGGTTGACGCAAAAAATCGCCTCCACCCGATTTGCGCCATTTTTAACGACACCCATACGCCATTTACATGACTCCTGTCTTAGTAAAGACAGGAGTCATGCCCCCTTGCCCAATGGCCATGCCCAGGGGACTTATGTCCCCTGGGCATGGTCATTGGGCATTGAGGCATGTAGGGGGGCACAAATCAGGCCCCCCTATGCCAAAAAAATATATAAAAATAAAAAAATTATACTTACCTGAACTTACCTGAATGTCCCTGGGGTGGGTCCCTCCATCCTTGGGTGTCCTCCTGGGGTGGGCAAGGGTGGCAGGGGGGGTCCCTGGGGGCATGGGAGGGCAGCTGTGGGCTCATTTTGAGCCCACAGGTCCCTTAACGCCTGCCCTGACCCAGGCGCTAAAATCCGGCGCAAATGCGGGGTTTTTTGCCCCGCCCACTCCCGGGCGTCATTTTTGCCCGGGAGTATAAATACGACGCATTTGCGGCGCAGTCATTTTTTTAGACGGGAACGCCTACCTTGCATCTCATTAACGCAAGGAAGGCGTTCACGCAAAAAAATGACGCTCTTTCCTCATACTTTGGCGCTAGACGCGTCTAACGCCAAAGTATAAATATGGCGTTAGTTTTGCGCCGAATTTGCGTCGAAAAAAACGACGCTAATTCGGCGCAAACGGAGTATAAATATGCCCCTAAATGTGCAAGGGGGGTGTACAGCCAGTAAGGGGTGAGCCAAAATGGTGCACTGGAATCTAACTAAAACAACTGGGCCATACATTGCTGCTACATTTAACACCTGCTTAGAGCAGCTGTTTAAAGGGGGCACACTATTGGTACCAATATGACCCTGAGTACTGTTCAGGCTAAGGGCCAAAATGTTAGCTCTGACCCTGAACAATATATCAATTGCATAAAATACCTTACACCAGTGGTTCCCAACCTGTGGTCTGGGGACCCCTGGGTATCCATGAAGCCTCCTCAGGGGGTACGCGACTGCTTAGAAAATGTAATCATTTTAAAACATTAGGGGGTTGATTATGACCTTGGCGGACGGCGGAGGCCGTCCGCCAAGGTACCGCCGCCAAATGACCGCACCGCGGTCACAAGACCGCGGCGGCCATTCAGACATTTCCTCTGGGCCGGCGGGCGCTCTCCAAAAGAGCGCCCGCCGGCCCAGAGGAAATGCCCCTGCAACGAGGACGCCGGCTCAGAATTGAGCCGGCGTAGTTGCAGGGGTGCGACGGGTGCAGTTTGCACCCGTCGCGTATTTCAGTGTCTGCATTGCAGACACTGAAATACACAGTGGGGCCCTCTTACGGGGGCCCCTGCAGTGCCCATGCCACTGGCATGGGCACTGCAGGGGCCCCCAGGGGCCCCGCGGCACCCCCTACCGCCATCCTGTTCCTGGCGGGAGACCCGCCAGGAACAGGATGGCGGTAGGGGGTGTCAGAATCCCCATGGCGGCGGAGCGCGCTCCGCCGCCATGGAGGATTCCCCCGAGCAGCGGGAAGTCGGCGGGAGACCGCTGACTTTCCGCTTCTGACCGCGGCTGAACCGCCGCGGTCAGAATGCTCGTGGGAGCACCGCCAGCCTGTTGGCGGTGCTCCCGTGGTCGGTGGCCCTGGCGGCCACCGGCCGCCAGGGTCAGAATGACCCCCTAGGTCTCCAGCTTTCAATGATGACTCAGTGGGGGTTCTCGGATTCCAATAATGATTTAGTGGGGGTCCCCAGGATTCTGGGATTGATAAAGTGGGGGTCCACAAAAGTCAAAAGGTTGAGAACCACTTCCTTACACGGTATTGCCCCTTACCCGTCTCATGGTGCACAGTCTGTAAACTATGGCGTACACATGATGGCGGAAGAGGGATGCCAAGGGGGGGAATGAAAAGTTGCTCTGCACTAGTTGCTGCGCCACTTCACTTTAGTCTGCCCCATAGTCAGGAACATTACACATCTTTGAAATAATTCACTACCACAGGAATGTGTTGGTGGAATGTAGGCATTGTCTGTAGCTAATACATTTTACATTGTCACACACATATTACACAAGTTTGTTGGCCTGACATATGCCTGTAGCAATCCAGAAAATATACGTGAAGACTGCTATACAGATGTATGGGCTAGGTAGGAAAAGGCTAGCAAGTAAACACAATGGTAGGTTTGTGTCTGCTAGGTAACCTAGCTAAGTGTGAATGACAATATCAGACGTGAGTACTGATAACATACTTCTCAGTGCCACTCACATGTATTAGCAAGAGAGTGACACACAGTGCCCAATACATAGAATGTCTAGATGTATCACACCCAATCAACGTGGACTGTGCATGTAAGTCAACCCATGTACTAACAAGTCACAGGCCCTTGGCAAATTGTATGTTTGATGTATTACATAGAAAGCTTGATTGTGTCATTCCACCTACTCATTGCTGACATGAGTCATCACAGTACCAAAATACGCTCAATGGGAATGTTACATAGGTTGTGTAATGCAAAGGTGAGCATGTGGCCATGTATAACAAATTATGTGAAGCTACAGTAGAACAGTTGTGAGAGAAGTTGGAAGACTTAGAGGGCTGGCCCTGCAGAAAAAAATTTATGGATACTAGTGCTACCTCTAAATACCGAGGCTGTGGACTTCATTGTGGATGATCTCATTCTGAAACAGCTGCAAACACGTGGACTTCCAAAAATATTTTAAGTGAAGGGAGCTCCTCCCAGGTGCACCATAAAAGCCTGGAGCACACTTTTGTCCCATAATAGCAAACTCAGAAACGTCCGATACTGGGAACATGATTCTTCAAGCAGCTCACAGTGGCCCTCCATTGTATATAGGTAAACTTTGGGTTACCTTCTTCCCCAATTTCAGTCTTTGGGTCCAGAGGCAGCTCCGCAGTTAACTCCAGGTGAAGAGGCTCTGAGGGAATGGGACCACAAGTAAACAAAGACTTATCCGGCACAGCAATGTTTAGTTGCAACATGCAAAACTCACTTTTTATCAAAGCCAGAAGCTGGTCGTGATTGGCTGGATTGATTGTCAGGTGACAGGAGGATCAAGACACTGCGACTGCCCTAAGAGGGGCCAGGGTGGTGACATGGCAAAGAAGAATAGTGAAACACTTGAAGGGGAGCTGTGGGTCAAAACAAATTACACCTAGCCTGGGACATTGTCGTGATCACCCGAATGGATCTTGGGACTCATGAGGTGATGAGAGGAGCTTGTGGAATTGTAAATGTGACACAGGAGATTCGCCTGGAGCTTCATGAGGGTGGGCTGGGAGCAGACCGTGCTGGACCTAAATCCATGACTGGTGCAAGATTGAAACAGAGGATGTGAGACACCAACTTGGTAAAGACATTCCAGTAAGGGGTAGGGTGGGGCCAGAAGGCCGTAGAGATGCTTACTAGTTAGCATTATGTTTGTTTAGGGCTACAGGTGCTAGGCGCAGTTGGTGAGGTGGGCAGTTTGGAATCTGCAACACAGTGTAGTAGGGAGGGTGGAGTGATGAATCAAGAGGGGTTATTGGATAGCTGTTGTAGTTAATGTTCAGACAATCAACATACGACCAGTCAACATAGCTAAGACACATAGGATATTCACTCCTACAGTCTGAAGCCCAACCAACTTTGGGCTGCCCACTGTGTGTTGTCATAGCATTCACCGACATCCCCCCAGGCCCCTGGACTCAGTTAGACGACCATTAGTAGACTATCTCACTGCCCAGGGACTGGCAGATGTATGGTGAACCCTTTATCCTTTTACTTAGGGGTGCATAATAGTCTCTCCCGAATTGATCACTTTCTCACACCCACTACCCAGCTGCTAAAAGTCAGTGAGGTCAAAAACTCAACCAGGGGTATTACTGACTATTCTCCCGTGTGGGTGGTGTATGGTTGGGCTGAGAGTCCAAACACTACCCCCATCATATTGAACCCTTGGTAGCTTAAAGTGCCATAAATTTGAGAATGGTGGTAGCCGCAAAAGACCATTATTTTCAGGAAAACCGCAGTTCAGTCGAGTCTACACTCATATTGTGGGCGGCCTATTAGACAGTAGTCAAGGGGGTGTGGTCTCACAATGATGGAGCAAGGGAAAAAAACTCAAAAGGGCCAAATTGAAGGCTCTTGAATGTCATATATTGTCCCTTGAGGCCAGCTTACCTGAAGAGGAGTGATGTGAGGGAGCCCACATCCTAGCTCTGATGCAAAATATTTACTCAGACGTGGCCAAAGAAGCTGCGAAAATGCACCATAGGGCAACACAGCACCACATCAATGCAATGGGGGGCAAGACAGAAAAACTATTATTACTGGTATGAGGCAGCAGTTAGATGGGTTCCTGGGATCTAGAAGGAGTTAGGGGCACTTTCTTGTAGTGGACAAACCATAGCCCAAATATTTGACCACTACTATGGGAAATTCGATTATGCAGGGTATTTTGCCACAAATTACAAAGCAGGCGAGCTCCTGGGTGACATCCGACACCTAAGCCTCACTACAGAGGACAGGGAAGCCTTAGAAGACGCACTGTCCCTAGAGAAAATAGCAATCAGGAATGTGAACCCCGGCAAAGCATCAGGGCCCAACAGGGTAAATATGGAACCCTATAAGTTGACAGCCACTTAGCTTGCCTCACATCTGAAGCAGATGTATGAGAAGAGCCAGAAGGGATGAGTACTCCCATTAAACCAGCGCCAGGCTTCCTTAGTGGTCTCCCACAAAGAAAGGAAGCCCAGGGAGGACCGTATCTGTACCCTGGATATACAGACAAGACCCAGTTCCACAAACTATCAATGACCTAACCAAGCATCCTGGGAATTATCACACAAAATCATGGCAAATCATGTGTAACCATGGGAATTGATGAGACATGTCCTACACAAACAAGCTGCCAGTGCTCAATATATGATAGGGCAAGCCTGACATCAAGTACCGCAAAAGTAACAACACATATTTGGCCGTGGGAACACAATTGTGCAGGTGTATATTTGCAGGGGACTGTGCATCGCAGATGATCCATCATGAGGATGGCAGATCACCACTCAACACCCCCTCAAGCCCATGAGTTGGCTACATTGATCCTTGACACAGTCAGGGGCCTACTGATTGTGCACATTGAACTGAGCTGAGGTGACCACAGTCAACCAGTGATCATATGCGCAACAATGGCCCTGTATGGCCATTCAAATTATCACTGGAACAATGATGACTAGGATGCCATCACTGCATAAGAGCACCCCTGCCATACAGATTGTATTCAATTCCATCTTTCTGCCAATAATATCAAAGTTTGCGCAATTGACATTGAAATTGTATGTTGTTAAAACATAATACCTAAATGTATCCACACACAGCTTGATGGTCCAGGATTGGTGTCAATTTGTGGATAGACAAATGAGTGCAATTGACATGATAATATATGTATGTTCCACATGAAAACTTACAACTTATCATGACCAGTACAAAGGTCCCCCCCATTGTGAAACAGGTCTTTCTACTGATCTGAGTACACAGCTTTGGAACAATGGCCTACATATAAGATAGCTGGAATATAGATTTGGTATGTGTCCAATCCCTAAACACACCACTGTATCATGTAGCACATATCATACATGATACATAGATTTCCACAAAAGAAACATGTTACATAAATACCAACAATGACACATCAGCACACCCTCTACATCATTTTGCATGCATGGGGAACAATGCGTTACAAGTGTTGCTCTGCATTATTAAGTCTGCTCCACACAACACACCAGAGTGTGCACATATGTGTACTCACATATAAATGGCTTACAGGATCTTATCCCAGCCTTAGTCAACAGCATTATTTGCTAATGATTTGTTAAGGGGATGATATGCCTGAACATGTATTGCACATGGCCCTTCCAATCTTATGATGTGTATAGTGGCGTAAAGTCAGAATTCAGACTTGACAATGTGGTAGACATACAACATGAGTAGCACCACATAGTTATACTCAGTACACATGTGTAAACATGTGTGTGGCAAACAGACCTCGTACACAGGCACATTTGCAAAGAGTATTAGTCCTCGCATGCATCACACACACATACAAACATGTGGTAATACATTCCTATGTTATCGGTACACAATTATACGCACAAGCACACACATGTAGCCAAACCATACAAACTACAAGGATGCATAGCCCCTGTAACAATGAATGTAAATGTGGCTGCACTGTCAGCCTTTCCACCAAAATCCACGCATGGCCGTCATGTGTCAAAAAAATGTGATGCATATGGTACATATCCATACATCGCAATGGCTAAAATGATGCCTGGCACCACATGCGTCTGAACTGTCTTGCGGTCTAAGCCTTCCCTCCAGAATCCACGCAGATCCGGTATGCATCAGAACTTTTGACACATAACATTGTCCTACAAACATCGCACATGCCAAAAATGATACCTGGCCCCTGCTCATCAATTGTAAGTCGACAAGCCTTGTCAGCCTTCATGGAAAAAAATCCACTCATGGGCACCATGCGTCAAAAACAACTTATCAGTAAACAAGATGCACACACCCAGGAAGTGAGATAACAGGACTTCCTTGCTGCACACATGGTAAAGTGAATTTACTTTAACTTTAACTTTACAGTCTTTTTGTCTGTGGTGGAGCTAGTGCTTGTTGAGAAGTGGTGGTTGCTGAGAGTTTTGTGCTGTGCCCTGTTGCTGGTCAGTCCAATTTTTTGTATTTGTAAGTTTTGTGTAGTGTTATTGTCCTGTCATTGTATTTGTATTGTTGGGTGTTTGTCTTGGGGTAGTGTAGTTTGCTGGGGTATTTGTGATTAGGTGGGGTTATTTTAGACATTTAGGGGGTCATTACAATATTTGCGGTAAAAGCCGCTTACCGCCGTGCAGAAGACCGCCAACACACCGCCGCTGCAGCGGAATTCCGCCACAGCTATTATCCCCTTCGCTGCCAGGTCTTTTCCCCCTCCTGTGCCAAGCCTTTTTTTGGCTATTTGGGGCAGTTCGCGCTTAGGCCCTCATAACTTTTTGTTCACATAGGCAACCCACGCCACATTTGCGTCCTTTTTTTCCAACATCCTAGGGATTCTAGAGGTACCCAGACTTTGTGGGTTCCCCAGAAGGAGGCCAAGAAATTAGCCAAAATACAGTGAAAATTTCATTTTTTTCAAAAAAATGGGAAAAAGCGCTGCAGAAGAAGGCTTGTGGCTTTTTCCCTGAAAATGACATCAACAAAGGGTTTGCGGTGCTAAAGTCACCAGCTTCCCAGCTTTCCGTAACAGGCAGACTTGAATTAGAAAACCCAATTTTTCAACACAATTTTGCCATATTACTGGGACATACCCCATTTTTACGATTTTTTGTGCTTTCAGCCTTCTTCCAGTCAGTGACAGACATGGGCATGAATCCAATACTGGATCCCAGAAACCGAAACATTTCTGAAAAGTAGACAAAATTCTAAATTCAGCAAGGGGTAATTTGTGTAGATCCTACAAGGGTTTCCCACAGAAAATAACAACTGAAAAAAATATATATTGAAATTGAGGTGAAAAAATCTGCAATCTTTCTCTACGTTTTACTCTGTAACTTTTTCCTGCAATGTCAGATTTTTGAAAGCAATATACCGTTACGTCTGCTGGACTATTCTGGTTGCGAGGATATACAGGGCTTGTAGGTTCATCAAGAACTCTAGGTAGCCAGAGCCAATAAATGACCTGAACCCTGCAGTGGGTTTTCATTCTATACCGGGTATACAGCAATTCATTTGCTTAAATATAAAGAGTAAAAAATAGCCATCAAGAAAACCTTTGAATTTCCGAAATGGGCACAAGATAAGGTGTTGAGGAGCAGTGGTTATTTGCACATCTCTGAATTCCGGGGTGCCCATACTAGCATGTGAATTACAGGGCATTTCTCAAATAGACGTCTTTTTCACACACTCTCTTATATTTGGAAGGAAAAAATGTAGAGAAAGACAAGGGGCAATAACACTTGTTTTGCTATTCTATGTTCCCCCAAGTCTCCCGATAAAAATGATACCTCACTTGTGTGGGTAGGCCTAGCGCCCGCGACAGGAAATGCCCCAAAACACAACGTGGACACATCCCATTTTTTGACAGAAAACAGAGGTGTTTTTTGCAAAGTGCCTACCTGTAGATTTTGGCCTCTAGCTCAGCCGGCACCTAGGGAAACCTACCAAACCTGTGCATTTTTTTAAACTAGAGACCTAGGAGAATCCAGGATAGGGTGACTTGTGGGGTTCTGACCAGGTTCTGTTACCCAGAATCCTTTGCAAACCTCAAAATTTAGCTAAAAAAACACATTTTCCTCACATTTCGGTGACAGAAAGTTCTGGAATCTGAGAGGAGCCACAAATTCCCTTCCACCCAGCGTTCCCCCACATCTCCCGATAAAAATGGTACCTCACTTGTGTGGGTAGGCCTAGCGCCCACGAAAGGAAATGGCCCAAAACACAACATGGACACATCACATTTTTTCACAGAAAACAGTGCCTACCTGTGGATTTTGGCCTCTAGCTCAGCCGGCACCTGGGGAAACCTAGCAAACCAGCACATTTCTGAAAACTAGACACCTAGCGGGAATCCTAGATGGGGTGACTTGTCGGGCTCTGACCAGGTTCTGTTACCTAGAATCCTTTGCAAACCTCAAAATTTGGCAAAAAAAAACACCTTTTCCTCTCATTTCGGTGACAGAAAGTTCTGGAATCTGAGAGGAGCCACAAATGTCCTTCCACCCAGCGTTCCCCCACGTCTCCTGACAAAAATGGTACCCCACTTGTGTGTGTGGGCCTTGCGCCAATGAAAGGAAATGGTCCAAAACGCAGATTGACCTAAAATCGGCTGATCTGCCCCCAAAGCGGGCAGAAATGGCCTAAATACAATTTGCCCCTCCAGGGGAGCGACCCTTGCCTAAGGGGACGCTCCCCATCTGTAAAACAACAACAACAACAAAAATCCCCGGTGCCTAGTGGTTTCTGCCCCCTTGGGGGCAGATCAGCCTAATTAAAATAGGCTGATCTGCCCCCCTGGTGGGCAGAAATGGCCTAAAATAAATTTGCCCCCCCAGGGGAATGACCCTTGCCTAAGGGGTCGCTCCCCTTATGTGAAATTCACGAACAAAAAAAAAAACTTCCTGGTGTCTAGTGGTTTCTGCCCCCCTTGTTGGCAGATTGGCCTCATAAAAATAGGCCAATCTGCCCCCAGGGGGGGCAGAAATGGCCTAAATATAATTTCCCCCCTATGGGGGCGACCCTTGCCTAAAGGGTGGCTCCCCACATCTAAAACAAAAAACTAAACAAAAACAAAACAAAAAACAAAAATGATCCGTGGTGCCTAGAGGTTTCTGCCCCCCCCTGGGGGCAGATCAGCCTAATAATAGGGGGGCAGAAAAGGCCGTAAAAAAAAATGACCCCCTGGGAGCGACCCTTGCCCAAGGGGTCGCTCCCTTATGCCAATTTCCTTTTTTTTAAAACATCCCTGGTGTCTAGTGGGCGTTTTGACAGCCGGATTGCTTTCAATCTGGCTGCCAAAATGCAGAGAGAGACTTCCTTCCCTTTGAAGCCTCTCTCGGCCTCCCCCATGTGATTGGAAGAGAAATGCACAGCTTCCAGCGCGATGGGAGGAGGCTCTGTGACAATCAGCGTGTGCTCGCGCGCTGACGTCACAGGGAGGTTTGGGGGTGGAAGGGGAAGGGCTTCCCCTTCCATCCCTGACTTGGGGGAGTGGAGGGGAACCCCACAGAGGGAGTGCTAGGGCTCCCTCTGGGCTGTGTGCCCAGGACGTAATGGTTACGTCCTGGGCACAGCAGCACTGTGCCGCAGGCCGTAACCATTACGTCCACGGCGCGACCCACATCTCGGAATCCGCCAAAATTCAGACACCCACACAAGTCCGCCACACCAAAGGTCAGTGATAAACTGGCGAAAACAAATCCTCCACCATCACGCCAACAGAAATACGCCCACACTATCACGACACACGCATCCATGCGGCGGTCTTTCATCCGCGTTATTCCATTGGCGGTACACACCGCCACGCTCAAAATACACACACCCTTACAAAACATCCCCACATTGGACAATTCAATATACACACACCTGAGACACATACACACACCACTCCCACACACCCATTACAATATAAAACACACACCCACATCACCCACACACCCCCACGACAAAAAATTCTGAAAGAAGGCCAGAAAGACACCACCAGCAAGAACAACAGCAACCACAGGCATACAACACCATCACCCACACAACTTCCACGCACCTCACAGAACACACCACTACATATCACCACACTTATCACCACACACTCCACCCCACACATCACCTACACCACCCCATGGCACGGCAAAGACACCCCAGGTTCTCGGAGGAGGAGCTCAGGGTCATGGTGGAGGAAATCGTCCGGGTAGAGCCACAGCTATTCGGAGCACAGGTGCAGCACACCTCCATAGCTAGGAAGATGGAGCTATGGTGCAGAATAGTGGACAGGGTCAAAGCAGTGGGAAAACACCCAAGAAATCGGGAGGACATCAGGAAGAGGTGGAACGACCTACGGGGGAAGGTGCATTCCATGGTCTCAAGACACCACCTGGCGGTTCAGCGGACTGGCGGCAGACCCCCACCTCCTCACCCACAACTAACAACAAGGGAGGAGCAGGTCTTGGCGATTCTGCATCCTGAGGGCCTCACAGGAGTAGGTGGAGGAATGGGCTTTGGTAAGTCAAAGCTTTACTATTACATCCCCCACCCTACCTGCATGCTATCACATACCCCCACCCTCACCCTGATCCCCAGCACCCCAACTCCTCACAAATGTCCCAACATCACAAACCACACATCCCAACACCAAGGCCTGCATGCAATTACAAAGCATGGACACCCATCACCAAAGCATGGCCACTGCACATACCCATACACCCCCCTAAACCACCATCACACAAGCTCCCACACAGGAATGCTAGCACTGGGGTACATGGTCACCCACCCATAGCACACCATTACACACACAGATTTAACAAACATCCTTTTATACCCTGCAGGACCCCTACCCAAAGTCACCGGACAGGAGGGTCCACACATGTCCACACCACCAAAAGAAGAGGCCAACAGTGATGACAGCACCTCTGTCCAACTGGATCTAGATGACCAGCCCGGACCATCGGGGACCTCGGGACAGTCGGTTCCCCTCACACAGGCACAGGCCACCACAGACCTTCCCCCCTCTGGAAACACCAGCACAGCACCCATCCAGCGGGCCCATACCTCCGTCCCCAGGACACGTCAATCAGCTGTGTGTCCACCACTACAGGGAACCAGGATAACCCACCACCCCAACAACAACAGGGACATGGGGGCAGTGGCAGTGGGCACACGGTCCAGGGGACGGAGGCACTGGAACACAGGGGAACTGGGAGGGCTGACGTACGACACGGGGCGGACAGGCCAAGGGAACCCACTCTCCATGAGGCCCTCTCCTCAATCATGGAAGCATACCACCACTCCCAGGTGACGATGGCAACGGTACTGGCCAAGTTTCAGGAGACCCAGCGCATGCAGGAGGAACAGTATATGGGCTTCAGGGAGGAACTCAGAACCATCAGCTCCACCCTGGGCACCATCGTAGGGGTGCTGAAGGAAGTTCTCAACACCAGGAGGGACACTGTGGCAATACAAGGGGCCCCTGACACTAGCATGGACGATGAACTGCCCACCACCTCCGCCGGCGCTAGTGGACAGGACGGCCTGCCACAGGACCACCACACCAGCACCCCACCCCCTGCAGAGGGAGAACCACCCCGCAAACGGTCCCTGAGATCCAGGAACAAGACAGAGAACGATGCCAAGACCCCGCCAAGAAATGAGACCACCCTGATTGTCATCCTACTGTCCCACTTTGTCACCCTGTCCATAATTAAACTGCCCCAGCTCCATTTCCGATGCCCATATGGGCAATGCACCTGTGAGACTAATAGACTGGACTCTGCCATGGACACTCCTCCACCATCACCCCTCACCATTTCTCTACCCCCTCCAATATTTTGCATTTAAATAAACACACCTAAAACACAAAATGATCTGGAGTCTGTCTGTGATTTTGAAATAGTGTATTAGCAATTACAGTGACAAAATGTATTTGAAATAGTAATGTCAACATACCTATGTCACACAGCTCTAGTCCATGAGGAATTTAAGCAGATGTCACACAGTGGGACCCACATCTGTGAAACTGTAAGGGAAAGTGACAACTCAGTGACCATACACTGGGTGAAAACGACAGACAGGAGAGAGGTAGTAGTGTAAAAGTACATGTAGTAGGCAGGATTGTATTCTCACTTGTGTTTCACTGGAAATATTGCTGGATCACTGAGTCCCTGTTGTGCATGTCTTCTTCCTCTGCTTCCTCCTCATCACTGTCCACAGGCTCCACAGCTGCCACAACACCACCATCTGGACCATCCTCCTGCAGAAAAGGCACCTGTCGTCGCAAAGCCAAGTTGTGAAGCATACAGAAGGCCACGATGATCTGGCACACCTTCTTTGGTGAGTAGAATAGGGATCCACCTGTCATATGGAGGCACCTGAACCTGGCCTTCAGGAGGCCGAAGGTCCGCTCGATCACCCTCCTAGTTCACCCATGGGCCTCACTGTAGCGTTCCTCTGCCCTGGTCCTGGGATTCCTCACTGGGGTCTGTAGCCATGGCAGGTTGGGGTAACCAGAGTCACCTGCAAATGGTGAGGGGCAACTGTTAGACACACACTAACCTGGAGGGATAACACCAGACCCAGACAACCATTCCCACTGACTTGCTTCCAGGTGCTCACCTAATAGCCACACACGGTGCCTCTGGAGTTGACCCCTCACATAAGAGATGCTGCTATTCTGCAGGATGTAGGCGTCATGCACTGAGCCAGGAAACATGGCATTCACATGGGAGATGTACACCTGGTCGGCCAAACATACCATCTGTACATTCATAGAATGATAACTCTTCCGGTTTCTGTACACCTGTTCACTCCTGTGGGGGGGGGGCAAAGCCACATGGGTCCCATCAATGGCACCTATGATGTTGGGGATAAGTCCCTGGGCATAGAAATCACCTTTCACTGTAGGCAAATCCTCCACCTGAGGGAAAACGATGTGGCTCTGCATGTGTTTCAGAAGGGCAGACAACATTCTGGACAATACGTTGGAAACCATAGGCTGGGACATCCCTGATGCCATGGCCACAGTTGTTTGAAAAGAGCCACTTGCAAGGAAATTGAGCACTGAGAGCACCTGCACTTGAGGGGGGATTCCTGTGGGATGGCGGATTGCTGACATCAGGTCTGGCTCCAACTTGGTACACAGTTCCTGGATTGTGGCATGGTCAAGCCTGTAGGTGATTATCAAATGTTGCTTCTCCATTGTTGACAGGTCCACCAACGGTCGGTACACCGGAGGATGCTGCCATCTCCTCACATGTCCCAGCGGACGGTGCCTATGAAGGACAACAACAAGCACAGAGTCAAACAACTCAGAGGTACGTACCCACAGTTTACACAGAACACCAATCATACACAAAAGGTGGCCTGTATGTGTGTTGAGACTAGGCCTAGGTATGTGTGACGCAGTTGAAAATGAAGCCATGTGGGCCCCTAAAATGGCGGCTGCCTGACCTCTAAAGTGGGACAATGGGATGTGAGGTAACTGTGCTGGCGTTGTACACCGTTGCGGTAGGCGGTCGGAGACAGCGGCTCAATGCTGCATTGGTTAACATTGGACCCTATGGGTCCCAGGAGCCAATGACGATGTACGCCTGCGGTGACGGTACGCACCGCCGCGGACGTGACCGCCATTTTCTATCTGTTCAATCACTCGATACCTGATCTTCGACACGAGAGGACCTACACTGCAAGTGCTGCTGTGACCTCGGTCTGGAAGAGACAATGGCTCGAGTGTCTGGGGAAAGGGCCCCTGCCTTCACATCGGAGGAGTTGGAGAAGCTTGTGGATGGTGTCCTCCCCCAGTATATGCTACTCTACGGTCCTCCAGACAAACAGGTAAGTATACAGGGAGCATGTTGTATGAGCTATGCCTGTGTGAAGAGGGCTGGATGTAAGAAGGAAGGGGGCAGAGTGCTGCGTGCATGAAAGACGGTGAATGCATGTGCCACATGGCAAGGGTAGGGATGGGGGCCAATCACTTTGATGGTGCAGTTGGTAATGGCTTCTCTTCTTCCCCTGTACATTTCATGTAGGTCAGCGCCCACCAGAAGAAAGATATTTGGTGTGCCATCGCCAAGGACGTCCGGACCCTGCGGGTCTACCACAGACGGAGCACCCACTGCCTAAAAAGATGGGAGGACATTTGCCGCTGGAGCAAGAAGACGGCAGAGGCTCAGCTGGGGATGGCCTCCCAACGTGGGAGGGGTGTCCGTCGCACCATGACGCCCCTGATGTTCAGGATCCTGGCGGTGGCCTACCCGGAGTTGGAAGGGTGCTTGAGGGCATCACAGCAGACACAAGGGGGTGAGTCCACTCTCATTCTGCTGATTTTGCACGCATTGGAGTTGTCTGGGTGGAGGAGGAGGGCTATGGGTTTCCCTAGGCCAGGGCGAGTTCCGTAGGCAAGGCCCCTCCGTAAGGCAGGACATGTGGCACCCCACCCCACCTCTGTAGACTGCCAAGTACAGCGATTCATGCCCCTGTGTCATCTATGTGTGCAGATGTCGTCCATAGCCTTGTAGGCCATTTCCCAGGAATTTAACAGTGGAGTCCAAGAGCATGGAGTAGTGCAGGGGGCTTCTGTGTCTGTCTTGTCCGCCAACGGTAGCGGTAATCCATGCACTCAACATGTCTTTATTCTGTCGTCCCCCCCTTTTTGTGGTCTCCCTGTTCTTGTGTGCATTAGCGTCATCAGGCGGAGGAGCAGTGGCACCGGAGCACAAGGGAGCTGCATCCCTCATGGCCCTGAAGGGCGAGACTATGGACTCAGAATTCAAAAAGTGGGACGGAGGGCGAGGTGAGCTTCACGGCGGGGACAGGAGCTGACATCAGCGACAAGGACACGTCCTCTGATGGGAGCTCCCTTGTGGTGGTGGCAACATCTGTGCCCCCCGCATCTACAGGTACAGCCGCCACCCCCCCTACCAGCACCGCCCTCCCAGCAGCCCCTCTGCCTTCGCCCGTGCCCGCTCACCCAAGAGGGTGGGCATCACCTTCGCCCCAGGCACCTCAGGCCCTGCCCCAGTCACCCCTGCTGCCCTCAGTGAGGAGGCCATTGACCTCCTCAGGTCCCTCAATGTTGGGCAGTCTACCATTTTGAATCCAATCCAGGGTGTAGAAAGGCAGTTGCAACAAATTAATGCATTCCTGGAGGGCATTCATTCTGGTCAGGCGGCCCTTCACCAAGCTTTTCAAACTCTGGCCTCAGCACTGATGGCAGCCATTGTCCCCATCTCTAGCCTCCCACCTACAACTTCCTCCACCCAGACCCAATCCCCTGTACCTCAGCCTATCCCAAGCACACCATCAGACCAGCATGCACACACGTCAACACACAAGGGAAGCTCAGGCAAACATAAGCACCACACATCCCACAGGCACTCACGCAAGCAACACACACATGCAGACACACCAACATCCACTGCCTCCACTGTGTCCCCCTCTTCATCATCTCCCTCCTCCCTCCCAGTCTCGTCTACACTCACACCTACATGCACTACCTCTACAGCCACTACGTCCCTCACCAGCACACCCACCAGCACACCCCGCTCACGTGCAGTCACCACCCCCACTACCATTCACACATCCCCTGTGTCCTCTCCCAGTGTGTCTGTGACGCCTCCTCCCAAGATACACAAACGCAGCCACACACCCACCCAACAGCCATCCACCTCACGACAGCCTCCAGCGCATGCACCTGCACCCAAAGTCACTAATCGTACACCTCCTACTACCACCACCTCTTCCTCCACTCCCAAACCCACTCCAGCTACCTGTCCCAGTGTCTCCAAGAAATATTTCATGTCCAGCCTTGACCTTTTTCCCATACCTCACCCACCCCGTCCATCTCATAGGTCCCGAAGTAGCACCTCAGCCACAACATCTCTGAGACCAGTGGTGCCTGTAGTCACCGGTATGTGGAGTGCACCGGCCACCAGGACAGCCAGTGTGGCATGGAGCCACAGCACAGCCAGTCCCCCACCTGTGAAGCATCAGAAGTTGGCCAGTGCGCAGCGGGAGAGGGTGAAGACTCCAGCCACCAAAGCCGCTCCCAGGGGTCCTGGTGGGAGTGTGGAGTCAGCTGTGACACCTCCCGAGGTGGGGAAGGGCCACAAGAAACCCGGCAAGTCCCAGCTGCCCAGGTAGCCACCGCCAGCCCCAGCCCAGCTGCCTAGGAGGGCACCGCCAGCCCCAGCCCAGCTGCCCAGGAGGACACCGCCAGACCCAGCCCAGCTGCCCAGGAGGGCACCGCCAGCCCCAGCCCAGCTGATCCCTGAAGAACCGACAGCCCCAGCCCCGCTGGGCCATGAAGGACCACAAGCACCGCTGGGCCATGTAGGACCGCCAGCACAAGCCCTGCTGGGCCATGTAGGACCGCCAGCCCCAGCCCCGCTGGGCCATGAAGGACCGCCAGCACAAGCCACGCTGGGCCATGAAGGACCGCCAGCACAAGCACCGCTGGGCCATGAAGGACCGCCAGCACAAGCCCCGCTGGGCAATGAAGGACCGCCAGCACAAGCACCGCTGAACAGGGCACTGCCAACTCAAGCACCGCTGAACAGGGCACTGCCAACTCAAGCACCGCTGAACAGGGCACCGCCAACTCAAGCACCGCTAGCCCATGAGCAGCAGGGGCACTGACGCAACTGGGTCCGTCACGGGGTGAGTGATGCACTCTGGGCACCAGTCCCCCTCCAGAACCAGTGGAGACATCCATCCACTACCTCTGTCCTTCACAGGATGAAGCACTCTGGGCACCAGTCCACCTCCAGAACCAGCGGAGACATCCATCCACTACCTCTGTCCTTCACAGGATGAAGTACTCTGGGCAACAGTCCCCCTCCAGAACCAGTGGAGACATCCATCCACTACCTCTGTCCTGTCCTTCACAGGATGAAGCACTCTGGGCACCAGTCCCCCTCCAGAGCCAGTGGAGACTGTTATCCACTTGAGAGATTGTGGCTTTGCACTCCCCAGGATTGAACAGTGGGCAAACCAACCACTGTAGAGACTTGAGAGACTGTGGCTTTGCACTCCCCAGGATTGAACAGTGGGCAACCCACCCACTGTAGAGACTTGAGAGACTGTGGCTTTGCACTCCCCAGGATTGAACAGTGGGCAAACCACCCACTTTAGAGACTTGAGAGACTGTGGCTTTGTACTCCCCAGGATTGAACAGTGGGCAAACCACCCACTGTAGAGACTTGAGAGACTGTGGTTTGCACTCCCCAGGATACATCAGTGGGCATTGAGCCCCCTCGTGGATCTGGCGTTGTGCACTCATCCGGCTGAGGTGCCCCCCCTTCCCTTCCCCCTGAGGTGCCTGTTGTATTTCTATCTGATGCCCCTGCAGTGTTCTCTCTCTTTTGATCGGGTATCGAGTGTGGGCCTCGCCCATGCAATTTGGGCCCAGTGGTCCACTGACTATAAATGGTGCAATACCTGGACTTGTATTATTGTTGTATATATTTGTTTATAGTGTATATATATTTTGGAGTACTGGATTTTAATAGATTACAATCGTTACAATCATTTCCTTTTGTCTTTGCATTCTTCCGGGGGGATTGGGGGGTGTAACTGTAATGTATCAACATGTATTAGAGTATGTGTTGTAGTGGGTGAGGATGGGGGTGGGGGTGTTGCGTGTGTGTGTCCCTGTTTTTTGCCTCCCCCTCCCCTGTGTCGTAGGTGCAGTACTCACCGTGGTCTTCGCCGCCGGCGTTCGTGCTCCTGGTAGTGGAGCAGGAAGACTATCGCAGGTAGAATTTGGAGTTCCGGTTCCATGGTGTCCTCGTTCCTCGTGGGGTGTGTAGAGGTGAACGTTTTCCCTTCGAAATTCCTGTTTCCGCCATGTTTTTATCCGCAGTGAATCCGCCCCGGAAAAGGTGGCGGATTGGCCTGCCATAATAGTTTGGGCGGTACATTGTCTCCCGCCTGTCTGTTGGCAGTGACCGCCGTGCTGTTTGTTTGTACCGCCGTGGCAGTCGGAGTGTTAAAGTGGCTGTCTTTGTTGGCGGTTTCCGCCACGGTCGTAATTGCAATTTTTTTTACCGCCGGCCTGTTGGCGGTCTTACCGCCACTTTAACACCGTCCGCCAGGGTTGTAATGACCACCTTAGTTTTGTGGGTTATTGCTTGCTGTGGAGGGAGACAGCTGAATGTCTGGGGAGGGAAGGGCACAGCGCATGAACTGGGGGGTCCAAGTGGTTAGTGTTCCACTACCTTCCCAAAATGGTGAAAATGGGTGGCTGTATAATCATGGGCTACAATATAGAGGCCAGGATGCTGGTGGTTCCGGTTGGTGGACCTGTTTGTAAGTAAACCTGTAACATAGCTACATCCTCCTTCGCATGGGCATGACAGTACCGCATAAGAGTAACTTTGGCATGTCATGAGAAAGATGAGGACATCAAGGGGCAGATTTAAGGAAAGTGGTGCTGCACCCCCCTACTGCCACCATGTGTGCGCTGTATCTAAGATACGGCGCACCATGACACAGGTTAGGGGCCAAATGCATCATATATTTTGACACTATTGATGTACTGTTCAGAGTTATTGCCATAAATTTGCCAAAAACCCTGACCAGTACATAGTGGGTGTTACAAATGGGGTCTTCGGTTGGCAGTCAGGTTGCCCTCTGTCCAAGCAAGGACCCTCACTCTAGTCAGGACAAAGGAGAAACAAACCCAGTTAACCCCCACTCACCCCCTTGGTAGCTTGGCTTCACCCAGAGACAATGTGTAAAGTGTTTGTAGCAACACACACAGTAATAAAGTGAAAACCCTACAAAATGACTCAAGGCCAGGAAACAAATAGCCAATGTTTATCTGAGCAAAACAAGACCAAAACAACAAAACTCCAACATACACAAGCAAAGTTATGAAGTTTTAAAGATTAAACTTCAATATAGCGCTTAGAAAGACAAATGCTTCGAATTAGTGATATCACGGCATTGTGATGGAGTCATTCCCAACAATCCAATGCTAATACCACCGGTCACGGAGTCACACGGACCCCCAGGTACAGTATCTTATGAAAATGAGGAAACAAGCCGGTGCACAGAGTCGGGGATCGTGACATGGCTGGATCCGAGGCAGTGTCAGTTCCGGTGCTGCTAAGCGAAGGAGCGGAGGCATCACGAAGAGGCATTGGGTCGTTGCTGCGGAGCAGAGGAGGTGAGGCAGAAGCGGTGGGAAGCGCTGGATCTGCGCACTTCTGGCAGAGTTGGTATCCGGCGGTAATGACATGGTGCGGCGACTTCCATGGAGTCGCGGAGTTCAGTGACGCTGCAGTGGTGTTTGGCCTGTGGGGTCATCACACTCCAGTGAAAACCATTGCTTCGGTTGCAGGCGGTGTCACGGGATTCGGCAGTGGCATCAGTCCAGAGTCGTCCGAAGTCAGTTTCCTTGGATCTTCTAGATTTTCCACCAGCTTCTCCTTTTAACAGCTTAGGGACTGCATTAGACACCAATTGGCAGGGCAGGAGTCTCAGCAGAGAGTCCAGGTGCAGCCAGAGGAAGACTTTGATAAGACTTCAGAACAGAGGCCAAGCTCAGTCCAAGCCCTTGGAGATTCTTCTCAAGCATGAATATACCACAAAGTCCAGTCTTTGACTCCTTCCTCGGGCAGAAGCAGTAACTACAGGATAACCCAACAAAGCACAGTCATAGGCTGTGGAAGCACTTCTCCTCAGCTATTCAGCTCTTCTCCTTGGCAGAGGTTCATCTTGGTTCCAGAAGTGAATCTTGAAGAAATCTAAAGTCTGAGGTTTTAGGTCTACTACTTATACCCCTTTCTGCCTTTAAAGGTGCCCAACTTCAAAGAAAAGTCTCTGTTGTTTATAGGATCGTGCCTTGCCCAGGCCAGGCCGCAGACACACACCAGGGGGTTGGAGACTGCATTGTGTGAGGGCAGGCACAGCCCATTCAGGTGACCACTCCTCCTTCTACTCTAGCCCAGATGGTTCATCAGGATATGCAGGCAGGCTACACCCCAGCTCCTTTTGTGTCACTGTCCAGAGGAGAGTCCAGACACTGTCCAGACAGGGAATCCACAAACAGGGCGAGTCACAGAGGGCCATATTTATACTCTGGTTGCGCCGAATTTGCGTCGTTTTTTTCGACGCAAATTCGACGCAGAACTAACGCCAACTAACGCCATATTTATACTCTGGCGTTAGACGCTTCGGGCGCCAAAGTGCCCGGAGTGTGCGTCATTTTTTAGCGTGAACCCCTTCCTTGCGTTAATGATATGCAAGGGAGGCGTTCCCGTCTTAAAAAATGACTCCCAGGCCTTTACGTGGTATTTATACTCCCGGGCAAAAGAGACGCCCGGGAGTGGGCGTGGCCAAAAACGGCGCATTTGCGCCGCTTTTTAACGCCTGGGTCAGGGATGGCGTTAAGGGACAAGTGGGCTCAAAATGAGCCCAGAGTGCCCTCCCCTGCCCCCAGGGACCCCCCCTGCCACCCTTGCCCACCCCAGGAGGACACCCAAGGACGGAGGGACCCATCCCATGGACATTAAGGTAAGTTCAGGTAAGTATTTTTTTTTTAATTTTTTGTGGCATAGGGGGGCCTGATTTGTGCCCCCCTACATGCCACTATGCCCAATGACCATGCCCAGGGGACAGCAGTCCCCTGGGCATGGCCATTGGGCAAGGGGGCATGACTCCTATCTTTACAATGATAGGAGTCATGTTGATGGGGGATGGGCGTCGAAAAAAAATGGCGCAAGTCGGGTTACGACGATTTTTTCGACGTAACCTGACTTGCCCCATTTTAAGACGCCCATACGCCATTTTCCCCCTACGCCGGCGCTGTCTGGTGTACGTGGTTTTTTTCCACGCAAACCAGGCAGCGCCGGTCTGCTTGCGCCGGCTAACGCCATTCCATAAATACGGCGCCCGCATGGCGCTTCAGAATGGCGTTAGACGGCGCAAAATTTTTTGACGCTAAACTGCGTTAGCGCAGTTTAGCGTCAAAAAGTATAAATATGGGCCAGAATGGTTTAAGCAAGAAAATGTCTACTTTCTAAAAGTGGCATTTTCAAACTAACAATCTAAAAACAAACATCACTAAAAGATATATTTTTAAATTGTGAGTTCAGAGACCCCCATATTCCACATTTCTATTTGCTCTCAAAGGGAAACTGCACTTTAAGAATATTTAAAGGCAGCCCCATGTTAACCTATGAGAGAGATAGGCCTTGCAACAGTGAAAACCGTATTTGGCAGTATTTCACTGTGAGGACATGTAAAAACACATCACTAGATGTCCTACCTTTAACATACATTGCGCCCTGTCCATGAGACTACCTAGGGCCTACCTTAGATGGGCCTTACATGATTAAAAAGGGAAGGGTTGGCAGTTTAAAACTGCACACACAGACACTGCAGTGGCAGGTTTGAGCCATATTTAAAGGACTACTTGTGGGTGGCACAACCAGTGCTGCAGGCCCACTAATAGTATTTGATTTGCAGACCCAGCGCACCTCTAGTGCACTTTAGTAGGGACTTACTAATAAATCAAATATGCCAATAATGGAAAAGCCAATTACAATTACAATTTACACTTAGGGAGCACTTGCACTTTAGCACTGGTCAACAAAAACAGCAAAAACAGATTCCATCACACAGCACCAGCCTGGAAAGTACAGACAAAAATTTAGGGGAGACCACACCAAGGATGTTAGGTCTAACAGTGGGCCATCAAAATATAACGCTGTGCCCCCCTAAACACAGGCTCAGAGCAGGCGTCAAAATGTGCACTACAAAATTATTCCAAATGTTCCATTAGGTTTCAATGTGCCATCTCTTCAGCCCCCTTAACCGGCAAACGCGCACTTTGAATACATTATGGCTGGCGCAGGCATATATAGCGGAAACGGTGACAAAGTAGCACAATGCATGCATTGTGTCACTTAGTGAGCCTATGGACAACATTATACCTTTGCCATGCGTGATGTATGCAAGGGGGGCATTTCCCCATTAAGGGGGCCGAAAATAACAAAAGGTGCAAAGAAAACTAAGAGAATTCTTTGTGTAAATCATTCTGCCATTTTCTAAGCCTGCTTTGACCAGGCATCAAAAGGGAGCACACCATTAACTATGATGAGCCCCTATGCACTGTTCAGGGTTGTGCTAAAATCTTGGCACTAACCCTGAACAGTACATCGATAGCATATGACACCATTGCCCCTTACACTGCACCATTGTGTGCCTTATTTTAGATATGGCACACACATGGTGGCGATAGGGGGGTGCTAAGGGGTGCAAGGAAAGTGGTGCTGCACCCAGTGCACTGGGTGCAGCACCTCTTCCCTATTATCTGCCCAAAAGCTTCACACAATTAACAGTGTTCTGTCCCCCAGTAAGTCTGACATATGCATGAGAGACATGTATGTATGGGTGAGTCACGTTGCTATATATGTTTTTGGGTGCCACCTATGTCTGACTGACTGACATGTTGTAGATGGCAGTTGGTCATTCCTAACACTAAGTTGACTAGGTCACACAGCTAAACAAGTGCATTGGATAACAGTTGCCCTTGCTACTCTTTGATCACATATCACAAAGCTATGTTTTCCTGTCATGTCTTGTAGGCGGACCTCCACGCTACACCATAAGCGAGGTTTTCTCTTTCGAAAACCCTGATGTAACCAATGTCCCCTTGTATGTTACATGTGTACATACAGGGGGTCATTCTGACCCCGGCGGTCTAAGACCGCCGGGGCCAGGGTCGGCGGGAGCACCGCCGACAGGCCGGCGGTGCTCCCAAGGGCATTCCGACCGCGGCGGTAAAGCCGCGGTCGGACCGGCAACACTGGCGGTCTCCCGCCAGTGTACCGCCGCCCTTTGGAATCCTCCAAGGCGGCGCAGCTAGCTGCGCCGCCGAGGGGATTCCGACCCCCCCTACCGCCATCCAGTTCCCGGCGGTCCGCCCGCCGGGAACCGGATGGCGGTAGGGGGGGTCGCGGGGCCCCTGGGGGCCCCTGCAGTGCCCATGCCACTGGCATGGGCACTGCAGGGGCCCCCGTAAGAGGGCCCCTACAAGTATTTCACTGTCTGCTTGGCAGAGAGTGAAATACGCGACGGGTGCAACAGCACCCGTCGCACCTTCCCACTCCGCCGGCTCGATTACGAGCCGGCATCCTCGTGGGAAGGGAGTTTTTCCCTGGGCTGGCGGGCGGTCTTTTGGCGACCGCCCGCCAGCCCAGGGAAAAACTTAGAATACCCTCCGCGGTCTACTGACCGCGGTGCGGTATTTCGGAGGGGGGAACTCTGGCGGGCGGCCTCCGCCGCCCGCCAGAGTTAGAATGACCCCCACAGTGTTGTATCTGAGAGGGTTTGATGTGTATTAAGCAATGTACAAATCGCATGTCTGTCAATTTAGACACCATCATCTATTCTTGGGTATCGACATCATGTGTGATGGAATGATGAGAATGTGGAATAATTTGAATGATACACAGGTGCCAAGGTGTTGTGCCATGGATTAGTGGGTCTCAGGAAATGATGTGTATGCTGTGAGAGAATAGGGCTGATTGCAGAGGCCCCCTAACGTTTTGTGCCCATTTTCCACTTTTTGCTGGTGTTTTCCTGACTCTGATGGTGCCCTGGGTACTGCTAACCAGTCCCAGGGCCTGTGCTCTGTGTAAAATCAGTATGCAAATTAGGCTAATTAGAATTGGCTAAGTCAACCTACCTAGAAGTCCCTAGTATATGGTAGAGCTTGTAGGTTTAGGGACCTCAGCATAGCTAGTGCACCCATAGGTGCACTGCTGAGTTGCCCAGTGCCATTTTAAAGGCAGGCCTGCCTTGCTGGCTGCTTTAAAATTAAAGTTATATGCAAATTCGACTTTGGAATTAAAAGTAGTTACAAAGTCTTAAACTACCTTATTTTTACATATAAGTCACCCCTAAGGTGTGCCCTATGTGCCCCTAGGGCAGGGTGCCACGTAACTATAAGCAGGGACGTTATAAAAATAGTTTTATAAGCCCTGGTGAGGTAAAAACAGCCAAATTAGTTTTTCCCTCATTTTAGTGAATGGTCTTCATAGGCTAGAATGGGGAGACTTTATTTTAATTTTAAAAGCCCCCTTAAGTGACAGATACAAAGAGTTTGGTATCAGATTAATTGTTATAATAAATCCCACAACTTCCAGTTGTGGGATTTAATATATCTTGTTCAGGTAAAGAGTTTTAAACTTTACCTAAAAAGTTGCCAATTTCAGCCCTACATTGTTTTTGCTGCTGTGCTCTGATTGGCCAGCCTCTGGCAGCCTGGCCAGGCTGCCCTGATGAGGTGTGAAGTGGCCTGGCTTCACACAAAGAGATGTGCCTGTGGGAGGGGATCTCCCCTCAGCAGATGGTGAGGCAGGAAGGGGGAGGGCTGCCAAACTGGTCTTTAAAGACAGAGAAGTACATTTGGAGCAACCCAGCAACACCCCCACATCCTGCAACCCCAGACAACTAGGTGGCCCATTGATGAGATTAGGAGAGGGCAGGAGAGGGGTGTGTTTATGATTTTTAGCCACACCAGTGGGTGGGCTCAGTCAGATGTAGCCTCCAAAAATCACTTTCAGCCATGATGGATTTTTGAGGAATGTTGCCTCCTGGGATTGATTTTTGCCACACTTCCCAGGAAGTTGTCATGGAAGTGGAGAACCAGGACCCCCCTGTTTTTCACCCAGGAGCAAGGATAAAACTGGCAAACCTGCACCCCCACCTCAGATCCCCATCAGATTCCAACAAGGAAGAACCAAAGGAGACGAAGGACTGCCCTGCTGGACCCCTGGCCTGCACCTGGAACCTGCACTCAGAAGGACTGCACCAGCTGCACACTTGGGCTTCACCACAAGAAGGACTTTGCCTGGCTTCAACTGTTTTCTACAGGTGAAAAAATGCTAACCAGAGTCCCCTGCACCAACTCCTGAAGAAATCAACCAGCTGCCCACTGCCCACTGCCCAAAAAAAAGATTGTGCCAGGTGCATTCTGGGAGTTGTAGTCCACAACCCCAAGGATCATCTCAGAGCTTCTGGACCCTTGGGGTGAACTGTGGACCCCAAAAGAACCTTAAAAGAACATCTGGGATAAGACCCAGAATTTTGGAGAACTTTTGAAAAAAAGCTCCATAAAGGGACCGACCCGCCGCGGCAACTCTAGCTGGCTTGCCTCAACCGCGACCCGGCCTGATTTGCAGGTTCGTCCTGGTGACGAAAATCTCCAAAAAAGAGACTAAGGGGGTCATTCTGACCCTGGCGGCCCGACCATGGGAGCACCGCCAACAGGCTGGCGGTGCTCCCACGAGCATTCTGACCGCGGCGGTTCAGCCGCGGTCAGAAGCGGCAAGTCGGCGGTAGGGGGTGCCGCGGGGCCCCTGGGGGCCCCTGCCGTGCCCATGCCAATGGCATGGGCACGGCAGGGGCCCCCGTAAGAGGGCCCCGCAAAGTATTTCAGTGTCTGCCTTGCAGACACTGAAATACGCGACGGGTGCAACTGCACCCGTCGCACCCCTGCAACTACGCCGGCTCAATTCTGAGCCGGCGTCCTCGTTGCAGGGGCATTTCCTCTGGGCCGGCGGGCGCTCTTTCGGAGAGCGCCCGCCGGCCCAGAGGAAATGTTTAAATGGCCGCGGTGCGGTCATTTCACGGCGGTACCTTGGCGGACGGCCTCCGCCGTCCGCCAAGGTTAAAATCACCCCCTAAGTCCGAACATAGGAAGTTGACCGGGACCTCCCAGCCAGCGTATCCGAGGAGGGTTCCAAGGACGTCAGATCAAGATCCAGGTTTACCCCGGTCGAAGGATTTTCACCTCGAAAAAACAACTAAGTCTGAAGGTAAAAATCTCTACTGAGGATTCCCGCAACGCATATCCGGAGAAGGTTTCCAGGAGGTCGGATTGGACTGGCAGGTTCGTCCCGCTGAAGAAAATCTTAAGAAAAACGACTAAGTGTGAAGGTAAACTTTTGACCGAGGCCTCCCGCGACCTGTAGCCGAGCCGGTCTCCATCACGGTCGAATTGAAACTTTGACTTTGCCCCGGTCGAGGTGCAGCCAGATGACCCGATTGGCGCTTTTTGTTTCTAGGTGCTAAAAAAACAATAATTCTTTAAAAATTCATATCTCTGGTTCCCCTTATCCGATTTTATTCGTTTTTGTGTCATTTTAAAGATAAAAATATAATCTATTTTTATTAATTGGTTTTGGATTTTTAAACTGTTTCCTGTGTTTTATTTAATTACTGTTTTGTGATATTTGAATGCTTTACACTGTCTCCTAAGTTAAGCCTTGTCGCTCGTTGCCAAGCTACCAAGGGTTGATCTGGGTTTAATTTACTGAGACCTAACTGGACCGAAGTGGAGGTTAGTGGCCTATTGCTAAGTGTAGGTACTTATCTGCCCTTACCAATAACCCATTTTCCAACATATGCCTACGAACACACTGATGTCAGTCATGATATGTGTCAGAGGTGCTGGCTTTCTGTGAGGCATGGAAGTTTGAAACATACATTTTCACAGCACCTGTCCCTGCACTGTGTGCCAAACGTTGCACAAATGTCGTCGACACAGTACAATATATGTACCTGGGTAGAACTCTCCAAGGTCCTCTTATAAGGAGACACTTGCAAGAGCAGAGCTTCACTGCTCTTCGATAATGAAATGTGAAACCAGACATGCAAGGAGCTCTTTTGAGAAGGACAACAGTCAGTTGAGTACACATAGAGATTTGCGGTCTTCTCCAGATGGATGTAGGACAAGTCCATGGATTGTAGCAAGTAAGATGCATGCTGATGAAACAACGGGTTTCAGCCATCATGATGGTTGTGAGCAAGCATGATCACATCACGTGTGTATCAGATGTGCATGGTCAGTGTGTCCCTGGTAGTTGGGAGGTGTATCAAGTTTGTGCACAAATAGGGGAAGATACAAGTAAACAGGTCCTGCGCCCAGTACTACACCACTTCTCTTACGGTCCTTAGCTCCCCCCATCAGCCACTATGTTTGTGCTTTATATGATATTCGGCGCAACACGGCGCTGGGTATGTTCCCATTGTAGTTATCATCTCGATTGAAATGATGTACAATTCATGGTTAGTGCAAGATAATCTAATGCTAACCCTGGACTGTACATAGGGACCCATTGTGACCAATGGTGTGCCCCATTCAAATGCCAGCTCTGAGCTGGCAACAAAAGTAGTAAAAGCAAAATGAGGCAGCTGATACTCTTACATTGTAGTGCACCATTTTGGCAAGTCACTCTACCAGGGTAATGCCACCCTTGCACACATCATGCCTGGCACAGGCCTAATGTGGCGCAAGGGGTGACAAAGTGGCACAATGCAGGTATTGTACCCCTTTGTTGATATACTGCTGACCATTTGGCCTTGTTGTGCCTTATTAGCGTCATAGTGAGTATGATGCTAATATAGTGCAAGGAGGCCCTCGGACCCTCTCACATCTTGACCCTAGTGTGCAACTTTGGAGAGCCATTATCCCTGGACATGTATAAAATACTGTAGGTGCTTGCTAAGCAGATTTGTCTTGACTTGGGTCTTGCCCTTGTTGTTGGCTTACTGGTTGACAGCATGTGTAATCGCAAAATGCTGTTTACAATGCATGCTTGTTCTCCCTCTACCCAGTGCAGTTACTGATGACATTTTCTCCTCATGTTTTAGTTTCCACAATGACTCCAGCCCAGAAACAAAAATTTGCAAAATGTGTTGAACGTTTCCGACACATATGCAAGGTCCAAGCTGGTTATCGGGAGATGGCAAGGAGGTACCGTACAGAAATGTCATAGGGGTCATGGAAGGCTTTCCCACATGGTGGACCAGCTCAACAGCCTGCAACCACCTCAACTAAAGAAGTGTCCTCACCACCTAGAGTCCATGGTGCTCCATCAGGTCCGTCACCCTCAATATCTGCAGCACATCAGATGCCAACAGCACCACAACAGCCACTGTGTCCAGGTTTGAGGGGGAAATGCATAAAGACCTGACCGAGGTCAAGGCTAGGATGGCCAGACTTGAGGCAGACAATGCCAGAAATTACAAAATACTGAAGTGCATAAAGAGGAAGCTGAAGAAGACGTGGGTGTAGCCACTCAACACGTCCCTGGACCTTCCCTTCCCCAGTCTGCATTGTTTAAAGTTGTAGTGGGTTTTAGGGGGGTAGACGTGGGCTAGGTAGGATAGAATAGGTTAGTTGTAAGATATAGTTAGTATAGTTTGGAGGGTGGGATTTAGGCACTGTTTTTGTTTGGGGGTGGTTGGGTGGGGTTTATGTTTAGGGGTATATGTTCAAAAAATTCAAATAGCAAAAATAAATTAAAATATATATATATTTTAGAATGTTTATTGAGTGGCGTTCTGGGTATAAGTTAACTTTACATTAGAATGGCTAGCTGTAAGGTTAAGTTAAGATAAGTAAGTATATGTTAGATTAATGTAGGTTAGTGAGTAGGTTAGGTTTTAAATAGGTTGTGTTTTTAGGTACCAATAAATCCTGTACGTTTTTGACAATTAGGTTTCCATGATGATTGACTGTCTGGGTATTCTTATGTCTGAACTGGCCAAGTTAAGGAAATGCTTTAGGGTATGCATTCAGTATTGATTTACATGTATGACTATGTGTATCCCCAATGACCAAGAAGCTGTCTTATTGGCATCGCTATAACATCAGCTAACAAAGACAGTTTTCAGCTCAATTCCTGACACTCATATTGTGTATGGATAACATTTTTTTGACAGGTAATGATGCAACATCAATTGTCATTGCTAAGGTCTGTCACAATCATTTTAGAAAGGTTTTGCATATTTAACTCCACCTTATTTGGCGGTATGATACTGGCACACTGACAGCTGCCAGTCAAAGTATTAAATATGCTCTTCAGTTCCTCACATATTTGTTGTACTGGTAAAATCACCTGGGGAATTTCCTGACATGTGAGTTCTGTACCATTCATGCCATATGCCAACTTGCATGGGTACATGTTTAATACATGCTAGGGAGGCTCAGTAAATTGTTTGTAGTCCACAATACGATTGGTCATGTTTGAGTCCTAATGTGTGCCTTTGTATCTGACAGTAAGCCACACATGTCATTCGGTTCTCTTCTCATTGACTTTACTTCTCACAATGCAAACATTTATAGGAGTTGATTTAACACTGAGAAAAGTGCATGATACATGTGATTATGGTGATTTATTTACATGTGCAAGTTTAGTTTCCAATGCAGTACAATGTCCAGTTCTCTGGCCCCATGAGAGATCCTGAGCCATTTGATGTACATTCGGAGTCCTAGGGTGAGGGACATGTCATGGGACATGTGTAGGAGAAGTGTGCATTAGTGAGAAGGTGTCCAAATTGACAATAGGTAGGAACTGAGACAATGACAGTCCATAGGAGATAAGTCAACAGTGGTAGAGTGAAGAGGGCACATTGCCAGCTGTCACAGCATTGGCCTGATCTTAAGAACAGAACTAAGGAGATACTGTCCATGTGGCACTGACTGCAGGTACAGGGTTGTTTAACGTGTGAATGTTGTTCCTTGCACATCTTCATCCTCTGATGTGTGTGGTCCCTCCTATGCCTTGGGTGGTGCTGTTGTTGAAGCTGAGAGGGCCACACACACACATCAGGGGATGGAGATGTGGAATCAAAGGTCCCGGCAGCTGCCATTTGTGGGAACACATAAGGCATCACTGCAGCAAGGAGGAACTGCTGATTTCTCAACACCGCAGCTACATCATGGTGGAGGGAGGCCACTTCCCGCTGTATGGACTCCAGGGCATTTTGTATAGCCCCAGCCTGTTATCTATCATGCTGATGCAACTTACGGAGGGCAATTGTTCAAACCTCTGCCTCATGACAGCAGCTGTGTAGGTCAGGGACTGCTAGAATCCACGTAGCTATGAGTAGGTTCCCCTGATGGCAGCTGAGATTTCCTTATTTGGACTGAGGCACCTCTGCATGCCCTCTAGGCTGCCTATCATGGTCTCCATCCCCACCAGCACCTGCTCTGCCAGCTCCCACTGGACTTCTACCACTGTCCTTTGAATGGTGATGTCTGGGTCCTCAGAGTCCAGGGCTGTGGCAGGACTGGTTGGTGCTTTGTGTTCAAAGTTGGGTGGTTCATTGGAGACCCCGCAATGCTGTGTGTCCTCCCTCTGACTGGAAGTGGTGTCTGGAAGGAACCTAGGACATCCTGGAAAGCCTCTCCATTGATGGTCGGCTCTGGTCATCTGTAAAACAGGCAGGTCCACAGGAGGTAAGGCATCATCCTATGCAATATAGTGAAAGATCAATCTTTGACTGTAGTGGCTGTTGACATGGCTTATCATTTACTTGCTACTGGTGGCTCAGTGACATGTTACAGATCCCAGGCTGTAGTTGTTTATTATGTGTTGCATTGTGCATCACACACAGGGCAACCTTTCAAGCTATTTGGTGCATTGACCCCACACCATTTTCCTTGCAGGTACCCTGCCCCAGCCACTGACACCATGGAAGCACGTTATTTACATTTCTGTTCACCATGGTGGACATTCCCACAGTAGCCTAATGTGTTTTGTCACTATTTTGGTGCTTTACTGCATTGGCACCATGAATGATGGTACTAGTGCAGCAAAGCACAGGGAGGTCCATTGCTTACAATGCTTGTGTCACTTTGCCATCTGCCTTTAGCAGGCCTCACACATGTGGTAATTAAATTGCACGGTGCAACCTTTATGGATTGTCAGCGCCATTAGTTCTTCCCTCCCTGCATGCAGGATATTTCCTTTCATACAGCATATCTGCCACAGGCATATAGTGGTGTAAGGATGTACAATGTGGGTCAATGCATGCATTGTGTGACTTTCTTAATGTGGCACAGGGGAATGGGCAGCTTGTATCCACATTGGCAACAATTTGTATAATGGTACTGTTGCATTACGGGTTAGTGGCATTGGGCCCGTAGTGCAAAATTGATGCCACTTGTTGCTGTTCTTACGCATGAGGGTGTCCCTTTGTGAACAACACCAACCATTTCCACAACACAGGCAACCTTGTTACATGGTGAAATGGAAGCTACTTGGACTGCAGCACAAATGATGATCACAGACATTCCCCATATGTTGTATATGTTCACTTTTGTGCCCATTCCCAAATGGTGCATGGAGGTGTGTGAGAGTTGTTGTTGGGCCACCCTGTGCAACACTGAGTGTTACACATAGGCAGGTGGATCAGTGGCAACAGTGAAGCGATTGCTTGGATGGTTGAGAAATGTTTGGTGCATATGGGGGAAGGTGTGGGCGCATCTGAAGTGTTGGCCCGTTATTACCCAGTTTCCAAGGAAAATCAAGGAGTGCAACATTGGGTCTCATTTGGCATTGCCACACTGTCACTTTCAATACACTTGGATGCACCATTTTCAAGCATATATGGCACAGCCCTATGTTGGCCCCTGCATCAGCACAATATTTGCTGCCAAGCGCCAACACACACAACCTTGTGCCACGGTGCAAGGATGGCTGCGCTGCAGGTGTGATAGATTTTGGACAGGAAGGGACACCTTCCTGCTGAAAATACAATCTTTTCTGGGCATTTGAACTTTCTATGTGTGCTGCAGGATGCAGCACATATAAGAAGGGCAATGACACGAGGAGGAAGGAAAGCATTTATCCTTTTTGCACCATTCTAACGCCACCCATGGAGTGGTGCTGGATTTAGTCACAGCCTCAGGTTTACATGTACCCTTGAATCTGGGGCAAAAACAATATGCAATGTTGTTGTGGCACGGCCACAGCCACACTGATTGCACGCACCTTCGAGGCAAAGTGCTGCATGTGAAGGGGCCATATTTACAAGTTGGTGTTAAGCCATATAAATTGGCTTAACACCACGTTGTGAATATGGCGGAGTGCATAATTTCCATTCTGGCACTATGTGTTCTGATGTGACCCTTTTGCATGCATTCAGTGTGTCCTTTATGCCTTCCTCTTCTGCCATTTGTAAATTTCTAGACAGTCTCCCACTGCAACTTACCATGCATTTGTGATAGGTCTTGGTAGCCTGTGCTGTCCTGCTGTTCCAGTGACCAGCTTCTCCAGGATGACCGCTGCCACCATCTCCAGCTCATCCAGGTCCTTCTGTGGTGCAGGACTTCCACCTCCAGCCTTCAGTGCTGCCTTTTGGTTCCTGGCCTGTTTCTCTTTAGTTCTGCACTTGCAATCGTGCCAGTGCTTCTTATTATCAATGACAGTCCTCTTCACCTCTGTCACACTGTTGACTGTATCTACTTTTGTCTGTCATATAGCCTCTCTCCTACCTATTGGCAATTTGGAGGTGACGAAGAGCTGGTGTTAGTGCTCCATCACCTCTCTGATCAAGATGACATTCTCCTCACTAAAGCGACACTTCTGCTTCCTCTTCTCCTTCTGGGACATCTCCGGTCCCTCCTGGCTTGTACTGGGCTCATTGGCATCTCTCTGGGGTCTCTCCTGCCCTGGATTCTCCATCTTGTCTCTTGCTTGCACTTTTTTTTACCATAATGCTGTTGAATATGGTGCTAACACCTTTAGCATAAACAAACGTCCCACAAAACGTTCTAACGCCACTTTTACAGCAGTAGCGTCATTTTTCTTTCCAGCATGTCGCAATGATTAGCATAATATTTTTTAGAGCTAACCTTTCCTTAGCGCCATGCTGTGTCAGATTCTAAATATGGCGCATGGAAGATGCTAAGGATTGACATTAGCCAGCACTGATTTTCTTGCTGCACAACTGTGCTAGCGCAGTTGTTTGTCATTTTTCTTAAATCAGGGTCCAAAATTATCAGTATTTCACTATCAGGACATGTAAAACACACCTCTGCATACTCTACCTTTTAAATACACTGCACCTTGCCCATGGTGCTGCCTTATGCCTACCTTAGAGGTGAATTATGTGTAGTATAAGGGAAGATTTGGGCCTGGCAAGTGGGTGTTCTTGTCAGGTTTAACTAGCAGTTTAAAACTGCACACACAGACACTGCTGTGGCGGGTCTGAGACATGTTTACTGGGCTACTCATGTGGGTGGTGCAATCAGTGCTGCAAGCCCACTAGTAGCATTTGATATACAGACCCTAGGCACACATATTGCACTGTGCTAGCGACTTACTAGTAAATCATATATGCCAATCCAGGGTAAAGCAATTACCAATACAATTTAGAAAGTGAGCACTCACACTTTAGCACTGTTCAGCAGTGGTAAAGTGCCCAGAGTCCTAAAGTCAGCAAAAACTAAATTCAGCACAGGATCAAAACAGGAGGTCAAAAGCAAAACGGCAGTAGAAACCCTGCTGAAAAAGCCATTTACAACATGACCCCCTCCCAACCTAAAGCTAGGTAGGCCAATCAATACCTTGCTGGACTTCCCTGCTTAGGGCAATAGAACCTGGACAATGGCCCACTACTGCAGGGGTTCTTACCAGTTCTATGCATCTCTGAACCCAGGTGGATCCTCTGGCTAAACTCTCAGGGTTCACTGAACTAACCCAGGTGGAATCCTTCTCCTCATCTTTGGACTCCATCTGTGCAGCACTTAACCTTACCTTGCTCATGCATCCCAGTAGGCAGAAAAACCACCATGGCCAACAGTGTGATGTGACCCATTCCAACTCTTAGGGCCATATGTATCAAGCAATTTTGCATTTGCAAATGGTGCGAATCGCAAAATTTGTCCATTTGCATCCCAGCTCCTTTAAGCTCAGCTTGTGAGCCAAGGTTATTTTCTTTTCTTCTATGGCCAGTTTCTTTGCCTCTATTTCCAGCCTGACCCTTTCAAGCTCCAAAGTGTACTTCCTAGCTTCCCATCTGTCCTCCAGCTCCTCTGGGGTCAGACCTTAAGTAGAAACACTGCTGCCTGCCCTGAGGGTGCCTTTCCCCCAGGCAGATCATGCTGCACCACAAAATCACCATGTAGATTCTGCACCTCCAGTTCCACACTGTCCACCTCAAGTGGGGCCTTTAAAAGGACACCTGAACTCCTTGCAGAACTTTTTGAGCTGAGGCACTGTATAGGTCTCCAACATCTCCTACTCAAACACCAAATCTGTAAAAACTGTTGATTGGCTCAGCAAACTGAGACATTAATGAGGAGGAAACTTAGAGGTTGCACAAGAACTCCAGAAGCAAAAAGAAAAGGCCAAAGGGAAGAAACAAAACAGTATGTGGTTGCATAATGCTCTGCGATATAGAAGTAGTGTACACCAATCATTTTATGTCAAGTACAAATACAAGTCTTATCCTCACCGCTGATAACCAATGTTAGAATGGGGTCTCTAGTTGGCAGTGGTTTGCACCCTGTTCAAGTAGGGACCCTCGCTCGAGTCATGGTGAAGGAGTCACACATGTAAGATAACCACTGCTCACCGCCTTTGTAGCTTGGCTCAAGCAGTGAGGCTTATCCCAGAGGTCTTGTGTAAAGTATTTGTAAACACACACAGTAACACAGCGAAAACACAACAAAAGTACTCCACAACAGTGGTACGTGAAGGCTGGAACAATGTAGTGTGACTATACAAAAGGTTTTATAAAGTTTACGTGCTGCCCATAAGTCTTATTCATGTGTTTTAAGTTTTATATTTAAATCGTATCATGAATTAGGTAACATTGTGATGGATTCTATTTACTGAAAACAATAAATTATATACAATTACTACACAACAGTTTAGAAAAATAGCCAATATATCTTTGAGTAACAAAACAAAATCCAACATACACAAGCAAAGATACACATTTTTAAAAATTAAATATCAGTAAAGTGCTTGGAAACACAATAGCTCCAATTAGGAGTATCACAACGTAGTTGATGGAGTCTTTCCCAACAGTCCGACTCCATTCACAAGGGAGTGCAGGTTGATCACTGAGTTGCACGGACCCCAGTCAAAGATAAGGAAACAAAGACACTGCACGAAGTCAGGGAGGTGAGACATCACTGGAGCCAGTGTGGTTTTGGTTCCTTATTGCTACCAGAGAGGTGAGGCGTCAGTTCTTTACTGCTAAGCAGGGGAGGTGAGGCATTGGTTGCATGGGAGGTGATGTTGTGTCGGTTCCTTACAAATGAATGGGGTCGATGAATCCAGCAGGTCAAGACGCGAGGCATTGACTTTACGGTGTCGCGATCACACCACAGGGCCATAGGTTCTGTGGCGGAGTCAGAGTTGGTGTCACAGACGTCAGTGACAGGGCACTCGGGACTCATGCTGTGGAGCAGCGACGTTGGGCCTGCAGAGTTGATCACAGTTGTTGCACTCAGTGGGGACCACAGCTCTGGTGCCGGCAGAGGCATGGAGCGGCACCAGTTCTAAAGTCGCTCTGGTGTCTTTGTACGTGGTTACTTCTTGTTTACACCAGAACTCACTCCCAAGGGCACAGGAACTGGATTTGACACCACTTGGGGAGTCAGAACTCTCAGCAAGAAATCCCAGGTGCTGGCAGATGAAGTCTTTGTTGTCCCTAAGACTTTTAACAGAAGACAAGCTCAGTCAAAGTCCTTGGAGAACCTTTGGAAGCAGGATGTAGAAAGCAAAGTCCAGTCCTTTCACGCCTAGGACAGAAGCAGCTAGCAGCAGGCCAGCACAGCAAAGCAACATGCAGAATTGCAGTCCCACCTACAGCATCCAGCTTGTCTTCCTGACAGAATGTCTGCAGTCCAAAAGACCACTAAAGTTGTGGTCTGAGAGGTCTAATACGTATACTCATTTCTGCTTCTGAAGTAGGCAAACTTCAAAGGAAAGTCTTTGTAGTGCACAAGATCCTGCCTTTCCAGCCCCGTTCTCAGACACACTCCATGGGGTTGGGGACTGCTTTGCGTAAGGACAGGCACAGCCCTATTCAGGTGCAAATGTCAGCTCCTCCGACCACTCTAGGCCAGAAACACCCATTAGCATATGGAGGGCACACCTCAGCTCCCTTTGTGTGACTGTCTAGAGTGAATTTACAGACAGACAGCCGGTCATCCTGAACCAGACGAGTTCAGAGACCCCAAACTCCACATCTTCATCTGCTCTCAATGAGAAATTATACTTGAAAGATATTTCAAGGCAATCTCCATTTTACCCTATAGAAGAGATAGGCAATAGTGAAAAACAAATTTAGCAGTGTTTCACTATCTGGACTTGTAAAACACACTGGTATATTCCTACCTTTTAAATACCCTGCGCCCTGCCCATGGGGCTGCCTTGGGCCTATCTTATGGGTGACTTACTTGTAATAAAAGGGAAGGTTTGTGTCTTGCAAGTGGGGGCACTTACCAGGTCAAATGGGCAGTTTAAACTGTACACACAGACACTGCAGAGGCAAATCTGAGACATGTTTACAGGGCTACTCATGTGGGTGGGACAATCAGTGCTGCAGGCCCACTAGTAGCATTTGATTTACAGGCTCTGGGCACACATTGTGCACTCTAATAGGGACTTACTGGTAAATCAAATACGCCAATCATTAATATCATTTAGACAGAAAACACTTGCACTTTAGCACTGGTCAGCAGTGGTAAAGTGCCCTGAGTCCTAAAACCAGCAAAAACGAACTTCAGCACAGGTTTCAAAACAGGAGGTCAGAAGCCAAAAAAACATGGGAAATCCTGCAGAAAAGGACATTTCCAATTCCAAGGAAAGTCAAAACTTGGGTATGTGACCATTGCAGTTGTCCTCAACTTTTCACTTTGCCCCAGTCTCACATGAGTCGTTCACTCTCTGATCTATTAAGCGTCATTTTGCAGTAAAAACAATAAAATATCATAACTCTTGTTCTACTGAATGGATTTAATTCATTTTGGTTACTTTATTTTCCTAAATTGCTTTGGCATTTTACTTGTTTTGTCTTTTTACTTTAGTACTGTTTGTATACTGCATAAATACCATTAAGCCGGACTGTTTTTGTGCCAAGCAACCATAGGGTTAAGCACAGGTTAATTTAGTGACTTTGTGAGTTTCACCCTGAAAAGATGGGTGTTGTTGCCTGAGTGGGGCCTTTGCCCCCCTCAACCAAAAACCAGATTTCTTACAAAGATTAAATACTAATTCTACTAATATGATTAAATTACTCTTTTCAAGATTTATTAAAAGCCTAATTCAAAGGTGAAGTCATATTTTTATTAAATAGTATGGAAAAGTAACTTTTGGAAAGTTATCTTTATTGTATAGCTATTTTAGACATATTTCAGACACGTTATTTTAGCAAACTAGGCCTGCCGCTGTGCACTTATCCCAGTTACAATTTATTCAACATTGCTTTATTTTTCTAGTAATGTTAGACCTGCCAGCCTTACAGTAGTCATCCCTAACTTTTTGCCTGCCTCCCTCCACTTTTTGGACACTGTTTTGCAGGTTTTAAGACTGGTTTGCGCATGCTCTCTCCCTTAAAACATGGTGACATTGGCTCACACCCAATTGGCTTATTTAATTCACTTATAATTCCCTAGTAAAGTGCACTGCATGTGCCCAGGGTGCAGAGATTAAATGCTACTAGTGGGCCTGCAGCACTGGTTTTGCCATTCTCATTAGTAGCCTGCCATTGCAAGGCCTGTGTGTGCAGTTTCATGTACTTTAAAAGTACTTGCCAAGCCTTAAACTCCCCTTTGCCTACATATGTCACCCCTAAGGTAGGCCCTAGGTAACCCCTTGGGCAGGGTGCGGTGTAGGTAAAAGGCAGGACATGTACCTGTGTAGCTTACATGTCCTGGTAGTGTAAAACTTCTAAAATTGTTTTACACTGCTGGGAGGCCTGCTCCTTTCATAGGCTAACATTAGGGTTACCCTCCTATACTGTTTGAGTGGTAGATTATGATATGAAAGGGAAAACAAGGTCATATTTAGTTGGCCAGAATGGTGATACAAAATCCTGCTGACTGGTGAAGTTGGGTTTAATATTACTATTTTAGAAATGCCACTTTTAGAAAGTGAGCATTTCTCTGTGCTTAGATACTTCTGTGCCTTACAATCCACATCTGTCTGGGTTTGTTGACAGCTCCTTGTGCATTTCACTCAGACAACTACAAACACAGGATGCACACATCTGCATACTGAATGGGTCTTCCTGAGATAGGAGGGTGGAGGGCCTGACATTTAAATGTCAAAGGACAGTGGACTGCCCTCACACAGTGGGAACTGAAGTGGGACCTTGTGCACTTCTAAGCCACTCTTTGAAGTCTCCCCCACTTCAAAGGCACATTTGGGCATTTAAACAGGGCCTCTGATCCTACCAACTCAGACACTTCTGGACCTGAACCTGCAACCTGTCAAGAGGAACTGCCTGGCTGCCCAAAGGACTCACCTGACTGATTTTCTGCAAAGGACTGCTGCCCTGCTTCCTTGCTGCCCTATGGCTCTGCTGAGAAGTGCTCTCCAAGGGCTTGGATTGAGCTTGCCTCCTGTTTTCTAAAGTCTCAAGATCAAAAAGACTTCATCTCTGAAAAGAACTCCTTGTGCGGTGAAAGTTCGATGCACAGCCTGCCAGAAATGACGCACAGCCTGCATCGCGGTAAGGAAATCACTGCACGCCGAACCTGAATGATGCAGCCCGGCTCCCCGAGTGGAGATCAATGTAGTGAACAGCATTGCGACTGGAACATCTGCCCACTGGATCGACGCATGGCTGAGCCAGAACAACGCAGCCTGACTTCCTTCGAGAGGAATCGACGCAGCACCTGCAGTGCAACAGAAATTTCCTTGCATCGCCCACAGGATCGATGCAGCTCCTGTGACTTCGTTCTGCATGCCCAGGATTTCTCTGCATCATCCCCGGGGTGTCCAAATACCCCGCAACCCGATGAGGACCAAAGTCTGCATGCCGGAAATTGATGCAAGGCCCTGGCTGTGTGAAAAATGCTGTGTGCACCCAGAGAAACCGAAGCATACCTCCCCATTTTCCACATGTCTCCTCCTCTGCGGTCCCTTGAAAATAATTCAGATGCAAACCCAGTACTTTGTGCTTGCAAGAGACACTTATTGATTTTAAGAACTTAATACTCTTTTTATCGTTCTCTAAAGTAATTAAGTTATTTCAGCGTGTGCTTATCAAATCTTGATAGTTTTGACCTTATTTTATCCAGATAAATATTCTATATTTTTCTAAACCTCTGTGGTGTATTTTTGTGGTGTTTATACTGTGTTCGTGCATGATGTATTGCACAAATACTCTATACATTGCCTTCTAAGTTAAGCCTGACTGCTCAGTACCAAGCTACCAGAGGGTGGGCGCAGGATAATCTGGATTGTGTGTGACTTACCCTGACTAGAGTGAGGGTCCTTGCTTGGACAGGGGGTAACCTGACTGCCAACTTAAGACCCCATTTCTAAAAAGCCAAATTTGTGGTGTTATTTTATGTTCTCTAGCTATTTGTTCCTTTGCCTAGGAAAGCATCATGTTCTTAGCTTTGCACTCTGTGCTTTCCTCAAGGCTGCAGTCAGATCGGACTGGCGGCAAAAGTGGTATCCTGTGTCTCTGAAAATTCACAGAAACATACACATCTTTATATGGGAACATTGTCCTAGAACATCAGTTGTTTTAATATAAAAACACTTCTCTGTCCCATACACGCTAGAGGGAGATTCCAAACAGATGACCATAACTACATACTGATTTCTGAACGTCTTCACTATTGCTGCTTGCTTAGACTGCTGAACCCCTGGCCTACATGTGGATGTTATCTCTTTAGACAACAGGCTTCTTTGCTCAGGTATGGGGGATGATGTCTTCCCAGGGGGGAACCTGAAGGGCGGATTAGGGCTTATCACGATGTGCTCTAACATAGATTAGGTAGGAAAGACAGATATCACTGCTAGTGACAGTATGGTGGGACTGTCTTTGTGTTGTACTCTCCTTGTCATTTTGTCAATTTTGCTTCTATTGTGTTTTATCATCCTAGTTATAGCAATACATGCCATTTTATCTAAGATGCAGTTACTTCAATAAACCTTTATAGAACTATATTCTGCCTCTGTTTGTCTTTGGCTGTGGGAGACTAATGAAACTTAGAGAAAGGGGTGAGATCTGATCAACCATGATTTCCCTGAGGAGTCTTTCTTGTCATGCGCCCCGTTGCCACAATCATCACTGCGCTCGAGCAGAGATTAGGCGCTGCTAGTTAGCCAGAAAATCCAGATTAGACCGACAGGTGTCACATGGTGTGGAATTGTACTCAGTACCCCACAATTCAGGTGATTCTGCCACCCAAATCCAGTAGCCTCATTAGGATAATGAGAACCTACGCAACATCCATTTCTTATGCCTAAAAGTACTGGAGACTAATCTGCATTTGCTCACCAGTAGTAGCCCATTGAGTGATTACCCCTTATGAGTTGTCAAAGGTGCTACTGGAGTAAAGCCAATTTCTTTGGAACAGGGAGATTTTTTTTCCCCCCTGGCTGGAAAACCAGTGAAGGGCATCTAGGAACTTTTTTTTACTTCAAAGGGGCATCCCCTGTCATAAGCAAATGATAGGTGACACCTGAAAAGGGACCAGTTTTTGTGCTCCCACCACAGAGGAGGGTACTGCTCATTACCGTGGCTGCACTGGCCATTGTTGTGAGGACTCTATTACCTCTAATCCTCACTCCCTATTAGTTTTGCTGCACACACCGCTGGGTGTTGCACTCAAGCTCTACACAAGAGGAGAAAGATGTCATTATCTTGAATTTTAGGAGTGCAGGGGATTGTGGGATTTGTTGCTGTAGTGCAACAGGAGCAGCTGCAAAAGTGGGTAAGGGTTTCTCTGGGAAGTTTTACCCGATTAGTTAGGGAGGATCCAGAAGTCACTCTCATCCACAAGTAAGAGCCAGGCATAAGCATGGCTCCCCAAGGCATCCTCTTCAGATCCATTTCTGGACCTGCTGAAGAACAGAAGAGCTCTGGACCTTCTGTACATGACCTGGAAAGAGCCTTGAAGGGCTGGACCTGCTCCCCTTTGGACCCAGGACAAAGATGTGAGCTCCAAGGGTCTTCTAACTAGCCTACCAATAGCTATGAACCGTATCCTTCCTTGCTGACGAGAGATGCTACAGTGCTGCCTATGGGCTCCAGTGCATGTCTTTTGAACAGCAAGGCTGAGATGCAGCCTTTTTGATCTGTTGCTCATTCTGAGCTCCTGCCTGGTCATGCTCTGGTGCTGTATTGCCGGAAGTCAGCACAACTTTCTGGGACAAACTTTGATTGGAAAGAACTAGGGTTATTAGAAAAGGATGAATCCAACTTCTTGAAATGTGATTCTCACAAATCTGTTTTCCCTACTGTTAGAAATGGGGTCTCTAGTTGGCAGAGGTATACACACTTGTCCAAGTAAGGACTACAATTCTAGTCAGGGTAATTCAAACACAATCCAAATCATCCTGTGCCCACCCTCTGGTAGCATGGCACTGAGCAGTCAGGATTAAATTAGAAGGTAATGTGTTAAAGTAGGTGTGCAATAAATCATGCAATAACACAGTGAAAACACCACAAAAATACACCACAGAGTTGTAGAAAAATATAAAATATTTATCTGAATAAATTAAGGTCAAAATGATCAAGATTTGATAATCACAAGTTGAAATATCATTTTGGTAATATTAAGAAGAGTCTTAAGTTCTTAAAAGCAACAATTGTATCTTGCAAGCACAAAGTACCTGGTATGCGTCAAAATTACATGCACGGGGACCGCAGAGGAGGAGATGTGTGGAAAACAAAGGGATGCATCAAATTTCTGGGTGCACACAGACGATGTGTTGATTCTTTTCCACGCTGCAAGGTCTTTGCATCGAATTCTGGTGCACAGGCTTGAAACCCTTTTGCGATGCAGGGTCTTTTTACACCCAGCGACGATGCCTGGCAATCCTGGGCGTGCAGGACGAAGTCACAGTTGCTACGTCGATCCGGTGGTCGATGCGTCGGAGTTTCTGTTGCACGGCAGGCCCTGCATCAATTCCTCCTACAGGAAGTCGGGCTGTGTCATTCTGGGTCGGCGATGCATCGATCCAATGGGCTGTACGTTTAAATTCCGGTCGCAATGCTGGCGCTGCATTGATCTCCACTCTAGGAGCCGGGCTGCGTCATTCCAGTTTGGTGATGCAGCGATTCTTTTACTGCTAGGCAGGCTGTGCGTTGGTTCCAGAAGGCTGTGCATCGATTTCCACTGCACAAGGCGTTCCTTTGCAGAGAAGAAGTCCTTTTGACCCTGAGACCTCAAGAAATAGGAGGCAAGCTCAATCAAAGCCCTTGGAGAGCACTTCTCAGAAGAGCCAGAGGCCAGCAAGGCAGCAGGGCAACAGCAAGGCAGCAGTCCTTCACAGCAAAGCAGTCCAGGTGAGTCCTTTGGGCAGCCAGGCAGCTCCTCTTGGCAGGTTGCAGGATCTGGTTCAGCGTGTCTGCCCCAGGAAGTGTCTGAGTTGGTGGGGTCAGGGACCTGGTTTATATACCCAAAAGTGCCTTTGAAGTGGGAGAGATTTCAAAGAGTGGTTTTGAACTGCACAAGGTCCCCTTTCTGTGCAACCCTGTCTGCCAGGGTCCCAGTAGGGGGTTTGGCAGTCCATTGTGTGAGGGCAGGCCACTGTCTTTTGAAATGTAAGTGTCAGGCCCTCCACCCTTCTAGCCCAGGAAGACCCATTCAGTATGCAGATGTGTGCAGGTGTAACTGAGCATCCTGTGTTTGTGGTTGTCTTGATGAAATGCACAAGGGAGCTGTCAGCCAGCCCAGCCCAGATGTGGATTAGAGACAGGCTGTGAGGCACAGAAGGATTTTAAGTGCAGACAAATGTTCACTTTTTAAAAGTGGCATTTTTAAAATAGTAATATAAAATCCAACCTCACCAATCAGCAGGATTTTGTATTACCATTCTGGCCATACTAAATACGACCTGTCTACCCCTTTCTGATGAGAACCTACCACTAAAACAGTATGTGAAGGTAGCCCTAATGCTAGCCCATGAAAGGAGCAGGCCTCACAGCACTGGAAAACAAATTTAGGAGTTTTCCACTACCAAGACATATAAAACACACTGGTATATGTCCTGCCTTTTACCTGCATAGCACTCTGTCCTGTGGGTTATCTAGGGCCTACCTTAAGGGTGATTTATGTGTAGAAAAAGGGGAGTTCCAGGCTTGGCAAGTACTGTTAAATGCCAAGTCAAAGTGGCAGTGAAACTGCACATACAGGCCTTGCAATGGCAGGCCTGAGACATGGTTAAGGGGCTACTTATGTGGGTGGCACAATCAGTGCTGCAGGCCCACTAGTAGCATTTAATTTACAAGCCCCGGGCACATGCAGTGCACTTTACTAGGGACTTCTAAGTAAATTAAATATTTCAGATGGGTATGAGCCAATGTGACCATGTTTTAAGGGAGAGAGCATTTGAACTTTAGCACTGGTTGGCAGTGATAAAGTGTGCAAAGTCCTAAAACCAGCAAAAACTGTGTCAAAAAGTGTAGGGAGTCAGGCAAAAAGTTGGGGGTGACCACCCTAAGTCTGTCAGGTCTAACACCTTCTTACTACTTAAAATTCATGAAAACCCCTTGTCTCAGCAGTTCTAAATTTGCGTATCACTTAATCAGACCTTTGCTAAATCATTGCCTTCTTGTAAGGAACAGGATTCTGTTGAGTCCCCCCCCTACTTTATGCCCCCATTTAGACTATTAGCTGCTGGTTGTTTGACTCTGAGAGTGCACAGAGGCCTGCTAAACAGACCTCAGTGCTGGTGTTCTGACCCCAAGCAAAGTATATGTCGAATTGGATACACTCAATTGGCAAGGCCTGATTTACTTATAAGTCCCTAGTATATGGTACCCAGGGCATGTAAGGCAGAGTGTCCACTCAGGACTGCAGCACTGTTTTTGCCACCCTTAGTGTGATCAAACACAAAATGGCTCCCAGCCTGCCAGTACAGACTGGAAGGACTGGGGTTGCACTGTCAGGACGACATTGCCAGTTCAATCTGTCAAAGCCACCCTACCCCTTAAAATTGTATATGTCTCCCCCTAAAAAGGGCCTTTGGAGTCTCATGGCAGGGAGCTATGTTTCGTTAAGTAAGGAATATACTTTGATGAGCTTCGACAGTAACACATCCAAACTGTCATTTTGCTGTGGGTAAAGTTGGCAGTCCCATTGGCTAACACAAGGTTATCATGTGGCATCCCCACCTGGCTAAATTCTGACTGGGAATACCAAACTGGGTCATGTGAGGTATCAAAATAATCATGACATTATATACGATCTGATGCTCAGGTTGAAATTAATGTCACAATTAATAATTGACCACTTTTGGAAAAATGACCACTCTGTGCTCTGCTCATCCCAGCGGCCTCACAAAGATACACACATACAGACAGCTTTCTGACTGTCTGGTGAGATGTGTGAATGACTCCCAGGCTCAAGAACAAAGGCAGTGCTGCAGCAGTGAGGTGTCACCTTGTCTGCCAGGATGGCATGCAGGGGATTAGCCTGGAGGTGTGTTTCAAAGGGAAAGCCATGTTTTATGGGCCACCTGACCAAACACCCCTGAGCAGGAGGCCTTTTGCCCTTGCAGACAATAAGGAAACAGGGTCAAAGGCAGGAAACACACTGCAGAACTGGTTCTACCTTTGGTGTGTTGTCCCCAGGTGGCCACACCTCTAGGGTGGGCTACCTTGCTATTTCCTACCAAGGACAATTTGTGCCATCTTGAAGCGGGCTACAATGTGGCATTCTGTGATAGCCAGATGCCGGACATCACAGGAACTTTGTCACTGGGTAGGAGGGGATCCTGTTGCCCATTGTCTAGTGACCATATGGCCCCTTTAGGACACTTTCCTGGGATAAATATGGCACCCCTGGCACTTTAACTCTCGTTACTCATTGAATCTGGAAAGAGGACGAGAAGAAGACCACTGTGTACCCGTTGGAAGAACACAAAGAGAGGCTGCAACACCACGGTGATTGCACCTGCTGTACTTTGGGTTAGGGAAGTTTGGGCCCTCTTATGCATACCTAACTCAGGGAAATGCTGATCCCCAGCTTCAGACAGAAGCAAAGTCCCCAAGGGTCAGTTGACTGGCCCACCGAACAGCACTGGGGATATTAAAGCTGCAGGAGCCCAAGTTGCCCCTCTAGTAGTCACTGCAGATGTACTGCAACTACCGGATGCTGGGCATTCAGAGATAGCAAAAGGGTGCCCCTGTGTCTGCTGGACATATGAGTGCTGGTTGTGACTGGATTTGTCACTCTAAAGGGGTCCCAGCTTCCACCAAAGTTTTGCACCATGACTGCTGTGGTACAAAAGTGCAAGGTCTGCATTGGCCGCACTTGGAACCCTTCAAAGAGGGATCCAAACCTCTGCGGCCACAGTCACCCCCTGACCTGTGAACCGAGGGCTTGACTGGACTTCATCCCCGTGGACCGCACAGCCTCAGGAGCATCTTTGACCCTGCATCCCTCATTATCAGGACCACTCCATAATTGTCCATGGTTATCATCCGGTAAAGTTAAGAACTTACTCTAAAAATGATCTGGTGGCCAGGAAACTGTACATAGTAACCTCTCTGGCCCCTTGGATCTCTGTCCTATCGGATTAGCCACCCAACTCAGGCAGGAGTTGTCAAATGAACTTTTCCAAATTTTTCAAAAGTTTCCATTGTATTTGTTGACCAGCGCTTGTTTGCAGTTGATTCTAAAGGTATTTATTCCTTTAAAAATCTATATCTCCGGAACCTTCCAATGGATTTTGATGTTCGAGGTCTCTAAAGATACACAAATATTGAATCTATTTTTCTAATCTGGTATCGTGTTTATTTTGTGTTGTGTTACTTTCTTATTTTGTTGTTTGGTGTTGTTAAATGCTTTCCCATTGTTCCTTTGCTAAGCCTTACTGCTCGCAGCAATACCTACCCAGGGTTGAGCTTAAGGTTGATGAGTATACGTTCCTGACTAGCCCCAAGACAGTATTTGTGAGTGTAATGCATGGCCAGGCTACCCAGACATACCATATAGTACACCCCAAATCCTCACACAGAGGCCCATATTTATACTTTTTGACGTAAACCAGCGCCAGGCATAGGGAAAAATGGGGGTTGTGTGTCAAAAAATGGTGCAAGTCAGGTTAGAGTAAAAAATCATGTCTCTAACCGGACTTGCACCTGGGCATGGCCATTGGGCACAGTGGCATGTAGGGGGGCCCAAGTTAGGCCCCCCATGCCACTTTAAAAAATAAAAAAAATATACTTACTTCTACTTACCTGGGATGGGTCTCCCCATCCATGGGTGTCCTCTAGGGGTGGGTGAGGGTGGCAGGGGGTGCCCCTGGGGGCAGGGAAGGGCACCTGTGGACTGCTTCCATGGTCAGAGACCATGGAAGTGAGCCCACAGGCCCCTTAATTCCTGCCCTCACCCAGACGTTAAAAAATGACGCACATCAGGCTGTGCGGCCCGCCCCCTCCTGTGCGTCAAAATGACGCAGGAGTATAAATAAGGCGCACAGGCCTTAAAGTCATTTTTTGGACGGGAATGTCTACCTTGCCTGTCATTAACACAAGGCGGTTTTCCGCATCCAGAAAATGACACACACGGAGGAATTTTGACGTTTGCGGGGTCGGGCATCATAGTATAAATACGGTGTTAGGTTTGCGCCGAATTTGCATCAAAAAATTTTACGCAAATTCAGCGCAAACAGAGTATAAATATGTCCAATAGTATCTAGTGGACAATAAAGACTTCTTGGGTAAGCACGAGGGAATATCTTGGGAAGATCATGCCATAATTGTTGATGACATTTTATATGTGTTGCAAACAAGAAGGTGGTTTAGCTGGCAGCAGACACTTTGAAGAGCAATGCATTTGTAGTATTTATCTCACACCAACATGATATTGGAAATTGTGATGTTTTGTTTTGAGAAAAATTGTTTCATGTTTAATGACATCTTGTATAAGCAAAATCTAAGGAGCTCTAGGGGCGCTTGTTCTGCACTCCAGCTACACTGGCCTTGTTATGGGTTGATGGAAGGAGCAGGTGTCCATGGTAGAACCACTGAAAAATGACTTAATTGTGTTGCATTGTGGTTGTGTTATATGAATGAGTTGTTTGTTTGGCAAGGAACCTCAGAAAAAAAGATAGACATTTGGAGAGGAGCTTAATAATATTGATTACAACTTTAGATTCTCAGAAGATGTAAGCAATGCAAAATATGTATTTTTAGATGTACTGGTGGATAGTCAGAATAATACTTGTCACAAGTCTATTTTGTAAGCTAACAGCCGGTATTAGTATTCTTCCAGCTGGTGACAGCAAAAAGAAATTGCAGCACAACCTAATTTTTTCGATCGAAAAAGAAAGCATGTTGAAAAGATTCAGAGATCGAGAGCGAGGTGTTACTCAGAGTGTTTTTTAAATGAAGCAGTTCTGATGGTGAAAAGGAAATGACTGTTCCTCTAGCCTGTTGGCAATATGGAGCTCAAAGTTGAGACACTGAAGGGGAAATCAGGATCATTACAACTTTAAATGGCAAGTCAAAGAAAGTGAAAAACAATTGTGTGAGGTTGAAATGTGATACTGATCTCAATATTTTACTAGGGAGTAAATCCACGATGTTAGAAATGGGGTTTCTGGTTGGCTAGGGTATGCACCTCAGCCAGGCAGAACTTACCCACTCTAGTCAGGGCAAGGGAGTTACACGTCCAAGATAACCCCTGCTCACCCCCTTGGTAGCTTGGCACGAGCAGTCAGGCTTAACCTGGAGGCAATGTGTAAAGCGTTTGCACAACACACACAACACATATGACACAATATCCCCACCACAAAGGAAACACAACAACAGATTATATGAAAATATACTGTATTGTACACAAGGCAATTCTCAGACCAAACATCACATATCAGTACTATCCTGCTACCTTAGCAGTTGTCAGAACGTTACACATTAGTTACTCTGCAACCTAGCAGTAGTCACACATAACACACAGGTTACTCAGTATTCTACAACATAAGCAGTAGTCAGGAAAACACGTTATTACATCACAGCACTTGTCATAAGAATATCATAAAATGCCCATAGTAGGAACATTAGAAAACATATGGCAAGTTAGAAAAACATATTAGCAAGCATGTCCATAAAAGGAACATTTGCATACACACATGTAAAAACATCAAACGCAGGTAGGTAATATATGAATCAAACAACAGTCTGTAGAAAGAACTTTGGATTGCAACTATATTGGTCCTTTAAACAGTACCTTGTTGGATGAAGGCACCTCCAGTGCCTAGAAGGCGAACAATGGGGCCCCCGGCGCTCCTATGCGCAAAATGGGGTCCTCTCTTATACTCTGGGGTCAGAGGAGGGCGACATGCACCTCCTCTCTTTTATAGACAGGCCCCTCCGGGGACCGTGATTACTGGGGGCCCCCCAGGGCCTCAACCAGCCCTCACGAAGGGGGCCAAAGCCAGCAAAAACAACTTATGGCAGGAGGGGGGCACCACGCACCCCCTCCGGTTTAATGACAGGCCCCTCCTGGGACCCCCGATCTCTGGGGGCCCCCCCGGGCCTCCACTTGCCCTTCCACCAAGGGGGGGGGCCCACAATAATGCCCGTTTTACCTAACAGCAGAAAAGGAGCGTCCTGCTCCTAACGCAGAGGCCAGGGGGAAGGGTGCACTCCCTGCGCCTTCCCCTGGTCCTGCCGTGAAAGCACTAGAAGATCAGACCCCTCCTGTGGCCCGAGCAGACACTCGCCTGTCCCGATGCGGTACGCGAGTGTTCTTCCAGCTTCCCGGGCCACTGCGGTGATCTTATTTAAAGGGGCACAATGCAGCAAGGAGCCTACGAGCTCCCAAGGCACCATAAGCGCGCTGCAATCAGCGCTATGGCAGCCGCAACCACGGAGAAGCACCCCTCGTGAAGAAATGGATGCAGGCGTCGGGGGCCACAGCACCCTGCCCCTGGGGAGCAGAATCTTAAGACAAGATCCTCAGGTGGAGGGCCCAGCTACAGGCCAGCACAAGGGAAAGGCAGCAAGTGGCAAGTCCTTCACAGTGACCAGGCAGGTCACAGGTCAGCACAGCAGCAGCAGTCCATGGCGGTTCCTGGTGTGCCCTTTCAGCCTTTGGTGTCCAGTTCCAAGATAATTTCCAAGAGTCTCCAAATTGTGGGGAAAATTCCCCTGTACTTATAGTCAGTTCTTACAGTGTTTTACAATGGTAGGGAGAGGAGGTTCCAGCCAGTTACAACTGGTTCTGGGAGTGCCCCCTCTCTCCTTTCAGCACAGGCTCCAAACATCAGTGGGGGGTTAACGACCCTATTGTGTGAGGCCAGGGCACAGTCTTTACAAATGCAGGTGTACCCGCCTCTCCCTTCTCTCATCCCAGGAAGACTATTCAGTATGCAGATGCACCTCTGTGACACCTCCACCCTCCCTGTGTACAGGCTGTCTGAAAAGTATGCACAAAGCCCCAACTGTCACTCTGCCCAGACGTGGATTGGAGTCAAGCTGCAAAACACCAGAGCCATAAGCACAGATAAATGTGCACTTTCTAGAAGTGGCATTTCTGTGATAGTAATAAAAAATACACCCACACCAGTAAGAAGCATTTATTATCACCATCACAACCATACCAAACACGCCTACGCTACCCCTCATAAATCAGACAATACCCCTTACACAAAAGGGAGGGCATTTCTAATGCAATACTATGAGAAGGCAGCACTCACAGCAGTGAGACACCAAGTTAGGCTGTTTGTCACTACTAGGACAGGCCATGCAATATGGCACATGTCCTGCCTTTCTACATACATGGCACCCTGCCCATAGGGTTAGCTAGGGCATACCTTAGGGGTGACTTACATGTAGTAAAAGGGGAGTTCTGGGCCTGGCAAGTAAGTTTAGATGCCAGGTCCCTGTGGCAGAAAACTGCGCACACAGGCCCTGCGCTAGCAGGCCTGAGACAGGTTTGAAAGTCTACTTCAGTGGGTGGCGCAAGCAGCGCTGCAGGCCCACTAGTAGTATTTAATGTACAGGCCCTGGGTATAGAGATACCACTGTACACGGGACTTATAGGTAAATTAAATATGCCAATTAGGTATAAGCCAATCATACCAACTTTAGATGGGAGAGCACCTGCACTTTAGCACTGGTCAGCAGTGATAAAGTGCTCAGAGTCCGAGAGCCAACAACGAGAGGTCAGAAAAACCAGGAGGAAGGAGGCAAAAAGACTGGGGATGACCCTGTGTAAGGCACAAAGTCCAACACAACCCCCTACCAGCCAAAAGCCAGGGGAGAACAATCAATACCTTGATGTACTTCCCTGATTGGGGCGATAGAACAAGGACCCAGGCCCACAACAGCAGGGGCATGTTCCAGTTCTACGCCTTCCTGACTCCACTTGGATCTCTCTGTCAATGCTTCCCAGGCAGCCTAGACCAACCCACGGGGATTCTCTAGCTGCCAATGGCCAGAACCAGGCCCCAGGCCATCTAGGAGCCTCTGGTCTCTGAAACCATAACAAGTGGGGGGCGGTAGCCCCAGGTGCAAAGCAACCTGTCTCCACTCCATTTCCAATCAGTTCAGGGGCTCTACCCTGCCACTGATCCACCAACCTAGGGTCTGCACCCATAGGTTCTACAGGGGCTAGAGGCGAGGCTCTCCTCCCTCTACCCCTCCTTCGAGGGTCCCGCCCTCCTCTCCTAGGAGGGGTATCACCAGAATCCACACTTGCCAGGGTGCTGGGTACAGCAGCCCTGCACAACTCTCGCCAGCCCAGGATCACTACCTGGCGACTGACCACCCAACCTAGGGACGACACCCTTGGGTTGCACCGGGGTCCGGGGCGGGCTTCCCCCTCCCTGAACCCCACTTCCAGAGACCTGCGTCTCCCCACCTCGGGAGAAGCCACCAGAAGTTTCACACGGGGTGAGCACACTAACCGCCCCCCCAACCAGGTCAGAGTTTACCCCCTGAACCTGTCTATCTAGTCCAGGGACGATACCCTTAGACTGGACCATTGCCCAGCAAATCAGGACTTCCTTGGGAGCACACCTACCCCCTACCAGATCAGAGCTTACCCCCTGAATCTGGCAATCCAACCCAGAGTCACTACCCTGCGGATGAACCACTGCCTGGCGCACCAGGACTTCCTGGGGGGGCACACCTACCCCCCACCAGGGAAACACCTTCCCCAAGGGCCACACAAGAGTCTGGCTGGCGCAGGTCTCCTGACCTCTGCCCATCTGATAGAGTCTGGATTCCCCCCAGCCCAGAAATGGTCTCACCAAGGTCATTCCTGGGGGGCTCTGCTCTCAGAGCTGACCGCTGACCCTCCAGGTTCTCCACTGGAGCCCTCAGCCCCCTCTCAACCCTATGCCTGGGTTTCTGCCTCCTCCGCTGTAGAGCGAGACTACCAGACACCAGGACCGGCGGAACGCTATCACCAGCCACCCGCCCAAGTCCTAATGACAAAATGGGATCCTTCTGAACAGCTGGCCCTACGGCACAGGCTAGGCTTACCTCCTGGAGTTCACTCATGGAACCTTCCAGGACCTGGGACTGGAGCTCGGGTACCCTGGGCCTCAGCCCAACCCCATTCCCTCTCATCTGAGACTGGACATGGGGTGCCTTACCCGCCCCAATACACTGGGACCTACCTGGGACACAAGCCTTTCCCACCACACCTGGTTGGGAAACACCTAGACCACTCTCATTAGGAAAACCCCTAATGCCACACCAGACCCTCTGGTACGCAACCAGAAGTCTGCCTTCTTTGCAAGCTCCCTGGGGTCAGAGAGCTCACACACTGACAAGTGTTGGCGTAACTCTGAAAAACAACAACGAAGCAGGTGCTCTCTGACAATCAGATTAAACAGCCCTTCAAAATTGGTTACTGTGCTACCCTTCACCCATCCATCTAGTGCAATGCAGCAATCCTCCACAAACTCCTCCCAAGACTGGTAGGACAGTTTCTTACCACCCCTAAACCTTTTTATGTATTCCTCAGGGGAAAAACCATACTTCACAATCAGTGCATTCTTTACAGCGGAGTACCCCTCCCTGTCACTCTCTTCTATAGTCAGTAGGGCATCCCTCTCCTCCTCAGGAGTAAAGCTCCCTAGGCCAGTTCCCCAATCCTTCTCAGGGATCCTGCGCTCCACCAGAGCCCTCTCATATTCCTTTAACCACTGACGTATGTCACCCCCCTCTTGGAACCTAGGTACCAGATCTATGGGTATGCGAGGAACATCTTTGCTACAGCACTGCACATTTCTGCCACCACTGGACTCCACCTGCAGCGCTGGGGAGTCCAGAACCTTCAGACTGCGCTCTAGAGCGAGTCTTTCTCTGGCAAAGGCCCTCTCTGCCTCTGCCATCCTCTCCTGTACTAAGGCCTTCTCTACCTCAGCCCTTCTCTCCTCAACAGCTAGGCGCGCTAACTGCAACTTCAGGTCCCTCTCTTCCCGCCTATCTCTTAGCTCATCATGCGTCAAGGAATGAGAGGTAGCCCTGCTTCTTACACTGGACCCAGCAAGGGACTCCCTATCACTGGGGCCTTCCCTGTCAACTGGCGTCCCCAACCGGTCATTCTCACCCTCCTGATCAGTCTCTCTACCACTCTCTAGGGATGAGGTCTGGGTTGCCGTCCCAATGGGAACCCCCACTACACTCAGGATCCTCTGGGTACCCCCTAAGCACACTCCCTCCCTGGGTATATGTCACAAACCATTCAAAGAAATTCAGAGATCTCCTGAGGTCCCCTTCTGCAGGCAGCCCTCTCTCTCTACAGAACCCCTCTAATTCCTCCTGCGTGTAAAACGGCAGGTCCTCTAAATCAAAGGTAAGCCCCATTTTGAAAAGGTACAAATAACTCAAATGTGACAACCACAATACCCAAGCGTGAGAACTGAAAACAGGAAAAATGACAAAAGAGAGAAAGTTAAGAGAAGCCAAACATGTGATGGTCTAAACGCAATCCTTGTAGTGAAATAATGAGTCACAATGGTATTGTGCAAGCGCAAGTCCTATCCTCACCGCTGACAACCAATGTTAAAAATGGGGTCTCTGGTTGGCTAGGGTATGCACCTCAGCCAGGCAGAACTTACCCACTCTAGTCAGGGCAAGGGAGTTACACGTCCAAGATAACCCCTGCTCACCCCCTTGGTAGCTTGGCACGAGCAGTCAGGCTTAACCTGGAGGCAATGTGTAAAGCGTTTGCACAACACACACAACACATATGACGCAATATCCCCACCACAAAGGAAACACAACACCAGATTATATGAAAATATACTGTATTGTACACAAGGCAATTATCAGACCAAACATCACACATCAGTACTATCCTGCTACCTTAGCAGTTGTCAGAACGTTACACATTAGATACTCTGCAACCTAGCAGTAGTCACACATAACACACAGGTTACTCAGTATTCTGCAACATAAGCAGTAGTCAGGAAAACACGTTATTACATCACAGCACTTGTCATAAGAATATCATAAAATGCCCATAGTAGGAACATTAGAAAACATATGGCAAGTTAGAAAAACATATTAGCAAGCATGTCCATAAAAGGAACATTTGCATACACACATGTAAAAACATCAAACGCAGGTAGGTAATATATGAATCAAACAACAGTCTGTAGAAAGAACTTTGGATTGCAACTATATTGGTCCTTTAAACAGTACCTGGTTGGGTGAAGGCACCTCCAGTGCCTAGAAGGCGAACAATGGGGCCCCCGGCGCTCCTATGCGCAAAATGGGGGCCTCCCTTAAACTCTGGGGTTAGAGGAGGGCGACATGCACCTCCTCTCTTTTATAGATAGGCCCCTCTGGGGACCGTGATTACTGGGGGCCCCCCAGGGCCTCAACCGGCCCTCACGAAGGGGGCCAAAGCCAGCAAAAACAACTTATGGCAGGAGGGGGGCACCACGCACCCCCTCCGGTTTAATGACAGGCCCCTCCTGGGACCCCCGATCTCTGGGGGCCCCCCGGGCCTCCACTTGCCCTTCCACCAAGCGGGGGGCCGACAATAATGCCCGTTTTACCTAACAGCAGAAAAGGAGCGTCCTGCTCCTAACGCAGAGGCCAGGGGGAAGGGGGCACTCCCCGCGCCTTCCCCTGGTCCTGCCGTAAAGCCACTAGAAGATCAGACCCCTCCTGGGGCCCGAGCAGACACTCGCCTGTCCCGATGCGGTACGCGAGTGTTCTTCCAGCTTCCCGGGCCACTGCGGTGATCTTATTTAAAGGGGCACAATGCAGCAAGGAGCCTACGAGCTCCCAAGGCACCATAAGCGCGCTGCAATCAGCGCTATGGCAGCTGCAACCACGGAGAAGCACCCCTCGTGAAGAAATGGATGCAGGGGTCAGGGCCACAGCACCCTGCCCCTGGGGAGCAGAATCTTAAGACAAGGTCCTCAGGTGGAGGGCCCAGCACAAGGGAAAGGCAGCAAGTGGCAAGTCCTTCACAGTGACCAGGCAGGTCACAGGTCAGCACAGCAGCAGCAGTCCATGGCGGTTCCTGGTGTGCCCTTTCAGCCTTTGGTGTCCAGTTCCAAGATAATTTCCAAGAGTCTCCAAATTGTGGGGAACATTCCCCTGTACTTATAGTCAGTTCTTACAGTGTTTTACAATGGTAGGGAGAGGAGGTTCCAGCCAGTTACAACTGGTTCTGGGAGTGCCCCCTCTCTCCTTTCAGCACAGGCTCCAAACATCAGTGGGGGGTTAACGACCCTATTGTGTGAGGCCAGGGCACAGTCTTTACAAATGCAGGTGTACCCACCTCTCCCTTCTCTCAGCCCAGGAAGACTATTCAGTATGCAGATGCACCTCTGTGATACCTCCACCCTCCCTGTGTACAGGCTGTCTGAAAAGTATGCACAAAGCCCCAACTGTCACTCTGCCCAGACGTGGATTGGAGTCAAGCTGCAAAACACCAGAGCCATAAGCACAGTTAAATGCGCACTTTCTAGAAGTGGCATTTCTGTGATAGTAATAAAAAAGTACACCCACACCAGTAAGCAGCATTTATTATCACCATCACAACCATACCAAACACGCCTACTCTACCCCTCATAAATCAGACATTACCCCTTACACATAAGGGAGGGCATTTCTAATGCAATGCTATGAGAAGGCAGCACTCACAGCAGTGAGACACCAAGTTAGGCTGTTTGTCACTACTAGGACAGGCCATGCAATATGGCACATGTCCTGCCTTTCTACATACATGGCACCCTGCCCATAGGGTTAGCTAGGAAATACCTTAGGGGTGACTTACATGTAGTAAAAGGGGAGTTCTGGGCCTGGCAAGTAAGTTTAGATGCCAGGTCCCTGTGGCAGAAAACTGTGCACACAGGCCCTGCGCTAGCAGGCCTGAGACAGGTTTGAAAGTCTACTTCAGTGGATGGCGCAAGCTGCGCTGCAGGCCCACTAGTAGTATTTAATTTACAGGCCCTGGGCATAGAGATACCACTGTACACGGGACTTATAGGTAAATTAAATATGCCAATTAGGTATAAGCCAATCATACCAACTTTAGATGGGAGAGCACCTGCACTTTAGCACTGGTCAGCAGTGATAAAGTGCTCAGAGTCCTAGAGCCAACAGCGAGAGGTCAGAAAAACCAGGAAGAAGGAGGCAAAAAGACTGGGGATGACCCTGCGTAAGGCAAAAAGTCCAACACACGATAACATATAAAAAGTATATCCCTTAGAAACAAGCTTATGCATAAGAAGTTTACAGACAACACCCATTGAACCTTGTTGGCCTGCAAGATTTCTTTCCATGTAGGAAATGCCTAAAGCCCGTGTTGGTCACATACCATCACGGAGTCAGTGAGTGTCACCACCAAGGCAGGTTGCAATCTAGTTGTCCTGTTCCTGTTGTCAACATGGCTATTCGGCTTTGTGCTGCACAGCGGTGACAGCATGTGCAACTTGCTCCGTCTCTGGTACCGACTCAGCATTCTGCGTGCGGCATTTTCGGCGCCCCTTGTGCTGGGGTGTACAGTGGAATATTAGGGCAAAGTGAGGTGCTAGTAACAGCTACGCCGGGCAAGTCAGCTGTGCTGTGCTGCCTGAAAGATTTGAGCAAGCCCCGAGGAGATGCAAGAAAAACTGTGAGTAGATCAGGCAGAGTGAGAGGCTGAGTGAGACTTGGTCGCCTCCAGATCCCCGCGGCGGATGCCGCTATATACTAGATCTTCAGATTAGTTTGGACGGGCGTTTACTGATTCTCCTTGTCTTTTCTCCCTCCAGGTTCTGCCTCCCACTGCCTGCCTTGACCCCGCACAGACGCAGACTGGCAGAGGGCGGCAAGTCCATTGAAGGGCTTGTGAGTCATTGTGTCGGAGTGCTCGTGCAAACCCGGTAGTCCCTCATTTGCTACACATACATGCAAGGGTGGAAGCTCGTCACTGCCTCAGGTTTTATCTGACCCAAACACCCACCCACCTCCCCGAGCACTACAGCTGTGAAGGCAGTCGTGGGCTTTTGTGTAGTGTCTGTTGTTGGGTGTTGGTGCCGTGCACCATGCCCGTAGCACCGAAGCCAAGAGTGTTTGCAATGTGGAGCTTGAGAAGACTGAGTGGCTGCAAGTGGTTCCAGGCTGCTCGGCTAATGGCTGGGTGTTGCTCGATGGCAGTCAACAAGTTATTTCCCATTTAAATACTGGGTACTAGCAGCCCTTTTGAAGGGTAAGATCGGCTGAATGAAAACAAGATAAAGGAAGACAGGAAGAAAGACCAAGCATAAAAGACAAGAGTTAATTATAAGTCAAAGGAAGTAAAAAAGGTGGGGGGTCAAGAAAGAAAAAGGGTCACATCGGCAGCAAAAGGAGAATTAGGTACCCCCTTCAAGTAATCTCCTCAGTGCACTCTTATGAACTCTATTATTTCCAAGTTCGAAAGGGTTCAGTTCTACTACACATACAGGATGAGCTCTGGGAAGCACAGATCGTGTGAAAAGAAGGAAGCCAAATACAGCCTTTAAGGAAATGAAAGGAAAATTACAAAATACTTCAACTTCAAATCATTATAATAAAATATCCAAAAAAATAACCCCAAATCTAGATTGTAACTTCATCATGGAGGCTTGCATAGATAAACTGAACGACCTAACGATCTCAATGAGATTACCACAAGTGGGCTTACCACAGTAAGGCTCGCTTGATGGAAAAAACACTAGGTCAAAAATGGCTCTTAGCACTACCAGCAGCCAATTAGAAGCAGAACCAACCAGGGCCACCATCGTAGTCTCCATTTTGGCACCTAAGGAAGAAGAACTAGTGAAGCAGGAACAATTGGATGATCATTCCATTTTATTAAGTCTCTCATTACGTAACTCAAGTTGGATGCTAGACAGCTCTGAATGGCACTTTAATATATTTCCAGAACCTACACAGTTTATCACAGAATACTGTTTGACCGGCCCTACAGGGGCCTTTATTTAGTCCTGAGGAAATTGTAAATCCCTTGGCTATCCCTGCACCTGCAAATTTCTTTAGTCCGAACAAATTGCCCCCTCAATTAGCAGACATGAATAAAACTTCATACCCTAAAAGGCTCAAGACCCAAGTATTTCACCATCTCAAGATACTGGTATGGTGCTGTTAAACATGCTGCAAGCAGCAGTTGAAGCTTTGTCATACCATTCTGACAACATGGACATGCAAGTGGATCTATTAAACAGAGTACCTATCTGTATGACTAGGATCGATCATTATTTACACAGCCTTTGGGGGTGGGGGGTGAACTGCGCTCTGCTGGTGGTGTTTATGGAGTTTTGGCACTCCGAACTCCAAGCGGTGAGCAGCAAAAAATTTCCTCCAGCTGGTGGTGCAGCCGAGTTCACCAGCGTACTGCTTACCCAGCCCTAGCCTTCGTATTTCGGTCCATCCTCTCTTTCCGGTCACAAGTGTTTCTGTCCTTCTGCCTTTTAGTCTTTCAGTTATGTTCACACAGGGTGGGTTGATCACAGAAATGTTCACTCAGTAGGCAGTGTTGACCCAGAACGCTACGGTGTAGTGTGGTGCTCGGGATGTGACAAGTCGTCGGGTGGCTGAAGGTTGTGCTGCGGGGGAGACTGGATCGTTCAGGTAGGAAGAGGATGGTGTGGGAAACTGGCCCCTTTTTGCAGTAGACCCACTTTTTGCCTGGATTCTGAATGCAGGTTGGACTGGAGTGTACTAGGTACGTGCTAACCAGATCCCCTAAAATGGACAAGAATATTGTCACTACTTGCAACACCTTTAGCTGCCACTATAAGTTCTCAGTAAATGTTACTTTGGTACCCAGGGCATGGGTTACTAAGGGTAGGCCCCTCAGGGCAGCAGCACAGATTGTGCCGCCCTCAGGGACCATGCATCCAAGTGCACCCAGCACTGCTATTGCAGGGTGAGTGTCCTGGTGCAATCCTGAACTGACATGGCACACAGCCTTTGTGACCTGTCCACTACACATTGCATCCAATAGAGGTAGGCCACCCCTCTGGCAGGCCTTCCAGCCCTAAGGCAGGGTGCATTATATGGTATGTGAGGGCATAACTGCATGAGCAATATGCCCCTACTGTGTCCTTGCCAAACCTGGGACATAGTAAGTGAAATGAGCAGCCATTTTAAATGCATGTGCTGTACACTGATCAGTACAAGTTTCACAGCTACATGATGGGCACTCTGAACCCTGGGTTGTTTGGTATTAAACAACTCAGAAGAATAAATCCAAACTGGTACCAGTATTGGATGCATTGCAAGAGGTAGCAAGGGGGCACCTTTGAGGTGACCTCTGGAAAGGCTAACTAACCCTGGCATTGTTGCTGGCTGGTCACAACCAGCCTGCCACCACTAGATGATATACTGGAGCCCTGGGTAGAGGGCCTATACTCTCTAGGTTCAGAAAACAAAGTCCTTCCTGGACAGAGGTGCTACATCTTCTCTTCTCCCCAAAGGAATGTGCACAGCCCTGCCTGCGAGCATCAAAGGGCTTACTGCACTTGAAACTCAACCCTCAGCCCTGCTGATAGCAGAAGATGGCTGCCTCCATTGCAAACCCCCACTTTTGGGGGGAGTAACATTGGGAAAATGCACAAAGCACAAGAGGAGTGGCCACCCCTAGCCTGCACCGCCTCTAAGGTGTTGCATGCGAGGTAACCCCTCCATTTCATTTTCCTCCATCTTGCATGGTAGGAAAATAGCCAATCAGGGATAGGGGATTGGCTTCTGCCCACAGGAAGTGGTAAGATAGTGGTTGTAGCCACCTTAAGGTAGATGACCAATTGGTCACTAGTAGGAACTCCTCTAAACGCAGAATTTAGTGGGCACCACTAGATCTGCAGATTAGATTCCAAGGACACAAGAAGGAGAGCAGCAAAGAAGAGCCAAGGCTTGAGAACTGAAGACCTGCTGCACAAAGGAAAAGGCACCAAACTCTGCCAGCTGCGCCCAGGAATTAACAGTCACCCCTGAGGGGTTGACTGGACATCAAACGGGCTATACAAAACCCCAGAGGACCATCATCCTTCTGAAAATTGCCAATGACCTCCCTCCAGAATGAAAGCATCACCCCCTGCAACCAAGGAGCAGAAACCATTGCAGTCCAGTTCACTGACTGGCAGCTTTCCAAGGAACCAGACATAACAGCCAGACTAAATTCGAGATGACAGAACGGAGGTAAAACCCTGCAAGTGTGCCGATTTTAGTGGCACTGCGACCGCCAGTGGCTGAACAGTGCAATAGCCTGGGGTACTGGACCCCTAATGTCGGGCACCGAGAAGAAAAGTCCAATCCGGACTCTCCAAGGACCAAAAGCAAGCTCCCATCAAGGAACTTTAGGATGCATAAGAACCACCCCCCAGAGCAGTCCTGCAATCCACCCTCATATTGACCTGCCTCCTGGTCCCAAGGGTACTTTTGCACACAGCTTTTAGCTCAATTATCTGCTCCGCACCCAGCCTCCGTGGCACCTGCACCGGAAAACAAGCTGTACTCTATGTGTCCCACATCTCTTGTGTCCTCTACATTCCAAGGTACCCAACGGACTCACCTTGAAGTCCATCTGTGCAATGTTTTTCCAAGTGGTCCCCCTCAGTGATCCTAGACCAGCTTCAAGGACATTGTCTGCATCTGCTCTCGCTGGAACCAGGAGCCGCCCAAACTTCCCCGGCTGGTCTGCAGGACATCTCAATGACCTCAACCTAAAAATAAAAGGAGACATTGGCAAACACATTGCCTGATTTTATATGCATTTTGAAAGTGTTTTCCTGTTGATTCCTATAGTGTGTAATTATGCACAAAAAGTCTGTTTTCACTAAACTTTGAAAAATCCTAACTTAAAAAGTACCTAACCGATTTTGATGATCTTGGTCTGAAACATTTTATAAAAATCTGAAGTATTTTTGTAAATTGGTCTCAAGTTATTCTTTTGAGTGTGTGTCCATATTCATTGATACTGTGAGTACAACAAATGCTTAGCACTTCTCCAAGATTGGCCTAACTGCTCGATCAAGCTACCATAAAAATTAGTGAATTATGTAGTCTAGTTTTTACCTCTGTACACCAAGATGGGGTTGCTTGGATTCTCTGCACATTTAACTTCATTTTTGTACACCATATAGAGAGACAGCTTCCTACAGCTGGTACAGAGGAGGGAGTCATTGGGAGATAATTTGGAGGGGGTTGGTTCATGGATTGCTTATGTAAATATTGTTTGGTTCAATCTGTTTGCTATATATTCTTTAAGACAAGACAAGATATATTAATTAGCCCTGCTTGACTGCACAATATTTCGATTCTCAAGTTGCACTGTAGGAGTAACAAAACAGAAAGAATGAATCACATTAGTATTTATGATTTTTATTTTACCTATCTTTAAATCTGTTTAATGTTTAAGTTGTTAAACATTCAGCATTGTGCTCCATGCTGACCTTCTACATTATGTTCATTATTTTTTGGGTAGGACCGGGCGGCATTCCACCACATGTGGAAGTCTGATGGATTTTAAAGAGTTTTTAGACAACTCCCTGGAATTCCGCAGAGTAGAACTCTGCAAGCTCTGTCCACCCCTACTTATAATATGAGCACAAAATCAGTCATCTCTGATTGAAACTCGATGCCGCTATTTGCCAATTTTAGATAAAATAAGTACCCTGTCCAGTGTTTTAAGTAGCTCATTATCTGATTATAATGTTACTACAATGGACACCCAAGGCAGGATACAATTTTAGCTCAGCAGTCTACAGTAACTAATCTGTTAGAGTATATAGGTAATTTCCACATCCACATTGAAAAGCAATATGAAGTTTCAAATAATATACAGAACATCAAAAACATCCTCTATCAAAGTTCAGGTCCTATAAATATTCAAAACGAGAGATTGATTACTGTATTATCTATGGCAGAGGTATATTTGCACTTCAAGGCTGACAATATTCTGGATTGTAAGATCCCTTGAACCTCAAAGTCATCTTTTTGGAGCTGACATCTAACTCCAAGCAAAATCCATTGACTAAAAGGGAATGGAAATGGTTCCAGAAAGCACAATCAGACCTGCAGCTCAAAAAGAAAAGTTGTTTCCAATTTTTAATCAAAGACCACTTTCATGTAAGCTTTTTAATGATCAGGAGATTCAGGGGGTTCCGAACTGAATCTAATGTACACTCAGCCTCAACTGTACCAGGCAACATAGAGGACTATGAAAACATGTCACTGGAAACAACACCACAGGAAGAATTACCATTGGGAAGAACACTACAAGAATATACAACTCAAGAATTTGCTTATTCTGCAAGTACAAAACTGCTCAATAAACACTCATTGACAGGGAAAGCAACTCGATCAGACATTGACACCTTTTCCTACAGGAAGGTTGCATCAGAAAGGGGAAGCAATAACTCAATAGAATGTCTTGATTTGCAGCCCCTTTCTACTTTACAAGTTCAAAATGCACTCAAACAGCCCGCAGCAGTGATAAGAACACTAAGGGCCCAATTACGTTGATGGCAGGAAGTGTCCCGCCATCGCATTTTTGGTGTTCCAACCACTGCATTCTTGGAGGTCTGACTGCCCAATTACAATCAATGCAGTGCCACTGCCACAAGACTGCTGCCCCCACCAATACTTCTGCTCCCGCGGTGGTGGCGGCAGAGGCAGCCCATGGTGGGGTGCCCACTAAACTTCCCACATCCTGACCTCCTTTCCGCCAACCTTTTCCTAGTGGTAACACTGCCATGCGTGAGTCGGCGGAAAGGCAGTAAATGTGCCCAAATAGTGAGCAGAATGTTATTTTTTTTTCATATGTTTTGCATTTGAGTTGTGCTTTGTACTATATGTAGCCACTTGATGGTGAAGGAACAAACCAACTTTTTTTGTTTGAATTTTGCCTCACCATTGATCCTGCCCCCACATTCACTTACCCCGCCCATTGCATACAGCATGACAGTTCCCATACAGCAGTGAAATGTACCACTGTCATGATTACACTGCTGTACAATCGCCAGCCCCACCGGAAACTCCTAATATGGCTGGCAGGGAGGACGGCTGCTCAACTTAGCTCAGCAGAGTGCATCGGTCCCGTTACCATAGTGGACTGGTGATAAAACTGCCAAAGTCATAATCAGGTCCTAAGACTGGAACTAATCAAAGTAGATCACTCAATGCCCTCATTGAACTCATTAGAAGAAAAACCTCAAGAAGAGTAGACGAACAAACACCCCCTTAAAAAAAGCTGTTATATGTTCCTAAAACAAGAGGGCCTTGTGATGTTCTTAATCACAGCAATATTATCAAGCTCCTACAGGGTAAAAAATCACTAGATCATTTAGGCTAATAAGACATTTTTCAATACAACATGCATAACATTTGAAGCTAAAAAATACTGAAATTCACCAGGTATACTTATCTCAAGTAACTATATTTCTTGCCCTAGAATAACAATAACTCACGCCCCCAACCAGGCACAGTGCTGTTATCAACAATGTCACTTCAGATGTTGCTGTGATGTTATCAATGATTTCATAGATTAGGTCATAAGTGATGTAATAAGTGACATAATCAGCTGCATGGCAGAGGACTGTAGCCAGCCCCTTAGCCCAAACCTGCTTTGGTACCCAACTCCCCCCACGCACAGCTATGTCATGTAACAATATAGAGGGTGTCATTTTAAATAAGACAGACCTACTGGCTTTGTCAAAAAGTCAGAATGCCCCAAGATATAAAACATGGGCCTATAGGCTTAATCAAGGGGTCGGCATATCAAGTTATTTAAAGCAGACCTATTGTCTTAGCCAAAAAGTCACCAAAAACTGTAATCAAATTTTCTTTTTATAAATTTGCACACTGCATTTTTTAATAATAGCTACTGTCACAAAACATTTGCAATAAAGCATTAAAAAAATAATATTTATGAATCTTTTTTTAACAATTTTCAGGAAAAAAAATGCAGCCATTCGAAACATCCACAAGAGGTACCCACACTCTAATTGAAGAGCATACAGCTCCAGCTAGGAGTGCTTTACAAATAACTGTATACTTTCCTGGGGTCATAGATTAAGTGACCCAGGAGACTTCTGTGGGTTTTTTATGGTCCTGGGGGTTGGACTGGTGTGCTTACTGAAGAGACAACTTCAAACAAAATACTTGACTGCGCTCTTGATCCTTTTAGGTGCACCACCAGGATAAAAATATATAATTTTAAAGCCTACGCAGGGCATTATGTGGCACTCCTTCCCTGGAGCAGTGAATAATAAATGACTGTCTTGTTGACCCTCGTTTATTATTCTTTTTAGGAGCTCTATGCTCTTCAGCTCGATAGTTGGCTCAAGAAAGACTCAAAGACATGTGAATACTTCTCTTTTAATAAGATTGTATTATTTTTTATTTTTTGGGACAATCATTTTATTAAACATTGCACTGAATGAATTATTGAAATATACATTTCATCATAATTATTGATTATTTTTTGACAAAGACAATAGATGTGTTTTATATATGTTGATATCCTGACCCTTCAGAAAGCCAATAGGCCCAACGTTTTATCTTTTGTTTTCCTGATATTTGACAAAGTCAGTAGGTGGACTACTTAAAACAATACCCTTTACATTCATCTGTCCATGCCCATGGGGGTATGGGCACCCGGCCCTGTGCTCAACTCCCCCACTGTGTAGGCCTTGTGTGCAGTGGGGGAGTTGGGCACTAGCAGGCGGTAGGGCCCTTCATCTGAAGGCCAGGCCCTGCGGCCAACCCCATGCAGAGCATGGCTGAAAGCTGTACACCGCACGGGGTTGGATGACCCTGGGGGTTGAATGCAGGCACTGTGGCCAACCCAGTCCTGCACACTTCCAAAGGACGTGTGTGGCATGGGCTTGACAATATGTATGGTAATATATTACTTCACATTAACAAAAACCCTAGAAATCCAACAAAAAACAAAGCTTAACGTGATATTACAGTTAGGTATAGTAGTAATATCCCACTTTTTAAAAAAACTTTAGAAATTCATTGAAAAAAAACAAAAGTTAAAGGGGTGGTATAGTTTGTTGAAAATGTCAGTTACAACACACCATTTTAGACTAACAAACTCAATGAAATTCACCAGCTGCAGTTGTCTCAAGTACCTTTATCTTGGGACCTAAATTAACTATAAATGTCAGGTACCTCTCCTAATCAGCCTATACCTTAATTCAGGGTTTTCCAAATGGCCTTCCTAATGCTAGTGATAGTGTCTCATCACTAGGCATTGGCGGAGTTCACAGAGTTCCACCCTTTGGAATTCCACTGAGTTGATTAAAAACTCTGTGGAAGTCTGCAGAGGTGGAGTTCTGTGACCCACGGAGTCCTGAATGCGCCTGATCTCGGAGGTGCTAAGCAGGGTCAGAGCTGGTTAGCCAGGCCCGACCCTGCTTATCGCTTTAGAGAACGGGTGCACTCAGGAGAGAGCTGTTTCAGGCCTCTTGTGCCCCGGCCTCTCCTGTGTGCAGTGCAAATGGGGCAGGCTGGTGCACGAGAGACCTGAAACAGCAGCTTTCACTGCCTACGGCTCTGGCCTGAACTCAGGCCAGGGCCGTAGGCAGTGAAAGCTGCCATTTCAGTCCCTGTTTGTGCACCAGTGTGCACAAACATCAAAAAGGAAGAGACAAAGACTTACCTGTGTCTTCCAGGGGGTCCTCCTCATCGTCTGCTCAAAGTCCTCAGCATCCTGGCTCTCTGCCTCCCTCTGGCCTCTGTCCCCTGCTCTGGGGCTCAGGTGCGCACTACAGCCCAGTTATGGGCTACACAGCACAAGCACAGTCTGTCAGCACTTGCACTGTGGAGCCCATAGGTGGACTGCAGTGCGCACCAAGTGAGCTCTGCTCTGCTGGAGGGGCTAGTGGAGTGTTTGGATGAACTCTGTGCTCGAAGCAGAACGCGGAGTTCCAAAAACTCTGTTAGCTCTGCCAGCGGACCAGAGCTCCCACACACCCCTACTCATAACTAACACAGATGACATCACAGGAAAACAAGGCTTTTCTTCTTCCAAATTATTCCAGTTAGATGAACTAGTGCATCGCAGGCAACTAGACTAAATGAAAACACAGAATTAGTTGTAAATCGAAGGCTGAGACCACTATGATAAAAACAACAACTAGAAATATAGGGGGTTATTACAACTTTGGAGGAGGTGTTAATCCATCCCAAAAGTGACGGAAATACCACCAGCCGTATTACGAGTTCCATAGGATATAATGGACTCGTAATACGGCTGGTGGTATATCCGTCACTTTACCGTCACTTTTGGGACGGATTAACACCTCCTCCAAAGTTGTAATAACCCCCATAGTGTTTAGGTATTTACTAAAGTAAGCATAATGAACGCCTCAATTCACAAGAGAAGTTAAAAAGACTCATCAGTAGAATCCACGGGGCATAGATTAAGGAAGAAAGTGCACACTGCATATCCTTTGACAGACTGCAGTATTGAAGCCTATGCACTATGATGCTCACTTCATGCTTGACTAGGAGGGGTGGCCCATGCAAATATGTATATTTTGTAAACCACCTCTGTAATACTTAGCATCGTATTATCCACAACCCCCCCCACCTGTTATGAGATCTGTTGATGGTGGAAGTTAACACACACCTTAACAGAACACAGGTTAGGATTTTCATTTATTGGATGGGTAGGGGAATTATAGAAAGATTAAAGGCTGACAAATTCAAGATTCATCAATTCCATGGGCACATCACATCTCTTGTGGAAAGAACAGAACAGTTCAGTCATCAAATGTATCAGTCCTTCAAACGCCGTACTCTCAAGTTACCTCTTGTGATCTTCTGATGGGGTTGAAACATGCAAAAATAGGGAGGACCCATACAGTTTAAAGAAATGTTATAAGCAGGGCCACTTGAAATTACGAGGCAGAAGAGGGCCAAAGTATATGGCAGGATTGACTAAATTGTTTTGATTTAGATCTTGATGGTGTCACTGCCTAGCCCTGTTGGCGGCAGACCCGAGAACAATGTCAAGTCTAGAGTGTTCTGCCTGCTGTATTTAGATGTTAGAGTTCTGCAGGCGGTGTACTGGTGATGGATTGATGACAGAAGGAGATGGCATTGTGGAACCCAATGGACTTTGTACAATGGCAGTCGTTATGGAATAGAGGTAAGTGACACACACACACTGTACCTTAGCCATATGTGTCCACCTGCACAGCACACTACACAACACACCACATACACACTATCATCTATTACTATTCCAACAAAACACAACCCGTGCATGCCGAAAACACACATTGACATACATCCATGACACAACATACACACACCAATGACACTGCACCCACACATGACACAATCACAATAACCAACACAATTACACACTCACCTACACAAACTCACTCACACACAAGCACAACTACACAAATCACAACAATGACAACCAAACAAGAAAAAAACACTTGTTTGAATGTAACACAGCAACACAACACACAAACCATATTACACACCAACATCAGACCCATGTGCAAGAGGCACACATACAGACACAACCACATCACCCCCTCCAGATCCCACCACCATAAACAGCTAAACACATCACACAAATGCATACACATACATACTCACATGCACCATGAGAAGCACAACTTCATAGGTACAGGTTTGCTTGAATTGTGCACACATGGACATTTGGAATGTCCCGTCATTGTGGTGTCAGCATTCATTTGGCAATGAATACTGACACCAAAATGACAGTTGTGTATGGGTTTGACAGGTGTGATGTGCCAGTGTGTATCCATCCATCTGACACACTCATGTTCCCCACATAGGCATGTCACAGTAATTTCTCTCTCACCACCACCAGTGAGTTGTCTTTTTAGATAGAACAGTTGGCTTTCAGTACTATAATACCCACTTTGCTTACCACAACAAACTTTCTTGTGGCAAATGGAGCATTCTGCTCCTCATGCAAATTAAGAGTAAAGAAGTCTCGAACTAGATAGGAGAGCTTTCTTTCTTGTGCCTGCTCTAGCATATTCTTGCTCAGGATTATTCTTTGGACGAGGTTGATAGATCTGTTCTCCCACCGTAAGGGTGTAGAGATGAGGGCATCAAACTTCACAACAATCAGTTAAAAAACAGTATGACCCATTTAGTCACACAAAGAATACTCAAAACTGAAAGAAAGCCAAAGGATGTTTATTACAACTTTAGGTACAGAGTAACGTAAATAATTCTCAAATCAAGACTGTAAAGGAACAGAATCATAATAGGTTGTCCAATCCTCCCAAAGAAGCTCAAACAAATTAACATCAGCAGGACTAAATATTAAATAAATGTCACGCATGATAGCAATAAGTAAATGTGAAAAGGAGTAAACAAACACTGTCTAATTCTGCTAATCATTTAGCAAATTAAACTCTGCTATTTAGTAAAACCTGATCAAGGGGTAACTCTAAGAATTAGCAAGTCCATATTAACATGTGCTGGATCAAGCACATGTGGACAAAAAGCACAAAAAGAATTTGGAAAATGGAAACCTGTGGAAACAGGTGACTAACTAAAGTTTGCAAAAAGTAGATAAAAAGGAAAGGCGTCAGCATTTCAGAAACTTAATTAAGCGTCTTCTTCTCTGAGTTGGGGAAATATCTCTAAGTCTCAGCTAAGCATTTCAAATGGGCACAGGTAGAGAGGACTATACCTCTCAGAGTACAAGGAGTTCAGCAAGCAGTGAAGAGAGAGGAAACTCTCTTGTAAGTCCAACTGGTGAACAATATGTTAAAGTTCATAGTGCAAGATGATTCATTCATCCATCACTCCATATGACACAAAAGAAGAAATTGTCCAAGAGGCAGTCATGCTTCATAGACTGCAAAATCAGTGAAGATTCTCACCGTAACCTGGTCATCTTTTGTCATCTGTTCAGGATGCAACAATTGCATACATAGGGGGTCATTCTGACCTCGGCGGTAAAAGGTGCTTACCGCCGGTCAGAAGACCGCCATAACACCGCCGCGGTCGCGGTAAACCGCCACGGTCATTCTGACCCGCAACTGGCAAACCGCCAAAAACCCGACATCAACAAAAGTCCGCCACAGCAACGGCCAGCGCAAAACTGGCGATGACCAACCCTCCACCGTCACGCCAACAGAAATACGCCCATGCCATTCCGACCCACAAATCCCCGCAGCGGTCTTTCAACCGCGGTATTCCATTGGCGGTACACACCGCCGCGGTCAAAATACACACACCTTTACAAAACACTACCACATTGGACAAATCAAAATACACACACCTGAGACACATACACACACCACTCCCACACACCCAATTAAATATACAACACACACCCACATCACCCACAAACCCTTACGACCACAATTGCGACTAAAGGACAGAGAGAGACAGCACAGCATAGAGTGGACCATCACACAGAGGCAAATCACAACATCACCCACACAATTTCCACGCACAAAACACCATACACCACCACACTCACCACACTCTACAAAACATACACCACCCCTCACCTCATCCACACCACCCCATGGCACCCCAAAGACACCCCAGGTTCTCTGACGCAGAACTCAGGGTCACGGTGGAGGAAATAGTTTGTGTAGAGCCCCAGCTCTTCGGGGCACAGGTGCAGCACACCACCATTGCCAGGAAGATGGAGCTATGGAGCAGAATAGTGGACAGGGTCAACGCTGTGGGACAGCATCCACGCAATCGGGACGACATCAGGAAGCGGTGGAACGACCTACGGGGGAAGGTGCGTTCCATGGTATCAAGGCACAACATCGCGGTACAGCGGACTGGCGGCGGACCCCCACCTTCTCCCCCAGAATTCACAGCATGGGAGGAGGAAGTCTTGCACATCCTGCATCCTGAGGGCCTCGCAGGAGTAGGCGGAGGAATGGACTCTGGTAAGTCAAATCTCCACTACTTCATTCCCCCCACCCCACCTGCATGCCAAATCATACCCCCACCCTCACCCCCATCACACCAACTCCTTGCAAATGGCTCACCATCACAACCCACCCATCCCAAAACCTAGCCCTGCATGTGTCCCCAAAGCATGGACACCCATCACCAAAGCATGCCCACTGCACACACCCATCACCCCCACAAGCCACCGTCACAAAAGCCCCCACAATGGAATGCCAGCACTGGGGTACACGGCCACCCACCCATTAAACGAAATGCCACACACAGAAGCAATAACCATACTCTTATACCCCTGCAGGACCTGAACGCCACCACACCGCCACGGAGGGTCCAGATATGTCCATCCCACCCCCAGAAGAGGCCCCCAGTGATGACAGCAGCTCTGTCTCCCTGGACCCAGATGACCAGCCCGGCCCATCGGGGACCTCGGGACAGTCGGTTCCCCACAGACAGCCACAGGCTACACCAGACCTAACCCCCTCTGGGAACACCAGCACAGCTCCCACCCAGCGGACCCATGCCTCTGTCTCCAGGACACGTCAATCAGCGGTGTGTCCACCACTACAGGGCACCCAGGTTGACCCACCACCGCAACAACAACAGGGACCTGGGGGCAGTGGTAGTGGGCACACCGTCCAGGGGACAGAGGCCCAGGGAAACAGGGGAACTGGGAGGGCTGCTGTGCGACAGGGGGGGACAGGCCCAGGGAACCGACTCTCCAAGAGGCCCTCTCCTCCATCATGGGAGCATACCACCGCTCCCAGGAGACGATGGCTACGGTACTGGCCAGGTTCCAGGAGATCCAGGTACTGCAGGAGGAACAGTACATGGGGTTCAGAGAGGAACTGAGAAACATTAGTTCGGCAATGGGGACCATCGTCGTGGCCCTTAACCAGATAGTCACCACATTGCGGGACCATGTGGTACCACAAAGGGCCCCTGTCACTAGCATGGACCAGGAACAGGCTACCACCTCTGCCGGCGCTAGTGGACAGGAGGCCCCCACACAACGACAGGCCACCAGAACCCCACCTCCTGCAGAAGAAGAACCACCCCGCAAGCGGTCCCTGAGATCTCACAAGAAGACAGAGTACGATGCCAAGACCCCTGCCAGAAAAGGATACCCCCTGATGTCATCCCACTGTCCCACATTGTCACCCTGTACAACCTTGAACTGCCCCTGCTCCATCCTTCCACAGGCATATGGACAATGCACCTGTGAGACTGAAAACTGGACTCTGCCATGGACATTACTCCACCATCACCCATCACCGTTTTACAATCATGTTCCTAAATGTAGCACTTTAATAAAATCACTTATTGCACTTAAAAAATCTGGAGTCTGCTTGTATTTTGAACAAATGTATTAGACATAACGGTGCAAAAATGTTCAGTTACATTGTGATGACAACATACCACTGTTACACAGCTGTAGTCCATGGGCAAACAAAGCAGAGGTCACGCAGTGGGGCCCACAGCTCTGAAAACAGAAGGGAAAGTCACAACTCAGTTAACAGGAACTGGGGGGAAACTCAGACAGTAGAGAGGCAGGAGACTTTAAGTAAATGTAAAATGGCGTGGTTGATTCGTACCTGTGTGCTACTGAAAATACTGTTTTATCACTGTGTCCCTGTTGTCTGTGTCGTCCCCATCGTCTTCCTCCTCTTCACTCTCCACAGGCTCCACAGCTGCTACAACACCACCATCTGGACCATCCTCCTGCAGGAAAGGCACCTGGCGTCGCAAAGCCAGGTTGTGAAGCATACAGCAGGCCACGATGATATGGCACACCTTCTTTGGTGAGTACATTAGGGATCCACCTGTCATATGCAGGCACCTAAACCTGGCCTTCAGGAGGCCGAAGGTTCTTTCTATAATCCTCCTAGTTCGCCCATGGGTCTCATTGTAGCGTTCCTCTGCCCTTGTCCTGGGATTCCTCACTGGGGTAAGTAGCCACGACAGGTTGGGGTAACCAGAGTCACCTATTAGCCACACACAGCGTCTCTGTAGCTGTTCCATCACATAAGGGATGCTGCTATTTCGCATGATGTACGCGTCATGCACTGCCCAGGCATTTACATGGGAGATGTACTGGTCAGCCAAACAGACCACCTGGACATTCATAGAATGATAACTTTTTCTGTTCCTGTACACCTGCTCACTTTCACTGGGGGGAACCAAAGCCACATGAGTCCCATCAATGGCACCAATGATGTTGGGAATATGTCCAAGGGCATAGAAATCACCCTTCACTGTAGCCAAATCGCCCACCTCAGGGAAAACAATGTAGCTCCGCATGTATTTCATCAGGGCAGACAACACTCTGGACAAAACCTTAGAAAACATAGGCTGAGACATCCCTGATGATATGGCCACTGTTGTTTGGAATGATCCACTTGCCAAAAAATGGAGTACTGACAGAACCTGCACCAGAGGTGGAATCCCTGTGGGTTGGCGAATGGGGGACATCAGGTCTGGCTCCGCTGGGCCCTTCATCTCAAGCACCGCTCCGCTGGGCACCGCTGTCTCTGAACTGCGCCGCTGGGCCCTTCCTGTCAAGCACCGCTCCGCTGGGCCCTTCCTGTCAAGCACCGCTCCGCTGGGCCCTTCCTGTCAAGCACCGCTCCGCTGGGCCCTTCATCTCAAGCACCGCTCCGCTGGGCCCTTCCTGTCAAGCACTGCTCCGCTGGGCCCTTCATCTCAAGCACCGCTCCGCTGGGCACCGCCGTCTCTGAACTGCTCCGCTGGGCCCTTCCTGTCAAGCACCGCTCCGCTGGGCCCTTCCTGTCAAGCACAGCTCCGCTGGGCCCTTCCTGTCAAGCACCGCTCCGCTGGGCCCTTCATTTCAAGCACCGCTCCGCTGGGCACCGCCGTCTCTGAACTGCTCCGCTGGGCCCTTCCTGTCAAGCACCGCTCCGCTGGGCCCTTCCTGTCAAGCACCGCTCCGCTGGGCCCTTCATCTCAAGCACCGCTGGCCCATTGGCAGGGCCGGATCTGTGTCGGGCAGGGCTTCACGAAGCACTCTGGCCAACATGCCTCCTCCATAACCAGTGGAGTCTGTAATCCACCTGATGGACTGTGGCTTTGCACTTCCCTGGATGTGACAGTGGTCAACCCACCCACTGTAGAGACTTGAGAGACTGTGGCTTTGCACTCCCCAGGATGGTACAGTGGGCAATCCACCCACTGTAGAGACTTGAGAGACTGTGGCTTTGCACTCCCCAGGATGGTACAGTGGGCATGGAGGCCCCTCGTGGATCTGGCGTCGTGGACTCATGTGGCTGAGGTGCCCTCCCTTCCCTTCCCCCTGAGGTGCCTGTAGTTTTATTATCTGATGCCCCAGCAGTGTTCTCTCCAATGGAATCGGGTCTCGTGTGTGGGCTTTGCCCATGTGTTTATGCACATTGGCCCACGAACAATGGAAGGTAGCCAATATGTGCCGGACTTTTGGGCTATGTATATATTGTTCATGTTGTAATATATTTTATTTAGATATTTCATATTTCACTTAACTTCAAATATGCTATAATATACTTCAATTTTAATGATCAATTTATTTTGTCTTTGCATTATTCCGGGGGGTTTGAGGGGTGTCACTCTGACTTGTTGCTCTGCATTGGTGTGTAGGGATTTGGGGAGGGGGTGGAGGGGTGGGTGTGTCGCATATGTGTGTGCCCGTAACCTTTTCTCCCCCCCCCTCCCCTGTGTCGTAGGTGCAGTACTCACCGTTGTCGTCTGCGCCGGCGTTCGTGCTCCTGGTAGAGGAGCAGGTAGACAATAGCTAGTAGGATGTTTAATTCAGGTTCCATGCTGTCCAGATTCCTCGTGGAGTGTATAGAGGTGAACCTTTTCCCGTTCGTAGTCTGTTTCCGCCGTGTTTTTATCGGCGGGGCTCCCGCCCCGGAAAATGTGGCGGATTGGTGGGTCGTGATAGTGTGGGTGGTACATTGTCTGCCGCCTGTCTGTTGGCGGTGACCGCCGCGCTGTTTGTTTGTCCCGCCGTGGCGGTCGGAGTGTTAAAGTGGCGGGCTGTGTTGGCGGTTCCCGCCAGGGTCAGAATTCCATTTTTTTTACCGCCTGCCTGTTGGCGGGTTGGCCGCCGCTTTAACACCGACCGCCAGGGTTGGAATGACCCCCATAGTTCATTGCACAGTTCCTGTATGTACTGGGCTCAACGTTAGTAGTTTATCAGGCTTCGTATGTATAAAACAATAGAATATATTTTTCCAAGCTAGCATTCTCATGAGGCATCACTTAGGCTAAGCAAAATGATTTAAAACAGCACATTAATTCATGCAATTAATACACATATAGCATTCGAACTTATGAATTCAACATGTATAAGTCCTGTCAGTTTTTCATGTTACAATAAACTCAAAACAAAATAACTCTGTTAGCCCATTCCTGTAACTATGGCATATTACTACTTTTTGCATGTTACTTCTAAAATACATCTTTCATGAAAATCTTTATATTTTTAGGGCAGACTGTTAACTAACATCATGAAATATAACATATAAATGAAATAATTGATTAAACATGAAGTTAAGGTGATAACACATGCTTTTCAGTAACCTATTCTACAGTGAATGCACATTAATATAGCTTTTTGATGCATCTCTTTAGAGCAAAGCTATTAGTTCTATGATTTACAGAATGCACAGATTGGCTGATATATAGATGATTACTGTGGCATTAGGGACAGTACTATAATTCCTGCTACATAATGCTCAAGCCTAAAGAAATGGAGATTAAGCTAGAAGGTTTTGTTGCTTGCTTTTATGTAGGGTGTGCTGCAACTGTTGTATGTGTGGTGGTGGTGGCTGCAGGTTTCTGTGGTCTTGCAAATATGGAAGAAGGCTTTGCTGGTGGAACTAGCATGGACCAGGAACAGGCTACTACCTCTGCCGGCGCTAGTGGACAGGAGGCCCCCACACAACGACAGGCCACCAGAACCCCACCTCCTGCAGAAGAAGAACCACCCCGCAAGCGGTCCCTGCGATCTCACAAGAAGACAGAGTAGGATGCCAAGACCCCTGCCAGAAAAGGATACCCCCTGATGTCATCCCACTGTCCCACATTGTCACCCTGTACAACCTTGAACTGCCCCTGCTCCATCCTTCCACAGGCATATGGACAATGCACCTGTGAGACTGAAAACTGGACTCTGCCATGGACATTACTCCACCATCACCCATCACCGTTTTACAATCATGTTCCTAAATGTAGCACTTTAATAAAATCACTTATTGCACTTAAAAAATCTGGAGTCTGCTTGTATTTTGAACAAATGTATTAGACATAACGGTGCAAAAATGTTCAGTTACATTGTGATGACAACAAACCACTGTCACACAGCTGTAGTCCATGGGCAAACAAAGCAGAGGTCACGCAGTGGGGCCCACAGCTCTGAAAACAGAAGGGAAAGTCACAACTCAGTTAACAGGAACTGGGGGGAAACTCAGACAGTAGAGAGGCAGGAGACTTTAAGTAAATGTAAAATGGCGTGGTTGATTCGTACCTGTGTGCTACTGAAAATACGTTTGTATCACTGTATCCCTGTTGTCTGTGTCGTCCCCGTCGTCTTCCTCCTCTTCACTCTCCACAGGCTCCACAGCTGCTACAACACCACCATCTGGACCATCCTCCTGCAGGAAAGACACCTGGCGTCGCAAAGCCAGGTTGTGAAGCATACAGCAGGCCACGATGATATGGCACACCTTCTTTGGTGAGTACATTAGGGATCCACCTGTCATATGCAGGCACCTAAACCTGGCCTTCAGGAGGCCGAAGGTTCTTTCTATAATCCTCCTAGTTCGCCCATGGGTCTCATTGTAGCGTTCCTCTGCCCTTGTCCTGGGATTCCTCACTGGGGTAAGTAGCCACGACAGGTTGGGGTAACCAGAGTCACCTATTAGCCACACACAGCGTCTCTGTAGCTGTTCCATCACATAAGGGATGCTGCTATTTCGCATGATGTACGCGTCATGCACTGCCCAGGCATTTACATGGGAGATGTACTGGTCAGCCAAACAGACCACCTGGACATTCATAGAATGATAACTTTTTCTGTTCCTGTACACCTGCTCACTTTCACTGGGGGGAACCAAAGCCACATGAGTCCCATCAATGGCACCAATGATGTTGGGGATATGTCCAAGGGCATAGAAATCACCCTTCACTGTAGCCAAATCGCCCACCTCAGGGAAAACAATGTAGCTCCGCATGTATTTCATCAGGGCAGACAACACTCTGGACAAAACCTTAGAAAACATAGGCTGAGACATCCCTGATGATATGGCCACTGTTGTTTGGAATGATCCACTTGCCAAAAAATGGAGTACTGACAGAACCTGCACCAGAGGTGGAATCCCTGTGGGTTGGCGAATGGGGGACATCAGGTCTGGCTCCGCTGGGCCCTTCATCTCAAGCACCGCTCCGCTGGGCACCGCCGTCTCTGAACTGCTCCGCTGGGCCCTTCCTGTCAAGCACCGCTCCGCTGGGCCCTTCCTGTCAAGCACCGCTCCGCTGGGCCCTTCCTCTCAAGCACCGCTCCGCTGGGCCCTTCATCTCAAGCACCGCTCCGCTGGGCCCTTCCTGTCAAGCACTGCTCCGCTGGGCCCTTCATCTCAAGCACCGCTCCGCTGGGCACTGCCGTCTCTGAACTGCTCCGCTGGGCCCTTCCTGTCAAGCACCGCTCCGCTGGGCCCTTCCTGTCAAGCACCGCTCCGCTGGGCCCTTCATCTCAAGCACCGCTCCGCTGGGCACCGCCGTCTCTGAACTGCTCCGCTGGGCCCTTCCTGTCAAGCACCGCTCCGCTGGGCCCTTCCTGTCAAGCACCGCTCCGCTGGGCCCTTCATCTCAAGCACCGCTGGCCCATTGGCAGGGCCGGATCTGTGTCGGGCAGGGCTTCACGAAGCACTCTGGCCAACATGCCTCCTCCATAACCAGTGGAGTCTGTAATCCACCTGATGGACTGTGGCTTTGCACTTCCCTGGATGTGACAGTGGTCAACCCACCCACTGTAGAGACTTGAGAGACTGTGGCTTTGCACTCCCCAGGATGGTACAGTGGGCAATCCACCCACTGTAGAGACTTGAGAGACTGTGGCTTTGCACTCCCCAGGATGGTACAGTGGGCATGGAGGCCCCTCGTGGATCTGGCGTCGTGGACTCATGTGGCTGAGGTGCCCTCCCTTCCCTTCCCCCTGAGGTGCCTGTAGTTTTATTATCTGATGCCCCAGCAGTGTTCTCTCCAATGGAATCGGGTCTCGTGTGTGGGCTTTGCCCATGTGTTTATGCACATTGGCCCACGAACAATGGAAGGTAGCCAATATGTGCCGGACTTTTGGGCTATGTATATATTGTTCATATTGTAATATATTTTATTTAGATATTTCATATTTCACTTAACTTCAAATATGCTATAATATACTTCAATTTTAATGATCAATTTATTTTGTCTTTGCATTATTCCGGGGGGTTTGAGGGGTGTCACTCTGACTTGTTGCTCTGCATTGGTGTGTAGGGATTTGGGGAGGGGGTGGAGGGGTGGGTGTGTCGCATATGTGTGTGCCCGTAACCTTTTCTCCTCCCCCCTCCCCTGTGTCGTAGGTGCAGTACTCACCGTTGTCGTCTGCGCCGGCGTTCGTGCTCCTGGTAGAGGAGCAGGTAGACAATAACTAGTAGGATGTTTAATTCAGGTTCCATGCTGTCCAGATTCCTCGTGGAGTGTATAGAGGTGAGCCTTTTCCCGTTCGTAGTCTGTTTCCGCCGTGTTTTTATCGGCGGGGCTCCCGCCCCGGAAAATGTGGCGGATTGGTGGGTCGTGATAGTGTAGGCGGTACATTGTCTGCCGCCTGTCTGTTGGCGGTGACCGCCGCGCTGTTTGTTTGTCCCGCCGTGGCGGTCGGAGTGTTAAAGTGGCGGGCTGTGTTGGCGGTTCCCGCCAGGGTCAGAATTCCATTTTTTTTACCGCCTGCCTGTTGGCGGGTTGGCCGCCGTTTTAACACCGACCGCCAGGGTTGGAATGACCCCCATAGTTCATTGCACAGTTCCTGTATGTACTGGGCTCAACGTTAGTAGTTTATCAGGCTTCGTATGTATAAAACAATAGAATATATTTTTCCAAGCTAGCATTCTCATGAGGCATCACTTAGGCTAAGCAAAATGATTTAAAACAGCACATTAATTCATGCAATTAATACACATATAGCATTCAAACTTATGAATTCAACATGTATAAGTCCTGTCAGTTTTTCATGTTACAATAAACTCAAAACAAAATAACTCTGTTAGCCCATTCCTGTAACTATGGCATATTACTACTTTTTGCATGTTACTTCTAAAATACATCTTTCATGAAAATCTTTATATTTTTAGGGCAGACTGTTAACTAACATCATGAAATATAACATATAAATGAAATAATTGATTAAACATGAAGTTAAGGTGATAACACATGCTTTTCAGTAACCTATTCTACAGTGAATGCACATTAATATAGCTTTTTGATGCACCTCTTTAGAGCAAAGCTATTAGTTCTATGATTTACAGAATGCACAGATTGGCTGATATATAGATGATTACTGTGGCATTAGGGACAGTACTATAATTCCTGCTACATAATGCTCAAGCCTAAAGAAATGGAGATTAAGCTAGAAGGTTTTGTTGCTTGCTTTTATGTAGGGTGTGCTGCAACTGTTGTATGTGTGGTGGTGGTGGCTGCAGGTTTCTGTGGTCTTGCAAATATGGAAGAAGGCTTTGCTGGTGGAACCACATGCCTGCAAGCTGTTCTTCCTCTAAGACATTATCCACACTGATGATAATTAGCTCATCATCCTCATCTTCTTCATTTACAAGCCTTTCAAGAAGCCTCCTTTTCCCTTGACTATTTTGTTGGGCTTTGGCATTGGTTGTGGTCCAATCCATATCAAAATAATCAGAAGGGAGAGTTGGAGAAGATGAGGGGATGCTCTTTCTTTTTCTTGTTGAAGGATGTGAAGCTGATTGGAGGTAGAACAATCTCAAAAGCACCTACTCAGCTTGAAGCAAAGCCTCCTGTTCTGTCCATACTTTCAGAAGATCTATTACTGGCTGTGGCTTCTGCTGTTAAGTGTCCTGTGATGATTCAATATGCTGCTGAGATAATTCCAGTTGTGATTCGCTACTCTCCATGACTGCAGTCACTGCAGCATCCTAGCCTTTCCCTGACCAGAGGAGGGTGCAGCAGGTGCATCACGTTTCCTGAAAAAGAGTGAGGGCTTGATGCAAGTGGTGGCAACAGGGTTCTTCTGCTCCTCACTGGTCACTTTCTTGGCAAGAACAAGGCCTATGTGAAATGTTAATTATGCTGGAGAAATCAGAGACATTTTGCATTAATCTTTTGACAGAAAATTACAGAAACTTATACAATCATGCCCATTTGTATAGTTATAAGTAATTTGACACAAATATCCTACTGCAGATGCAGAAGACCAAAAAAGTTCGCAAACAACAACCAGTTGCTTGCTGCTGTTGTTCATGTTCTGCTACTGTTGTATTTATACTTTTTTCTTAGCACAAAAATGCATTCTTGGGTCCATTTTGGATGTAAGAGTACATTTTGCTCAAAGAGTATAACACCAAATGCTGGGTTACACTCCTTGCATAATTCTGTGTAACCTTGCACAATTTTTCCATAATTATGTGTAATATGTTACATCAAATTATGCAAGTTACACCTACCCCTAGCAGGAACCTCTTTCTCTGGGTAAATCTTCTTAGCACTAGTAGTTGCCACCTATCACTAGCAGAACCACTTACCAGAGGAGGACTCAGGTGTCAATGTCTGCTAATTCAGAGGCTTCTCTCGGTCTCAGTACTGTGTGTGATGTCTTGTCCACCTGCATGAAGCATAAAATAAAAGGCATGAAGTCAATGAAATGTGGCCAATTTCAAACTGGCCAATCCAACACAAGTGAAGTCATCATCATCATCATCATCACAAATACTTTGTAATATTATACCCAAACCATGCATAAACTGAAAATAATTCTCATGAAATTGCCTAGAAAAAGGTAGTGTGGTGCAGGCAAGAATCGCATAAATTAACAAAACAATTGCTGGTCTCACTCCAGGCCCCATTGGACTCTAATGGGAGACAGACACTGAGTGAAAAATATAATAAATGAATAAAGCAATTGCTTGTGTCCATCCAGGCCCCATTAGGACTTTATGGAGGCAGCCAAAATTTGAATAAATTACTGAAATTATTGCTCATGCCCCTCCAGTGTTCATGGGGCTCTATGGGAGGTAAGGTGAGGTAGTCAAAAATAGAATAAATGAATAAAACAACACTGTACTACAATTAGCTACAAGCACACATACATATATCAGTAAATAAAGAAAAAAAAAAAAAAATGACATAGACCTCTATAAATTTTCCTAGAAAATGGCTTTTACAAAGTCGAATAAAATGATTGAAACACACGCTGACTGCACAAAATGATGGTAGCTAGTGCTTCCGCTTCATGGCCACTGAAGAAAGAGGCATCGAAAGCAAATGCAAATGCCCACCAAACAAACACATACCCTCTAGGTCCTCGAAATGGTTTTTGTCACATGGCCAGCAAAGAAGGAGGCATAGATACAAATACAAAATGACCATCACACACATACACATACTCACTGGCTATACAAAATTACTGCTGTCCTATGCCCAGCAAAGAAAGCGGTATGGGGAACAGAGAATACATGGTTGCTTAAGCAACTACAAATACTGGCTACACAAAATAGCTACTGCCAGATGGCTAGCAAATAAAGATAGGCATAGAACAAAAAACACAGTTGCCTTATCCTGCTGATTAGACTGCCGATCTGCCCAGAAAACATCTTGCAGCACTACAGGGAAAGGATTGGAAAGATACGTATTATTTACTCATAATGTGTCTGGGAACGCACATAGACCTATCCTTTATCCACCATCATTAAATAAATAATGTTGAAAAAAGCATTTAGATTACCTTTAATAATTCCCCAGCAAGAAACATCACAAGGCAACATCAATTACCCCTCTAAAATACTTTTACATGTTGCAGAAAAAAGTGAAACACAGTACATTAACCATGCCATATGTATACAAATTCAGCAAATATTGGTGGGCAAACTCATGGGGAAAAAGGTAGCTCAAAACAAAGACATCATGCTACACGGGTCTGGACTGTTTAACCCGAGGCCCAGCCATCCAAAAAATGTTCAAACATTTGTCCTTAAAAAAGTAAATATCACATGGGCCTCAACCAACCAAGAAAAGTCCAAAACAAAAAAATACTAAAAAAGGAACAAAAATAGTGTTGCATGCCCTCCCACTAAACAGCAAACTTTTCCCAAAGTGCTGCATTCCAGAAAATGTAGATTCCAAGTATGTGGAGGCAGCAGAGATTACAGCAAAATAAAATGAGGGATGCTTACCCTCCAAACTCCAAAATCAAAATGATCATACTCTGAATAAAGCACAGGAAGGAGTCTTCAGGGCAGGAAGAAGAATATTCTACAGTGTATACACTACCCTCACAGTCTCTATGGTACAGCCTTCCTGTTTAATTTTGTTTTTTAAACGTTTTGTACTCAAAATTACCCAAACAGTCCAATCGGGTAAAATGTAACTCAAAAATGTAATGCCAGGTTGATTTCCAAGTTGCTCACATTCAAAAACTTCTGCATCTGTTGGGATTTGTAGTTTGGCAATCAAACATACCCTAACCAGTGTGCTTTGGTAAAAAATATTTTACCTGAAACGATTGCTTTAAACTTGTGTTAAAGGAACAGTGACGGGTTGTTTTACTACATGTTGCGTTAAAATTTCTTTCTGAATAGAAATCTCATCATGTTATTGTTAGAAATGGAGTCTTTGGTTGGCAGTCAGGTTACCCCCGTCCAAGCAAAGAACCTCACTCTAGTCAGGGCAATGGAGAAACACACTTAAAAAACCCATGCTTACCCCCTTGACAGCTTTGGCACAAGCAGTCAGGCTTATCTCAGAAGCAATGTGTAAAGTATTTGTACCAACACACACAGTAAAACACTACAAAATGAACACCACGCCAGTTTAGAAAAATAGTTCATATTTATATAAATCAAACAAGACCAAAACAACATAAATCTAACATACACAAGTTAAAAATATGAATTTTCAAAAGAATAAGAGTCTTACTCCATAGAAATCAATGGAAATGATGATTTTGCACAAAGTACCTGGTTAGCGTAAAAAATAATGCCGCACTGGTGTGCGTGTGTGTTAGAAAAGGCAGTGATGCGTCGATTCCTTCCTCGCAAGGGGGGCCATGCGTAGTTTCTTCTTCGGTGGGGTCAGCGATTGGTCGTTTTTCTCCCTCGCAAGAGAGCGATGTGTCGATTTCCGGATGGGTCACCTCGGATCTACGCAGAGTTGGGTTGATTTTGATGTCCAGGGACGATGCGTCAACAATCCTGTTGCACGATGTTAGAAAACCACACTGCCTGGTTGGTTCAAGCAAGAATGGTTCAAGCAAGAAAATGCCTATTTTCTAAAGGTGACATTTTCAAACTAACAATCTAAAAACTTACTTCACTAAACAATGTATTTTTAAATTGTGAGTTCAGATATCCTAAACTCCATATTTCTATTGTCTCTCAAAGGTAATCTAAACGTTAAAGTTATTTAAAGACAACCCCAGTGTTAACCTATGAGAGAGATAGGCCTTGCAACATTGAAGTCTGAATTTAGCAGTATTTCCCTGTTAGGATGTGTAACACACAGCAGCACATGTCCTACCTTTAACATACACAGCACCCTGCCCATGGGGCTACCTATGGCCTACCTTAGGGGTGCCTTGCATGTATAAAAAGGGAAGGTTTAGGACTTGCAAGTTGGTATATTTCCCAAATTTAATTGGCAGTAGAAAACTGCACACACAGACACTGCTGTGGCAGGACTGAGACATGTTTACAGGGCTACTAGTGTGGGTGGCATAACCAGTGCTGCAGGCCCACTAGCAGCATTTGATTTACAGGCCCTGGGCACCTCTAGCACACTTTACTAGGGACTTACTAGTAAATCAAATATACCAATCATGGATGAGCTGATTACACATACATTTTACATAGGAGCACTTGCACTTTACCACTGGTTAGCAGTGGTAAAGAGCCCAGAGTATCAAAATCAGCAAAAACAGAGTCCAGCACACATCAACAATCTGGGAAGCAGAGGCACAAAGCTAGGGGAGACCACTTCAAGGATGCCAAGTCTAACACATGTCCCCCAGGTGAAAGTGGGGAGAAACTACCCAACCTCTTGGGAGTTCTCATCATTAAGGCAGAAGAATCTGGACAGACCATCAGCACTAGCGTGTTCTACACCAGGGCGGTGTTCCACCATAAAGTCCATCACCTTCAGGGAAATGCACCACCTCAACAGTTTTGGATTCTCACCCCTCATCTGCATTAACCATCTGAGGGGACTGTGGTCCATCTGAACCCGGAAGTGAGCCCAAACAAGTAGGGTTTTAGCTTCTTCAGTGCCCAGACCACAGCAAAAGCTTCACTCTATATTGCATCTAAGTTCCCTGGGAAGTAGCCTCCTGCTAATGAAGGCTACAGGTTGATCTAGGCCCAATTCATTTAGCTGTGATAACACTGCTCCTATACCATGCTCTGAGGCATCAGTTTCCACAACAAACTCCTTGGAGAAATCAGGTGCCTTCAGCACAGGTGCTGTGCACATGGCTACCTTCAAGGCATCAAAAGCGGTCTAGCAAGACTCTGTCCAGATCATCTTCCTTGCTTGCTTCTTAGAAGTCAACTCATTCAAGGGGGTAACAATAGTACCATACCCCTTGACAAAATGTCTGTAACAGCCCGGGAGGTCCAAAAAGGCCCTCACCTCAGTCTAGGTCTTGGGAGTCTCCCAAGCCAGAATGGTGTCAATTTTTGGCTGTAGGGGTGCCATCTGGCCACTCCCTACCTGGTGTCCAATACACCCCTGAACCCTGCCCTGTTTGGCAATGACTGGCCTTAATAGTGAGACCTGCCTTTTGCAGGGCCTCCAACACTCTACAGAGGTGCTACAAGTCTTCTTCCCAAGTGGGACTGAACACCGCAATGTCATCCAGGTAGGCTGCACTTAAAGCATCCAGTCCAGACAACACCTGGTTGACCAACCACTGAAAGGTGGAAGGGGCATTTGTCATCCCAAATGGCATCACTTTAAACTGGAAGTGCCCATCTGGGGTAGATAATGCTGACCTCTCTTGCCCCCTTCATTTAAGGCAATCTGGCAATAGCCGGACGTCAAGTCAAAGGTGCTAAGGTATTTGGCAGGTCCCAAATGATCAATAAGCTCATCAGCTCAGGAGATGGGGTGTACCTCAGTCTTAGTGACCGCATTGAGACCCCGGTAGTCCACACAGAACCAGTATTCTGGTGTGGCACTAGGAGCAGTAGCCTTTGAGACCAAGACCACAGGGCTGGCCCAAGAACTACTAGAAAACTCAATTACCCCTGGGTTAACATCTTTGATACTTCATCTTTGATGCTAGTCGTGACCTTATCAGTCACCCTGTAAACCTTCTGTTTAACAGGTGGACTGTCCCTAGTGTCCACATCATATGTACACAAGTGTGTGACCCCTGGGAACATGGAGAACAGGGAGGCAAACTGAACCAACACCTGGCGACAGTCCCTCTGTTATTCGGGGGTCAGGGAGGGAGAGAGCTTCACTCCATCCACAGATCCATAATTCTCTCCAGTAAACAGATCAGGAAGAGGCTCATTCACATCATATGTACACAAGTGTGTGACCCCTGGGAACATGGAGAACAGGGAGGCAAACTGAACCAACACCTGGCGACAGTCCCTCTGTTATTCGGGGGTCAGGGAGGGAGAGAGCTTCACTCCATCCACAGATCCATAATTCTCTCCAGTAAACAGATCAGGAAGAGGCTCATTCTCTTCCTCCACCCCGTCATCTGTTGCTAGGAGCATGGACAATTCAGTCCTCTCAAAGTGTGGCTTGAGGCGGTTCACATGCAGGACCCTCAAGTGGTTCCTGGGAGTGCGCAAGTTGACCAGGTACGTGACTTCGCTCTTGCGCTTCACTTCCTCAATGGCCCAGTCCAGTTGGTTTGGAGTGCCCTAGGCTCCAATGGTGCCATCACCCACACATTTTGCCCTGGTTGAAACTCGACCCGAGTGGCATTCTGGTCATACCACTGTTTCATGTCTTCCTGGCTTGCTTCTAGGTTCTCTTGTGCAAGAGCTCTGAAGTGGGCAGTCTGGTTTCTAAAAGACAGCATGTAACTGAATACACCCTGGGGAGGTTTACTGGGGGCTTTCTCTAAACCCTCCTTTACCAGACTCAAAGGTCCCCTGACAGGGTTACCATACAGCAGCTCAAGAGGACTAAATCAAAGCCCTTTTTGAGGCACCTCCCTGTAGGCGAACAGAAGGCATGGCAAGAGGACAGCCCAGTTACGTTACATTATATGGTAATCTCAGTCATTAGACATAAAGGCCCTCATTACAACCCTGGCGGTCGGTGTTAAAGCAGCCAACAGGCCTGCGGTAAAAAAAAATGGGATCACGACCACAGCGGAAACCGCCAACACAGACAGACACTTTAACACTCTGACCGCCACAGCGGTAGCAACAAACACCGCGGGGTCACTGCCAACAGACAGGCGGAAGACAATGTACTGCCCACCACATCACAGCCCACCAATCCGCCAGCTTTTCCGGGGTGGTAACAACGCTATCAAAAGCATGGCAGAAACAGGAATTAGAAGGGAAGCCTCTCAACACTCAACAAAGAACCAGGATGCCATGGAGCCCGAGTTACAGGTCCTGCTGATGCTGGTCTGCCTCCTCATCTATCAAGAATTCGAAACACGGCGGCGACAACGGCGGTGAGTACTGCACCTAGTACACAGGGGAGGGGGAGGAAAAAGAGAGTGACACACACACGCAACACGCAACACCTCATCCCCACCCCCACCCAGAACACCTTACACACAAACACATGCAACAACATTACATATACACCCCGTAACCCCCTGGAAGAACGCAAGGACAAAAGAAATTGAGTCAAATTAGTGATATATTAGAAATAGGCAGATATACTGTAGAGTTTGGAGAACAGTATTAACACAAATATACAATATGCACAGAAGGCCGTACATTGTCCATTCACAAATGTCCATGGGCAAAAATCATGGGCCAAGCCCACACTTGACTCCTGCCTCAATACGGAGAGAACACTGCAGGGTCATCAGGTCATAAACACACAGGCACCTCAGGGGGATGAGGAAAGGGGGGACACGTCAGCCGGAAGATGGGACAACACCACTGCTCCTGGAGGGGGCTACATGCCCACAGCGATGTCCTAGGGAGTGCAAAGCCACAGTCTCTCAAGTGGGTGGTTTGCCCACTGCTTGCTCCTGGGGAGTGCAAAGCCACAGTCTCCCTAGTGGGTGGTTTGCCCACTGCTTGGTCCTGGGGAGTGCAAGGCCATAGTCTTTCAAGTGTGTGGTTTGCCTACTGCTTGGTCCTGGGGAATGCAAACCCACAGTCTCTCAAGTGGGTGGTTTGCCCACTGCTTGGTCCTGAGGAGTGTAAGGCCACAGTCTCTCAAGTGGGTGGCTTCTCCACTGGTTCTGGAGGGGGCATGGTGCCCAGAGTGCTTCATCCTGCCAAGAATTGGGTGAGTGGATGGCTTCTTCCACTAGTTCTGGAGGGGGATTTGTGCCTAGTCTGCTTCATCCTGCCAAGGACTGGGTGAGTGGATGCCTTTCTCCTCTGGTTCTGGAGGGGGCTTTGTGCCCAGAGTGCTTCATCCTGCCAAGGATTGGGTGAGTGGATGGCTTCTTCCACTGGTCCTGGAGGGGGCATTGTGCCCTGTGATGTAGATCTTGGGGAGTGCAAGGTCACAGTCTCTTACCTGGGTATCACACCCACATGCTTTGCAGGGGCCAGGACGCACAACAGCCCATGGAGGCAGGACTTCACACTGTCTGCCGGCGGTGACAGCTGCTCAGTGGTGGCTGTGGCGGTGCTGGTGTCGGTGCTGGCAGTGGTGGGGGGAGGCTCCAGCCCATCCCCTGCAGCCTTGGTCGGCCACCTACTGAGGCTGCTGCTGCTGCTGGTAGTGGTGTACTGTCAGCGGTGGAGGTGGCGGTGCTGGCCGTGGTGCAGGTGTCAGAGCTACCAGTGATGGAGGAAGGCTCCAGCCCTTCTCCTTCAGCCTCGCTTCTCTGGTGCCTTGCCTTCGGTTTTCTGCCCCTTCCTCACCTTGGCTGATGTTGTTTTGCCCTAGGCCCTGTCAGCTGGAGGTTTGTAGGAGGCCTTGCTGGGTGGGTCGTCATCCATGCCCCTGCTGCACGCTGGCCCCTACTTCACCTTGGCAGGTGGCGGTATGGTTTGGTCCTTTGCAGGGGTTGGTGGTACAATGGCATTCCTGACGGGTGCCCCCTATGAGCCTCTGGGAGCTGCAGGGTCCACATTGGACATCAAATTGGTGGCTGAGGTGCTGTGCTGGGGTCTGGACACCCTGGCCCGAGGGGGATGACAGGGGGAGGGGTAGAGAACAGGTCAATGTTAGCTAGGAAACGTTTTTTTAGACACACTGGGGCGGGACGAGGGAGAGGGTTTGGGAGTGGAGGAAGAGGAAGTGGTTGTAGGAGGTGTCTGTCTGCTGAGTTTGGGTGAAGATGCATGTGCTGGATGCTGTTGTGAGGTGGATGGCTGTTGGGTGGGTGTGTGCTTGGGTTTGTGTACTTTGGGAGGAGGGGTTACAGACACAGTGGGAGAGGACACAGGGGACGTGTGTATGGTTGTGGGGGTAGTGACTGCTCGTGAGGGGTGTGTTGTGATGGGCGTGCTGGTGATGGCGGTTGTGGATGAGGATGTAGTGCATGCAGGTGTGAGTGGAGACAATACTAGGAGGGAGGTGGATGACGAGGAGGAGGGGGACACAGTGGAGGCAGTGGATGTTGGTGTGTCTGCATGGGGATGGTGCTTGTGTGAGTGCCTGTGAGATGATGTGTGGTGATTGTGTTTGCCTGAACAACTCCTGTGTGTTGTCTTGTATACTGGTCTGGAGATGTGCTTGGGATAGGCTGGGGTTGAGGGGATTGGGACTGGATAGAGGAAGTTGGAGGGGGGAGGCTAGATACAGGGACAATGGCTGCCATCAGTGCTGAGGCCAGAGCCTGAAATGCTCTCTATTGGGCTGCCACGCCAGAGTGAATGCCCTCCAGGTATGCATTTGTTTGTTGGAAATGCCTCTCGACACCCTGGATGGCATTCAGAATGGTTGACTGCCCAGCAGTGAGGGATCTCAGGAGGTCAATAGTCTCCTCACTGAGGGCAACAGGGCTGACTGGGGCAGGGCCTGAGGTGCCTGGGGTGATGGAGATGCCCACCCTCCTCGGTGAGCGGGTATGGGAAACACGCTGAGGGGCTGCTGGGAGGGTGGTGCTGGTAGGGGGGGTGGCGGCTGTACCAGTTGTTGGGGTGGGCACTGAGGTGTCCGCCACCGCCAGGGAGCTTCCATCGGAGGAGGAGTAGCTGTGTGTGGTGTCTCCTCCTGTCCTCGTCGTGGTGCTCCCCTCGTTCTCGATCCCACTGGTGCCCTTACCCTCGGTGGATTCGGCCTCCAGGCCCATGTGGGATGCAGCTCCCTCCGTCACCGGTGCCTCTGCTCCTCCACCAGATGATGCTAATGCACATAAGGACAGGGTGAAAAAACAAAAAGGGGGGAGAGATAGAGCATACACTTGGTCAATGCCAGCAACACCACTACCGTTAGCGGACACAACACACAGGGAGCAGCCCTATGACTAGGCCATGTCCAACCAGTTCCTAAGATAGCCACTAGCCCATGGGGTACAATGCATAATGCCATCAGCTACAACCCAGAAACCCGAAGGACCCTGCCCAGTAGTAGATGCCCACTAACACTATTGGTGTAGGTGTGCATCAGAGCCTGCCCAACAAGGGACATACCCTGCCATCTTCGCCCTGGCCTAGGGGCACCCATAGCCCCCACCCAGGTAAATCTTAACACGCGCACAGCAGGAGTCAGATTCAGTACTCACCCCCTTGTGGCTGCTGTGATGCCTTCAAGCGCCCATCCAAATCCGGATAGGCCACCGCCATGATGCGGAAAATCAGGGGGGTCATGGTGCGACAGGCACCCCTTCCTCATTTGGAGGCGAGCCCCAGCTGGGCCTCCACTGTCTTCTTTGCCCAGCGGCGCAGGTCCTCCCACCTCTTGCGGCAGTGGGTGCTCCGCCTGTCAAAGACCCCAAAGGTCCACACCTTCTTGGCGATGGCACGCCAAATACCTTTTTTCTGGTGGCCGCTGACCTGCAGGGAAAAGACAGCAGAAAAGGGAATTAGTCACCTGTCCGGACTGTCACGCTCATTGCCCACAAGATCCCATCCAGCCCCTGACGCACATACATTGACCATCTTACATGCTGCACTCTGGCCAGGACCCCTCAGCCCCCCCAACATGGGGCTTACACACACAGCACTCCAGACATTCATGGCCCACGCATCATGCTCACAGTGTACTTACCTGTTTGTCTGGAGGACCGTAGAGTAACGTGTACTGGGGTAGGACCCCATCCACCAGTTTCTTCAACTCCTCCGCAGTGAAGGCAGGGGCCCTTTCCCCAGACTCTCGAGCCATTATCGCTTCCAGACACAGGTCACAGCAGCACTTGCAGTGTAGGTCCACTCCTGTTGATGGGCAGGTAGCAAGTGAGTGGATAGATAGAAAATGGTGGTGACGTCCACGGCGGTGCGTACCGTCACCACCGGCGTACATCACCATTGGCTCCTGGAACCCATAGGGCCCAATGATAAGCAATGCGAAGTTGCGCGGCGGTCATCGATCGCCTACTGTGACGGCACACAACGCCAGCGCAATTACCTAATTTCCACTTGTCCCTCCTCACAGGTCAGGCATCCGCCATTTCAGGGGGCCACAGGGCATGGCACATAACTGTGTCACAGCAGACATTGGCATAGCAAATGATTTTAGGATTCACATTTTGTTTCTGTAAAGTTTTAAAAAACAGCATCAGTGCAATAGATGTGGGAATGTGACCCTCTGCTCACCGTTCTCTTCCATAGACTCCAATCACTGAGGCTGTATATGAGATGGCGGCATCCTCCGGTGTACAGACCCCTGGTGGACCTTGCAACAATGGAGGACAGACACATCATCATTACCTACAGATTTCATTGTGCCACAATCCAACACCTGTGTGCCCAATTGGAGCCAGACCTGATGTCAGCTATCCGGCAGCCCACTGGTATACCCCCTCTAGTGCAAGTTCTATCAGTGCTCCATTTCCTGGCAAGTGGTTCCTTCCAAACAACAGTGGCCATGGCATCAGGGATGTCTCAGCCAATGTTCCCTAATGCGTTGACAAGAGTGTTGTCAGCCCTGATGAAACACATGCGCAGCTACATTGTGTTCCCCCAGGTGGAGGATTTGGCCACAGTAAAAGTTGACTTTTACGCCCTGAGACATATCCCCAACATCATAGGTGCCATTGATGGTACACATGTGGCATTTGCCCCCCCCGGAGAAATGAGCAAGTTTTCAGGAATAGAAAAAGCTATCACTATATGAATGTGCAGATGGTTTGTTTGGCGGACCAGTACATCTCCCATCTGAATGCCAAATATCCTGGCTCTGTGCATGACGTCTTTATCTTGAGGAATAGCAGCATCCCATATGTGATGGCCCAACTCCAGAGGCACCGGGTGTGGCTAATAGGTGAGCCCAAGGTCCCCACACAGTATGAGTAGGTGTCTGGGTATGGGGTTGTCCCTAAGGGTCAGTGTGTGTCTAACAGGTATCCCTCGATATTTGCAGGTGACTCTGGTTACCCAAACATCTCATGGTTACTAACCCCAGTGAGCAATGCCAGGACAAGGGCAGAAGAACATTACAATGAGGCACATGGGCGTACAAGGAGGATTATAGAATGGACCTTCGGCCTCCGGAAGGCCAGATTCTGGTGCCTCCATCTGACTGGTGGATCCCTGTACTACTCACCCAAGAAGGTGTGCCAGATCATCATTGCCTGTTGCATGTTGCACAACCTGGCCTTGAAACGCCAGGTGCCTTTTCTGCAGGAGGATGAGCCTGGAGATGGTGTTGTGGCAGTGGTGGAGCCTGTGGACAGTGAGGAAGAGGAGGCAGAAGAAGAAGATTTTGACAACAGGAGCAACATTATTCTGCAATACTTCCAGTGACACACAGCTAAGACGTTGTACGTTCATATTACATTTCAGTTAACTGCTGGACATTGTACAATACAGACTCTTACCCTATGTATCTGGCCACTGACTTTACCCTTTGCCATCTCTATTTTCAGATGGATGTGCCCCATTCTAGTTCCTGCTATGTGTACTGCTTCCCACTACAGGTCATACCAATGTATATATAACTGGACATATGGATTGAAATGTTTACAGCTTGTTCACCTAATACATTTTGCAATCAATTGACAGACTCTGTACTTGTATTTGATCCAAGGGTGTCCAGTCTCTTGGTATCACAGATGCATTGTCCAAGGGGGCATAGGAAGGGGAGTAATGGCAGTTCAAGGTGGACAGGGTGACATAGTGGGACAGAAGGGTGACAATCAGGAAAGTCTTATTTCCTGGCGGGGGTCTTGGCAATGTTCTCTGTCTTCTGCCTGGATAGCAGGGACCATTTGTGGGGTGGTTCTCCTTCTGCAGGCGGTGGGGTGCTGGTGGCCTGTTGGACCTATGGCTCCTGTTCAATAGCGCCAGAGGAGGTGTTCATATCTGTGGCTAGTGTCAGTTGCCGGTTGTTGTGCCACTGCCTCCCTCATGGTCTTGGCCATGTCACCCAGCACCACTGCAATGGTGACCAGGATGGTGTAGACGTTTGTTAGGTCATCCCTAATCCCTAGGTACTGTCCTTCCTGCAGCCAATGGGTCTCCTGCAGATTGGCCAGTATCTGGCCCATGGTCTCCTGGGAATGGTGGTATGCTCACAAGATGTTGGAAAGAGCCTTGTGGAGAGTGGGTTCCCTGGGCCAGTCCTCCCGCTGTCACACAGGAGTCCTCCCAGCTTCCCTGTTGTCCTGTGCCTCTGTCCCCTGAACCGTGTGCCCACTGCCACTGACCCCAGGACCCTTATCGTCCTGTGTTTGTGGGGTTGCCTGGGGTCCCTGTAGTGGTGGACACACTGCTGATTGACGTCGCCTAGGGACAGTGGCCTGGGCCCGCTGGGTGGGTGCTGTGCTGGTGTTTCCTGAGGGGGGAAGCTCTGTGTTGGGTTGGGACTGTGGCAGGGGAACCGACTGTCCAGAGGTCCCTGATGGGCCAGGTTGGTCATCCTGATCCAGGCGTGCAGAGCTGCTGTCATCATTGTGGGCCTCTTCAGGGGGCAGACTGGTTGTAGCTGGCACCTCCTCTCCGGTGACCTTTAGTAGGGGTCCAGTGGGGATGCAAATGCAGTGTTAATGTATCTGCATGTGCCATCTTGTGCATGGGTGTGTTTCCCTGTATGATTGTGATTTCCCTGTCAGCTTGGCCTTGTGTTTGTGGTGGTTTTGTGGGCTGGGTGAATCTCTGTGATGGACATGCTGTGGTGATGGGTGTCCATGCAGGTCTGTGATGGGTGTCCTTGCATTGATGTTGCATGCAGGACTTGGTATTGGGATGGGTGGGTTGTGATGGTGGGGTATATGTGAGGTGGTGGAGTGTTGGGGGTGAGGGTAGGGGTAGGAGTTTGTGATGGCATGCAGGTAGGGTGGGGATATAGTAGTAAATATTTGACTTACTAGAGTCCAGTCTTCCTGCTACTCCTGCTCCTCTCATGTTGTTAGTTGTGGGGGAGGAGGTGGGGGTCCACCGCCCGTCCTCTGTACTACTACCTGTTGTCTTGCAACCACGGAACGGACCATCCCCCGTAGGTCGTTCCACCTCTTCCTGATGTCATCCCTTGTTCTTGGGTGCTGTCCCACGGTGTTGACCCTGTCCACGAATCTGCGACATAGCTCCATCTTCCTTGCAATGGACCTCTGCTGCACCTGTGATCCGAATAGCTGTGGCTCTACCCGGATGATTTCCTCCACCATGACCCTTATCTCCTCCTCAGAAAACTTGGGGTGTTTTTGGGGTGCCATGGATGTGGTGTGAGTGGTAGGTGTGAGGAAGTGTGGTGTGATGTGTGGGGTGATGTGTTGTAGTGTGTGGTGTGAGGTGCGTGGATGGTGTATGGGTGATGGTGTTCTGTGCCTCTGATTGAGTGGGTGTTCCTGCCTTGTCTGTCTCTCAGTTGTCAAATCCTTTGGGTCGTAAGGGGTTGTGGGTAATGTGGGTGTGTGTTTTATATTGGTATGGGTGTGTGGGGTGTGTATGTGTGTGTGTAGTTTGAATTTATCAATTTGGTGGTGTTTTGTAAGTGTGTGTATTTTGAGCGCAGCAGTGTATACCGCCAATGGTTTACCACGATTGAAATACCGCCACAGTGATTCCTGGGTTGTGATACTGTGGGTGTGTTCCTGTTGGCATAACGGTGTGGGTTTTGGTACCGCCAGTTTATCACTGATCTTTGGGCTGGGGGACTTGTGTGGGTGTCTGTATTGTGGCAGATTTCTCTGTGTGGGTCAGAATACCCATAGTGGATTACCGCCGCGGTCACAGTATGCTGGCGGCCATCAACACGGTGGTAGGTGTCAATTACCGCCAGGGTTGTTTTCGTAATCCAAACTACACCAATTATGCCTGATGTAATAAAAAGTTTGTGTAGGTTTAATTATTATTTCTTTACCTAGTCTACAATAAATACATATTTATTGATTCTATTTCAAAATAGACAGTTCCTTTTCCACTGATGGATCTCACGTGGCAAACCTTCTCTTTTGAAATGGAAACCCCTCCTAAACCAAAACTCATATCAAACACCATCCATTAACAAGGACACATGTTAACCTCATCCTAAGTACCGCTGTTGCAAATTGGGGCATTAGCTGTGCAGCCAGCACAAATGTTGGCTCTTCAATTTTCCTCAGTGCGAAACAAACACCCCATTGTAGTCCTTGACTCTTACAGGGTAGCAAGGTGAAACAGTCTCAGGCCAACTCAAGAGAGCTGGTGTGAGCTAGTAATCACAAATCACTGGCACGCAATAAGAACACTCAACATATGATTGTCCAGTCAGTACTTTTTCTTTAAAAAAAGAAAGGTACATTTATTATGCATATACTACTAACTACATCCCAATAATTTACAACTACACATTGGCAGATGGAACATACCCTAGAGTACATTGTGTAACCACTGGTGGCCTCCTAGAGTGGTCACCCAAACATATCAAAAGAGTTTCAACAGTCATTGTTTAGTAACAATATTACTTTGGCATGAATCATGGTCAAAAGTGTGATAAGGATGTAGAAATAAAACATATTCAATCATCCTAAAAACCTAATAAAACCTTTGTAATGGATAAACTTTGAGGTGGTACATTCTTTTATACATTGAACATTATACTGTAATGATCAGAACACCCCCAAGAGATCATTAACCACTTCGCTGCCAGGCCTTTTCCCCCTCCTGTGCCGACCCTTTTTTTGGCTATTTGGGTCAGTTCGCGCTTAGGCCCTCATAACTTTTTGTCCACATACGCTAGCCAAGCCAAATTTGCGTCCTTTTTTTCCAACATCGTGGGGATTCTAGAGGTACCCAGACTTTGTGGGTTCCTCAGAAGGAGGCCAAGAAATTAGCCAAAATACAGTGAAAATTTTGTTTTTTTCAAAACAAATTGAAAAAGGGGCTGCAGAAGAAGGCTTGTGGTTTTTTCCCTGAAAAGGGCATCAACAAAGGGTTTGAGGTGCTAAAATCACCAGCTTTCCAGCTTTCAGGAACAGGCAGACTTGAATCAGAAAACCCAATTTTTCAACACAATTTTGGCATTTTACTGGGACATACCCCATTTTTATGATTTTTTGTGCTTTCAGCCTCCTTCCAGTCAGTGACAGAAATGGGCATGAAACCAACACTGGATCCCAGAAACCGCAACATTTCTGAAAAGTAGACAAAATTCTGAATTCAGCAAGGGGTAATTTTTGTAGATCCTACAAGGGTTTCCTATAGAAAATAACAACTGAAAAAGAAAAATATTGAAATTGAGGTGAAAAAAACATCAATTGTTCTCTACGTTTTACACTGTAACTTTTTCCTGCAATGTCAGATTTTCGAAAGCAATATACTGTTACGTCTGCTGGACTCTTCTGGTTGCAGGGATATATAGGGCTTGTAGGTTCATCAAGAACTCTAGTTACCCAGAGCCAATAAATGACTTGCACTCTGCTGTGGGTTTTCATTCTATACTGGGTATACAGCAATTCATTTGCTGAAATATAAAGAGTAAAAAATAGCTATCAAGAAAACCTTTGTATTTCCAAAATGGGCACAAGATAAGGTGTTGAGAAGCAGTGGTTATTTGCACATCTCTGAATTCCGGGGTGCCCATACTAGCATGTGAATTACAGGGCATTTCTCAAGTAGATGTCTTTTTTATACACTGTCTTACATTTGGAAGGGAAAAATGTAGAGAAAGACAAGGGGCAATAACACTTGTTTTGCTATTCTATGTTCCCCCAAGTCTCCCGATAAAAATGATACCTCACTTGTGTGGGTAGACCTAGCGCCTGCGACAGGATATGCCCCAAAACACAACGTGGACACATCACAGAAAACAGAGCTGTTTTTTGCAAATTGCCTATCTGTAGATTTTGGCCTCTAGCTCAGCCGGCACCTAGGGAAACCTACCAAACCTGTGCATTTCTGAAAACTAGAGACCTAGGGAAATCCAAGATGGGGTGACTTGTGGGGCTCTGACCAGGTTCTGTTACCCAGAATCCTTTGCAAACCTCAAAATTTGGCTAAAAAAAAACACATTTTCCTTACATTTTGGTGACAGAAAGTTCTGGAATCAGAGAGGAGCCACAAATGTCCTTCCACCTAGCGTTCCCCCAAGTCTCCCGATAAAAATGATACCTCACTTGTGTGGGTAGGCCTAGCGCCCGTGACAGGAAGTGGCCCAAAACACAACGTGGACACATCAAATTTTTTCATAGAAAACAGTGCCTACCTGTGGATTTTGGCCTCTAGCTCAGCCGGCCCCAGGGGGGGCAGAAATGGCCTAAAATAAATTTGTCCCCCACCCCCCTGTCCCCCCTGGGAGCGACCCTTGCCTACAAGGTCGCTCCCCTTGCGTGACAGCGCAATAAAAAAGATCCCTGGTGCCTAGTGGTTTCTGCCCCCCTTGGGGGCAGATTGACCTACAATCGGCCAATCTGCCCCCAAGGGGGGCAGAAATGGTCTAAATACAATTTTCCCCCCAGGGGAGCGACCCTTGCCTAATGGGTCGCTCCCCATCTCTAAAAAAACAAACAAACAAAAAAAAAACACAAAAAAACTATTTGCCCTGGCGCCTAGAGGTTTCTGCCCCCCCCCCGGGGGCAGATCGGCCTAATACCAATAGGCCGATCTGCCCCCAGGGGGGCAGAAATGGCCTAAAATAAATTTGCCCCCCCATCTCACCTGGGGAGCGACCCTTGCCTACAAGGTCGCTCCCCTTGCGTGACGGCGCAAAAAAAAGATCCCTGGTGCCTAGTGGTTTCTGCCCCCCTTGGGGGCAGATTGACCTACAATCGGCCAATCTGCCCCCAAGGGAGGCAGAAATGGTCTAAATACAATTTGCCCCCCAGGGGAGCGACCCTTGCCTAAGTGGTCGCTCCCCTTGCGTGAAATTCACGCAAAAAAAAAAAAAGTCCCTGGTGTCTAATGGTTTCTGCCCCCCTTGGGGGTAGATTGGCCTCATCAAAATAGGCCAATCTGCTCCCAAGGGGGGCAGAAATGCCCTAAATATAATTTGTCCCCTAGGGGAGCGACCCTTGCCGAAGGGGTCGCTCCCCACCTAAAAAAAACATAACAAAAAGAAAAAGAAAAAAAAAGATCCCCGGTGCCTAGAGGTTTCTGCCCCCCCCAGGGGGCAGATCGGCCTAATAATAGGCCGATGGCCTCCCCAAAAAAATGCCCCCCCTGGGAGCGACCCTTGCCTAAGGGGTCGCTGCCCTTGCGTGAAATTCACGCAAAAAAAAAAAACTCCCTGGTGTCTAATGGTTTCTGCCCCCCTTGGGGGCAGATTGGCCTCATCAAAATAGCCAATCTGCCCCAAAGGAGGGCAGAAATGGCCTAAATATCATTTGCCCCCTACGGGAGCGACCCTTGCCTAAGGGGTCGCTCCCCACCTAAAAAAAAAAAGAAAACATAACAAAAAAAAAGATCCCTGATGCCTTGAGCTTTCTGCCCCCCTGGGGGCAGATCGGCCTAATAATAGGCCGATCTGCCCCCAGGGGGGGCAGAAAAGGCCTTCCCAGTAAAATGCCCCCCCCCTGGGAGCGACCCTTGCCTAAGGGGTCGCTCCCTTTTGTCAGTTTCAGTTAAAAAAAAAAAAATCCCTGGTGTCTAGTGGGGTTTCAAATGCCGGATTGCAAGCAATCAGGCTTTTGAAACCCTGGGAGAGACTTCATAGGGAAGGAAATACATTTCCTTCCCTTTGAAGCCCCTCCGGGCCTCCCCCATGGGATTGAAAGAGAAATGCTCTGCATTTCTCTTTCAATAGCTCTGGAAGCAGAGCTTCCAGCGCGATGGGGGAGACCCTGTGACTAATCAGCGCGCGCTCGCGCGCTGACGTCACAGGGGGGGGTTTGGGGGGGTCGGGGTGGAAGGTGAAGGGCTTCCCATTCCATCCCTGACTTGGAGGGTGTGTGGGGGAAGCCCTCAGAGGGAGCACTAGCGCTCCCTCTGGGCTCTGTGACAAGGACGTAATGGTTACGTCCTGGGAACAGCAGCACTGTGCCTCAGGACGTAACCATTACGTCCTGGGCACAGAACAGGTTAAAGTAAAAGAGAAAAGTGGTGAAAATCATTGCAGTGTAACCCTACAATCTTCCCCTGGAGGGCATAACCACATGAATAAGCATTGCAGTGTAACAAACAATTAGCTACTAGAAGGCGTAACCAATTGAACTATGCATTACACATATTTAGGCATTCCATGCCTTCTAAAATGTTACTGTACACAAGGCCTTAGAGGGTGAGCTATTCCCAGCTGTAGAACACAAGCTCCAGCCAAGGGAGAGCTTGAAATGCATTAAACAGTAGGAAAGGTGAGGATTTTAGAGAGGAGAGGGGAAGGAGCACATTGTGCTGAACATTTTGATGGTGGTCCCATCGTCCTAGGGCCCCCATAGACTGAGATATGGGTGAAAATGCAAGTAAAGTAAAAGGCCCTGCAAAGCATTATGGGGTGAGTCTCCATAGGGCAGTGAATATGGTAGAAGAGGCTCTCCTGCTGCACTAGAGAAAACCACATTGATTTCCCCATGAATTTCTCCATATTGTGAGTGGCCTCATGCCATGTTTTTCATAATGGTGAGGTGCCCAGTCCCAGCTAGGCACCTCACTGGCAGTCTTTGGTGGATGGCTGCTAGGGGAGCCTACCCCTGGCTGCCCTTGCCTGTGAGGGCAGCACAAACGGGTCTTGCCGTGGGAGCTGGCAACCTCCATTTGTGTCTGCCCGCTCCAGTGGGCAGACACATGTCCTGTGGTGGCGGCCTTGTGCTCCCCCCAGACATAGGAGCAGGGAGAGTGAACCATGTGGAGGGTGCAGTGGCACTCCCCCCATTCTCTCAAGTCATCCGGGGCAAAGATGCGGTCCTGGGCCCTTCCCTGGTGAGATAATGAGGCAGCACAATGGCTCTTCCCCGCACTGCTGCAGCACTCAGGAGCCGGCAATGGGGTCCAATGCATGACCTCTCCCCCAACAGATGAACAACAGCATCCTCGCACCATCCCCCAACCCTCATACACCCCAGGGGAAATTCATCAGCCAAAGAGCGGAACGCCACACTTTCTGAGAAGGGTCAAAGGTCACCAAAGTTTGAAATGCCATAACTCTGGCCCTGTGGGGTATATTCGGGTGATCCTGGTCTTATTTTACTCCTGGTGGCAGACTCTATCCACCAGGGACAGTTGCAGCAACCTTTCTTACCTTCAAAAAGGTGTAAACCTCAAAAGAACGGTCCTCCTGGCTCCCTGCACCAGTTCTCCATTGCAGCTTTGTTGGTGGACTCAGGAATTTCCAGGGTTTCCCCTGCCTGGTCCTTAGGGGGGTTAAGGTGGGCAGGCTCACTTGCCTTTGGGGAGACCGACTGGTCCTGGGCAATTGGACAGAGTCCTGGGTCCTGAGTGAGGGTCAGGGGGTTCCTCCTTCCAGTTCTCCATGGCAGTCTCAGGATCCAGCAGCAAAGCAGGTGGAAAGCTTGTAGGCAAGAGAAAGTTTTCCTCTTATACATAAGTTTATAAAGGGGAGATAAAGGTTCCATAAGACAGGCACCCCTAGCCAATCCTGGGGTGCCCCATCACCTTTCCACCCCTGCCCCAGCCCTCCTGCACAGCATGTTGGGACAATTCAAAATGGTGTCATCTAGGAGCCACTGGCCAAATCCGACCCTGGGGTCTGAGCTCTACCCCTCAGTGAGATCACTGCCATGGACTTGCACACTAGCATTTCTAAGGCCAACCCCTGGTTGCTTTGCTCCAGTTGTATGGGCACTCTCCTTTGGTTAGTGGGCTTGGGCAGACCCATCCCTAGTGCAGTGTGACAGTTGGGTGACTGATAAAGTTCACTCCAAGCCATCCCTTTTCTCCTCTGGAGCTAGGAGAAGTAGTGCTAATTGATCCTTTTATGTCTGGGCGGCCTTTGTTCCTGCTGCTAGAGAAAATGTATTACTGCACAGCAGGGTGACAAAAGGCATGGGCTCTGATCCATAGCTGAGCCAAGAAAACATGTAAGCTCTAAATGACCCACAAGATGTTCAGATATCATTTTGGAAGTTACAAATTAAGCTTTCTCACAAAAGTAACACTCTAATTCAAGATGTCAGTCATCTCTGTAGGTCAAGGGGAAAGGTCACTATACTCTACGGCAGTTCCCTCCCTGTGTGTATGATGGAGTGGCATTATAGTTAAAACAATAAAGCACACTGACTTTCCCTAGTAGTGTACATTTTCCTCATGAGGCCTATCCCAGGTGAATACCTATCACTGCAAAGTCCTCATTGTGCCAGGGTACATGTGCACTGTTACCGGGCTGTGCATGGCAGTAGTCTCCCACAGGCGGCCCTCACACGTGTGTACACGTGTTCACTTGTGACGAGTCAAATGCCCCTCACCCTTGCTGCATTACAGAAGCCTTATCTTAAAAGATTAAAAGATAAGATTGGACACTTGCAGTAAGCACACATGGTCGATTCACCATGTGATTGCCATGGGTGAGATACCTGTACTGAGGCTCATCCACAGTAAAAAGTCCAAAAAGCAGGTGATCAGAAAAGCAAAACATCTGGGTGTACTGCTGGGGCAGAACCCAGTGCAACAACCGCTAAAAGAAAAATCAACATATTTGATCCTCTATAACAGTGGATCCCAACCTTTTGACTTCTGTGGACCCCCACTTTATCAATACTGGAACCCGGGGACCCCCACTAAGTCATTATTGGAATCTGGGGACCCACTACTGAAAGCTGGGGACCTAATCTTTTAATATCATTTAATTTTCTATGCAGTCAAGGACCCCCTGAGGAGGCTTCGTGGACCCCCAAGGGTCCCCGGACCACAGGTTGGGAACCACTGCTCTACAACTATTGAGTAATATTAATGGATTAGATAGAGGGCAATTAAGTTTCATTCTTTTATCTGTGACTTTTAAAGCTTTTCTTAATTCACTGCAATACTATTCCTGGGTTTGGTCCACAATGAAGAACTGAGGCAGGCAGTAAAGTCCTGCCACATTACCGTCCTTCAGAATTCTCCCCAAATGCAAAAATTATATTTGCACAGCCAGCATGCTCTCAGAATGTTCGAGTTTAGATTCCAATACAATTTGTGTACATGCTGCACTAATTACCTGGGTATAAATGGGTTTGATACTTTGAATCGTTTACTTTTTTTTGCAGATATTCAGTTTTGGGCTTTGATTGTGCTTGCTCTGATCTACCTGTTGTATTAGAGCCACAACTGAGTTGAATGATAATGCAGTGCACCTACTGTTCTTTGGTCACATACAGGTTAGATAAAAATACAAGGAAAGCATATGTAATCCTTCAACGATGATATATGTAATAATGTAAAACATATTTCTTGTGCCACTGATTTTCCTTCACTGTTTAAGTTTCCTAAAGATGTTACTTATTTGTTTTTTTGCAGTTGGTTTTCAAATATGCCATACACCCAGATGAAAACACATAAAATTCAAGCTAATAAGAAATTCATAAAATGTGTGCATTCTAAAAGACAAATTTACATTTAGTATCAAATACTTTGTACACATAAGCAAACTTTATTTAACCCCTTTGCTGCCAGGCCTTTCCCCCTCAGGTGCCAGTCCTTTTTTTGGCTATATGGAGCAGTTCGCACTTAGGCCATCATAACTTTTTGTCCACATAAGCTACCCATGCCAAATCTGAGTCCTTTTTTCCATCATCCTAGGGATTCTAGAGGCACCTAGAGTTTGTGGGTTCCCCTGGAGGAAAGCAAAAGATTAGCCAAAATACAGCGAAAAAAGGGCTGCAGAAGAAGGATTGTGTTTTTTTCCCTGAAAATGGCATCAACAAAGGATTTGTGGTGCTAAAATCACTACCTTCCCAGCTTTCAGGAACAGGCAGACTTGAATCAGAAAACCACATTTTTTAACACAATTGTGGCATTTTACTGGGACATACCCCATTTTTTACTATTTTTTGTGCTTTCAGCCTCCTTCCAGTTAGTGACAGAAATAGGTATGAAACCAGCACTATATCCCCACCAACTAAACATTTCTGAAAAGTAGATAATAATCTGAATTCAGCAAGGGGTCATTTGTGTAGACCCTGCAAGGTTTTCCTACAGAAAATAACAGCTAAAATAAAAGAAATTCAAATTGAGGTGAAAAAACAGCCATTTCTCTCTACCTTTTACTCTGTAACTTTTTCCTGCCATGTCAGATTTTCAAAAGCAATATACCATTACATCTGCTGGACTCTTCTGGTTGCAGGGATATATACGGCTTGTAGTTTTATCAAGATCCCTAGGTACCCAAAGCCAATAAATGAGCTGCACCTTGCAAAGGGTTTTCATTCTACACCGGCTATACAGTAATTCATTTGGTGAAATATAAAGAGTGAAAAATAGGCATCAAGGAAACCTTTGTTTTTCCAAAATGACCATAAGATAAGATGTGGAGAAGCAGTGGTTATGTGCACATCTCTGAATACTGGGGTGCCCATACTAGCATATGAATTACAGGGCATTTCTCAAATAGACGTCTTTTTTACACACTGTCTTACATTTGGAAGGAACAAATGTAGAGAAAGACAAGGGACATTAACACTTGTTCTGCTATTCTGTATTCCCCCAGGTCTCCCGATAATAATTTTACCTCACTTGTTTGGGTAGGCCTAATGACTGCGACAGGAAACACAACATGGACACATCACATTTTTACATTGAAATCTGACGTGTTTTTGGGAAACTGCCTAGCTTTGGATTTTGGCCTCTAGCTCAGCCGGCACCCAGGAAAACCTACCAAACCTTTGCAAACCTCAAAATTTGGCAAAAAAAACACTTTTTCCTCACATTTCGGTGACAGAAGGTTCTGGAATATGAGAGGAGCCACAAATTTCCTTCCTCCCAGGGTTCGCCCAAGTCTCCTGATAGAAATGATACCTCATTTCTGTGGTAAGGCCTAGTGTTCGTGACAGGAAATGCCACAAAACACATCATGGACACATCACATTTTCCCAAAGAAAACAGAGCTGTTTTTTGCAAAGTGCCAAGCTGTGGATTTTGGCCTCTAGCTCAGCCGGCACCTAGGGAAACTTACCAAACCTGTGTATTTTTGAAAAGTAGACACCATGGAGAATCCAAGACGGGGTGACTTGTGGGGCTCTCACCAGGTTCCGTTACCCAGAATCCTTTGCAAACCTCAAGATTTGGCCAAACACTATTTCCTCAATTTCAGTGACAGAAAGTTCTGGAATCTGAGAGGAGCCACAAATTTCCTTCCACCCAGAGTCTCCTGATAAAAATGATACCTCACTTGTGTGGGTGGCCCAGGTGCCTGCAACAGAAAAAGGCCAAAAACCTGTAGAGATTGAGGGGATAGCACAGCGCGTAGGTAAGCACATATTTTTCTTTTATACATCTTTAGGTTGACTCTGCTTTGTTGACCCACACAAGTGAGGTATCATTTTACTTGGGAGACTGAGGGGAACGCTGGGTGGTAGGAAATTTGTGCCGGAGTGGTGGTCTCACAAAGAAAAGTGAGGAAAATATGTTTTTTTGAGCAAACTTTCAGGTTTGCAGAGGAGTCTGGGTAAGGAAAGGTTTGGGGATTCACGCAAGCCACAGCTCCCTGGACTCCTTGGGGTGTCTAGTTTTTAAAAATGTCTGGGTTTGGTAGGTTTCCCTTGATGAAGGCCGCAACGGGACCAAAATCGTAGCTGCCGCCCCAAAACACAGGTAGTTTTGCAATAGACCATTTTGATGTGTCTACGTACTTCTGTGATGTCCCAAACACAAAAATTGTGAAAAGAAACGTACTTAGGTTACATTAAAAAGACCCCTCACCCACCAACCAAGTTGGTGGCATGCTTCATTATCGGAGTCCTACCCAAGACACCTAGCGTGTCACAGGTGTGTTGAAACACCTGATTTCAGCAGAGCAGGTTTTGTCATTTTTACCACACATACTGGTTGGATTTGGCACGAGTGTGAGTGATGGTTCAGTAGATCAGATATTATTAACAAGTGATTTCGAAAAAATGAAATGGACTGTTAATAACAGAAAGGCCAAAAAACTGAACCAATGACTCGTGAGCTGTAAAGCCGCGACAAGGCACCAACCGCTTTACAGTCCATTCATACCTTTCATACGTGACATGCACAAGACCATTCATGGGCCCAGCACATTACAACACTTGCATCGACAGACAGCACCACTCAAGGGCCCATCATTTTCATACGCCCACATGCCTGATACAGCAATTGCACCAGCTAATAGGAGTGTGTGGACTAGCTTTTGGCTGGCACCACCAGACAAGCGCCACCCCATGCACATCGCCAGCCAAACGCTACCCCACACATACCGCCAGCCAAGCGCCACCCCATGTACACCTCCAGCCAAGCGCCACTCCATGCACACCCCCAGCCAAGCACCACTGCACGCACACTGCCAGACAAGCGCCATGCCACACACACCGCCAGCCAAGTGCCACTCCACACGCACTGCCAGCCAAGCGCCACACCACACACACCACCAGCCAAGCGCCAGTCCATGCACACCACCATCACTTTTTTTTGTTTTAAAACAACGAAGAAACCACTAACTAATTATAAATAAGTACAAAACTACAAACACAAAAGCTCTAACTGAATACATGACAGTAATGTCAACAGTGAAACTGAACATATGAAAATATAAAACTGCAGTTTACGCTCACTGTAGTTCCCATTAATTCTTCTGTGTGTGGTAACTCTTGAAACAGCCTGCCACACACAGCCAAGGCTTTGAAGGACAGTCCAGGCAGTACATCCGGCTTTCCCTCTGGATACCTCTTCGAGCACAGACTCTACATTTCTTAGCGGGAAAGTCTTTTTTGGGAGTGGGAGGAATCTGATCAGGAAAGTGGCAATCTTTCAATCTAGCCACATCCTCCACAACTGCTACCCTAGGAACTCTTGGATGATACACTATAACAAGGCTCTCTATCACTGACTCCTGAAATTTAACAAATGTCATCCTTGACTCAGGGGAACAATCCTTAAACACAATAAAAGCATTAGAAGTTGCTAGATTAAAAACATGAATAGCCAACTTTTTATAGCACACGTAAGATTTAAGAACAGCACTGTAGGGTTCCAACCTCTGATCTACTCTATCAACACCACCCAGTGCTTATTGTAATCTAAAATGCACACAGGTTTGTGTACTTCAGCAACTTGACCACAAACAGCTACAAGTGAAGTACTCTCATCATGGATGGTAGTTAGCATGTACACATCCCTCTTGTCTACAAATTTCAGAGCTAGCAGGTCATCATTCCACAAGGCACTGCACTGTCCCCTCTCAAGTTTTTTACAGACAAGCTCCCTTGCATAGCCTTTCCAGTTAGAGCGGATTGTGCCACAAGCAACAGTGTCCATTCTGAACAACTCCTTGAACAACTAAACTCCAGTGGAGAAGTTATCTACATATAAATGGTCACCTTTGTTAAACAGTTGTCTACCAAGTTCCCAAACAATTTTCTCACTAACTCCAAAAGTGGGCAGACAACGATGGGGGTCAAAACTAGAATCCCTACCAGTGTAGACCCAGAAATTATAAACAAATCCTGTAGTACTTTCAGAGAGCATATGCAATTTAATTCTATACCGTGCCCTCTTGCTAGGAAGGTACTGCCTAAGAACCAAACGACCCTTGAACAGGACCAAATACTCATCCACACACTAATTTCTTTGCCTGGAATATAGACCTAAGTCTGGCAGTGTTGTCCCTCAAATACTGCTCCGCATACAAATTAGTCTGCTCAACAATCTCTTCCAAAAATACATCGTCCATAAACAACGCAAAGAAATTGACAGGAAAATGTTTTCCGTATTTACTCTACACCCTGGGAGACTGGTAAAGGCAGGCAACTGTGGCTGCTCCATGTTTGGGGCAACCCAGGTGTCAGGTCTTCCAATGGGAAGCCTTTCAGCCGCTGGCTGCTTCACCATTGGCACATCAGTGTCCTCCTCTAAAACAGGCCCTTCATCTGCACTGAGAGTGGCTTCCTCATCAGAAGACTCCTCTCGGACAGAAAACTCACTGCCAGAATCTCTCTCTTCCTCCTCTGCCTCAGATACAGAGTCCGTCTCATAATCATGGTCAGAAGATGACTCAAAAAGCATGCCAACAACCTGCTGAGCGGTTACTCTACGGCTAGCCATGATCTTTTCTAAGAAGTGTAACTTGACCAATGTGCCAACAAACAACCAGCACTGTGTACAATAAGTAATAAACAAAGTGTGGCTTTATCACAAAGAGTTTAGTGCTCAAAAACTATACTACTCACTTGCCTGAAAAACCTAGACTTACCAGCAACTACTCTGCACAGACACAGCCATCACCAATGATATCCCACTAAAACAAAGAAAAGCAAATTAGACATAAAACAGCACAAATATTATTGTGCACAAATCTAAGGACAATTTCACACACAATCCTGTATTTAGTACACCACCTACAAACATTTCAATCATGCATGGCAGCAATACTCCTTTGGAGTAAATTTACTTGGCTAAAACATGCAACTACGCAACCCCCAGGTCAACCACTGCCAAATCGGAAATGAGCCACTGCAAAGAAAGCAAAAGCTTTGAACTAGACCAAAAAAGAAAAAGAAACTGTCATAATCACAAATTTTACCTGGTGTCTAGTAGTCTCTGGGGGCAGATGAGCCTAAAAAGAAACTAGGCTGATGTGCCCCCGAGGGGGCAGAAAGGCCACCAGTACTGTGCTGAATCCTCATTTGCCCAAGGGCCCACCCACCCACACAAAGCACACACACAAGATCCCTGGTGCGAAGTGGATTCTGCCCCCCTTGGTGGCTGATGGGCCTAAAAAATAAAAAATAGGCCGATCTGCCCTCAATGGGGATAGAAGTGCCCAACAGTGTTTTTCCCCCCAAGGGGCCACCCCCCCACACACAAAAAAAACCAAAGCGCAGAACATCCCTGGCATCAATGTGGTTACTGCCCCCCCCCCGGGGGGGAAGATCAGCTTACAAATAGTGAGATGGAAACAGATTAATACACTATGCCCCCTTAGGGATTTGACCCTTGTCCAAGAGGCCGGCCCCTACACAAAAAACACACACACACATACACACACAAACAAAATCCCTGGTGCCTAGTGGATTCTGCCCCCCTTGGGGACAGATAGGCCTAAAATAAATAGGCCAATCTGCCCCCAAGGGGGGCAGAACTGCCCAACAGTGTTCATCCCCCTTTAGAGGGGTGACCCTTGCCCAAAGGGCTGACCCCCCACACAAAAAACAAAGCACACAACATCCCTGGCGTCATTGTGGCTTCTACCCCCCCCGGGGGCAGATCAGATTAGAAATAATGAGCCAATCTGCCCCCAAAGGGGGCAGAAATGGCATAAAACATTATGCCCCCTTAGGGAGGTGACCCTTGCCTAAGGGGCCACCCCCACACAAAAAACACACACATACACACACACACAAAGAAAATGCCTGGTGCCTTTGGGGGCAGATGGGTGAAAGAAATAGGCCGATCTGCCCCCAAAGGGGCCGGCTCCTACACAAAAAACACACATACAAACAAAATCCCTGGTGCCTAGTGGATTCTGCCCCCCTTTGGGTAGATGGGCCTAAAAGAAATAGGCTGATCTGCCCCTAAGGGGGACAGATCTGTCCAACAGTGTTTTTCCCCCTTTGGGCAGCAACCCTTGTCCAAGGGGTCACCCCGCCGCACAAAAAAACAAACCACACAATATTCCCAGTGCCGTTGTGGTTTCTACCTCCCCTGTGGGCAGATCGGCTTAAAAATAATGAGCCGATCTGCTCCCAAGGGGGGCAGAAATGGTGTGAAACATTATGCCCCCTTGGGGGAGCAGCCCTTGCCCAAGGGGCAGCCACCCTACACAAAAAACACATGCATACAAACAAAATCTCTGGTGCCTAGTGGGCATTCCTGCTGCCTGATCGCATCGCATTCGGGTAGCAGGAATGCTAAAAGAGGCATTGAGGGAAATGAAAACCCTTTCCATTCCCCAGATGCCTCTTTTGAAGCAATCCTTCCCCCCCCCCGGCCAGAAGAGAAATTCACCTCTTCCTCCCTCAATGCGCTGGAATCAAATGGCTTCCAGCATGTCGGGCGGCCTCTAACTTTGTGAGTTGGGGGGGTGGTGGGAGTGAAAGTGATTCCCCTTCCAGCCCTGCCCTGGGGGGGTGGGAGGGAAGCCCTCAGGGGGAGCGCTAGCGCTTCCACCGAGAGCCGGGTGCAGGACATTACCGTTACATCTTGGGCACCCGAGGGGTGATGTCCAGGATGTAAACCATTGCATCCAAGGCACCCAAGGGGTTGAAATAAATCAACAACTTCTTTCACTCTAAAAGAAGACCAAAAAAAAACATGTTTTATGTCAATAATTCAGGTGCACGGCCACATGGGTTGCAAACCCATTGACTCTAGATAAGCCCACACAAAGCATCTCAATTCCACAGAACTGGAATACCACCTGTTTTACAATATACAAATATATGATGGGCGGCAGAGGTGTTGAAAAATACTGCATTGTAGCCACTGACACAGAATCATGCACTAAAACGTTTTGCAGTGTCTTTATGTCTGGTTTACAAAAGGGCAACCTTACCCGAAACACCCCATACTGTAGAAACAATCAGAAAAATATTGTCATTAAGGTCCAATCTCAGATTGGAATATATTATTTGATTGGTTAGGGAGAAAACATATAAATTGCAGTTTGACCGCTAAAAAGTGGTGGCAAAACGTTTACATTTAACTAGTCCCGTTTTTAACACATATTACATTAGAAAGGGTAGAGGAAGAGAAATGAAAGTAAAGTAGGAGAGAGTTAAAGAAATGTTATTGGCAGCTAAAGAGTAGCAAGGTGGTGTAAGATAAAGTAATAGGCATGAAGTGCAAGTCATATCTTAGGTTCAAACTGTTTTTCAATGAGCACATTTTTAATTATTTATTATAGAGAGATAAAAAGGAAGCATTTTTGATATAAAGCAAAGGGCATTCATTCATTATCCTTGGGGAATTGCTGGAGAAGCTCCTAGAAGAAATATTCTTTTTTCTAAGAGTGGTTATCTTGAAAGAGTTATGTTTGGCAGTGTTTGCTTTTAGATTTGTTTTACAATAGTAAAGCTGTTTTGAGCGAGCAGCTTGCCTCATTATTCAACCGTATAACTGCAAAAGGGGTAGGAGTGATGTGATCATTTACTTTTATTGGTCCAAAAACAAGTTGCAGCATGAATACCTCTTCAAAGGTGTAAGGTATCCCGTAAGAAGAGCATTTTCATAGTGCTGATGGGAAATTAGTTGGGGTTGAATAGCAAATTTGAGATCCTGCTCAAAACGTGTGTGGTTGAGGTTCCTGATTTTCTGTAAGTGAAATGTTGCTGAGTTGGGAATGACTTTGATGTGTTTGTTTACAAGAAGAGAAAATGAGCTACAACTAATGCTCACTGTTGTCTACAATATAAACAACCAAAAAGTCAAGATAACAAAAATATGAAAAATGATATTTATTACATATGTATGTACAACAACATGAGAACGCAATAATCAAAATTAGATATATAAATATTTACATATTCACAAGGGAAGACACACACACATATATATAGTGAATAAACAGAGACACTGTGTTACACAAGACAAGACACAACAGATGATAAAAAAATAACATTGACAGAAGAAAAATCCAAATTGTCCAAGATATAATAAGATGTAAATTAAATGTACACTTTTTCTTTCTAGAGTCTTAATAATGTTCATAATAATGACATGTTATAACTCAGAACTAAATAGCGTCTCCACCTAATTCATAAAGAAAATTTAATCAATTGGACCTTAAAACTCATAGTCCATTGTAACAACTGTAGAAACTTAAGCCAAAATGTAATCACTTGGACCTTAAAATTCATAGTCCATTGTAACAACTGTAGGAACTAAGCCTACGCGCGTTTCGGCGGCAGCCATCCAATTTGTAAGACCGCCTTCGTCAGGGCAGTTCCTTTTTCAATATTAGGTAACTGATGTCACAGGTCTTTTAGATTCTTGTCCTTCCCACCCGAGTCAATCCAGATAACAATGATGGTGCGTTCCCTCAGGGAGAGAGCGCACAGAGGGACTGATTCTCTAACTTCAAATTCTAATCCTCAGTGGCTCCTTATGCAGGCACAGAGCCTGATTCACAGATCTATCCCTGTTTTCCGAACGGACCACCAAGATATTCTTCAAAATAACCGAATTCCCAAAGGAATAGATACCCATAACTTCCATCAGTCTTCCATCTTCTGATATGCCGATTTCTTTTATGGCGACTATTGGTAAAGAACGCCCGATCAAGCGTGTTTGTTAACATGAACGTTTCAATCCAGAAGGAACTTGAGATATTTAGCTGATGTTGATTTTTGGGCTATCACAAACTTGTAGTGCATTTGTACAGGGTGGTTTCATAGTATTTTTTATGTTAGGGGTGAGTAGAATAAATGATGTCTTGAAGCTGAATTTTGGGTGCCTTTCTTTCATCTATTGTTGTATGTGACCTAGGCATGAATTTAGAGACGTCATAGGTTCAAGTGAGGCCTTCTTTAGAGCTGGTTATCTTCCTTATATTGATACAATCTAATACTTGGCTGTGAAAGAAATTCTCTAACAGGTTTAAAATAAAGGGTTAAAGGGAGAGGGTGATGCAGAACACCGAACGGCAAGGGGATGGGGTCTTAATAAGTTGAAACTGTGCATGATCATGAATATACTTGGATACTAAGTAAATCACAACTCATTTCCTACTTTTTGTTAACAGTGAGTGAAGACAATCCATGACATCTTCATCCATCATCCCTTAAAAGTCCAACAGTGTACTGTGAGTTAGGGAGTGTGTGAAAGCCGACAAAAAGTGCAAAAGTACTTAGCCATGTCAGACCACCCAAATTTAATTCCAATTATTACCGTCAACTGACAGACTAGAATGGGTCAGAGGATGATTTTTAAAGTTTCCCTCTATTTCATCAAAACAAGCAATAATAGTCAATAGCATGGATTCCGTTCTATACTACAACTCTAATGGATTTGTTGCTTAATGGGATCCATTTGATGTTTCCCATGGCCAGTGAAGTAACAGTTTAAAACTATACTAAAATCCATTGGCTGGGAACTGTTTCTCATGCCCCAACCACGGCAGAATTAAGAAGAATGGTAGATTAAATAGCAATAACCTTTGCCAAGTCCTTTTCCATATTGCACTGATGCCACTTGATTTTAAACGGGGTTCTTTGTTTGGGGAATGCCATTATTTGTTTTTTTTCATGATGATTTTCAAGAGGTTATTATTATAGTTTATCAAGCTTTCACTGTGAACTGATTGAGGTTTGAGCCATTATAACTAGCTAGCAAGATTACAATACCAAAATAATATGTTGGGAAAGCAGTGGTCCTCCATAACATGAACTAGTAGTCTGGCACAGAAAGAGAAAAAAATAGGGAGGCCATTCCACAACCCTCCTTCAATACATTTCTTATTTTGATTTATTGTGCAAATTCATTAGTTGAGCTTCTCATGACTTACAACAAGAAGTCAGCATGACTCTGTCAAGAGGGCAACTGAAAGTATGCCTTAACTGCGGAGATTTGCATAACCATAGTCTTGGATGGTACATCGTGTGGAAATGTATTGAGAAGCCAACATCTGCAGTATATGCAGCATGTTCCTTGTATATGTAAAGGAAGAACATTATCAGTTGTTGAAGTATTAGCACAAAATAAATATTGCTCCATAGACTGATACACCTGCTATCCACCCAATATGGCAATGCCATCAGAGGATGTCTTGCAAAAGGTGTTTATTGTAGTATTTGAGAGGGCTATCATTTTCTAGCCAGAGGGGGCATTTACTTACATAGGCAAAGAAAGCTGTCCTTGAAAATGTAGTATCATTGGCTCTGCCCATGAGGGTAAGACTGCTTGGTTTAGGGCAGCAGCACCACTGTGTGTGTGTGACTGAGTCAGTCCAACACCGACTGGAAGCTGTCAGCCTGACCTCCTTGGCTAGCTAGCAGCACCTCACCAAACCTAGAAAGTAAAGGTGGTTTGTAGCATCCTAGAAACATGACACTCTGACTCCTCAGGGAAGTCGTGTTCAACAGATCAGATCCTTTTTTTGAGTTACACAGAGTCTTACCGCATATGAAGGTAGACAAAAGAAATGCAGGATAGGTTTCAATGTATTTCTTGAAGCAACTGTAGTTTATGATAAACGGCATGAATTGTGATTATTAGGAGTATGAAAGATAATACAGTGATGATTGTAACCATCAGAGTGAAATATATAAACAGTCCCAACATCCTGACATAATCATGGGTCTCAGAATTCCTACGTACACCCTAATGTCTAACAGGAGAGCATAGCAACATTAGCCCTTCTGCCCGTCCCGGTCTGTGGAAGGAGCCCCAAGCCCCTACCTGAAAGAAGGCAAGGGTCTGCCTGTTCTGCTGGCAGACGCTTGCCAAGGCCAAGATGACAGAAGCTGTTGACGCAGTGGCACACAGCATATGATGCAACTGGCTGGAATACCCTTTACCCTTCCTAGGCCTATTTGGTGTTTATATAATAAAACATGCTGTGTTCTGAGAACTGGCCTGACGTGATAGTATGTCTATGATTAGAAGGTTGACTCCATAACTCTTGGATTGGCAATACTAGGCAAACTAATGTGTATAAATATTACTGCCTTGAACAGGGTACAGATTGAAATACGTGCAAGGGACAGATAAATGCAGAATAATTGTAGAAATGTGTTTTCTAAGAAAGGTGGCTGATAAAATATAACACAGCAAGCTGAAAGCGAGCCGTGCTAAGATATAATAAAATGAATAAAAGTGAATAGAATGTGCACATGTCTTAAAAGAGCACAGGCTCTGGGTCTAAGAACTAAAGTATGGGTGCCCAATCTAGGTGCTAAAGGAAACCCACAACACCCTCCCATTGTCAGTAAAATAGTGCAGGATCCAGGACCTAAAATGAACTACACTAATACTATTACTTAAAAGCTTACTAAAATATACAGTGAGATAAAAATGTCTAAGTTGACAAGCAGACCAGTCCAAATTATACAGTCAAATTAAAACAGGTCAATTTAAGAATTTTAGAACAAATATCAAAAATGCCAAATGAACAATAATCATGATCCCGCAGGAGATCTCCAAGAGTGCTGATGGAAAGGGAATCCAGGATGGACTCCACATTGGCAGGCGATAAATCTTCCAGCTCGCCAGACAAAAGGTGGAAGGAGCACACGTGATCTATAGTCAGAGCCTCAGTTCCAGCCGAGAGGGCAGCTTTCTGTGCAATGCCAGATGTTGAAGCACCAGGAGCCTCTAAATCCACAAAGGGCAGCTCAAGGAAGGCATCCTGCTACAACCGCAATCTCAATGGACAAGTCCGGCAATGAGACTTCATCAGGAACATTAGCAGATGTACATCCAAAGACGGTACATGTTGTAGGGCAAAAGACACTTCCGGTGCATTTCTGAAAGGGCACGACAAGTAACGGAAGACGGGCTGCACACAATTGAGAACCGGCTGAAATGACAGTGACCAATTTTTGTCTACTTCTTCCAACAGCGATGCTCTGAAATACTGCATCATGACAGAGTTGGGCTGGTGGGAGCTCCATCATGTCTCTTAGTTGAGATGGGGCAGTCATTGAGAATCAAAAATAGCAACAGCAGATACTGCCAATTAATGTCAATTTTATCAGAAACCCTCCAAAAACACTCAACCAAAGTGAGTGAATGGCTGAAGGTGTTACTCCAAACATATCCTGGAGGTGCTAAAAAATTCAGAACCAACTGAAATGTTTTGGAAAGTTGGTATTTAAGAAGGACTATATCTCTGCAGACAACCTTGCTCCTTGCAGGTCACGGGTTACATGGCCTTATGTGAGAGTCACGTGGTTTTGAAAGAAAAGAGCTTTTATTCTGTGCAGTTTGTCAAAATGTACGTGATAAGTAGCAATATGAGGCCACAATTCTGCAACTTTCATCTCATGGAGGTGGGGGAATAGTACATCACCACAACAAGTGACAATTTCAGAGACCGAAGTCAAGTAAGCAGCACCTGGTCTCATCCCACAGAAACCTTGATCGCTCAGCATCAAGTAACTCCATACAAAAGCAACTGAATCAAAGGGATGGGAATACCCTTTAGATAGCAAGTCAGATTTGCGATGGACGAGTTGCATGCGCCATGCAAGAACATCTGTTTACAAAATCATTGAACGACTTACAGAAGTCTCACATTTGCTCCCACTAAGAAAGATCGCTTTCTCGCTGTTCAAATATTTACAATTGGAAGGTAACTCCCACACCTCATGGATGTAACTGTCTCCTAACTGCTCAATTCTGCCTACAGGAAAATGTTTTAAACACAAAGTGAATTGAAATGTTGAAATAGGCAGAATAATCATTCCATGTATTAACCATACTGACAAAGGTGTTTTCATCACAGTAAAAGGCAACTTTTCTAGCTTCCCAGTGTTAACAATAATGTAATTTGCTTCCTTCTTTACCATAATCTGTTGTCAAATTAAATACAGCAAATAACTCCTTAGGGTTAAGGTGAATCCAAGGCAGACAAGCATTTTTAAGAACTTGTAATGTCCAACTCAACTGCATAATGGACTTACGTTGACTCTGTGCATGGAGTAAAAGTGACATGTCATTTTGAATAATGTCAATTGCAGAAGACACAATATTGTTTAAAGTGTAAATTGTGCTCGACAATGTATTCATACCATTATGGACAATTGCTAAAGATGTCTCAAGTTTTTCCTTATCTATCTGCCTCAAACGTGCAGCAGCTTCCATTTGCAAAAGCGCCCATATTTTATTATATATTACATGTAAGAAACATTTTGAGCATGATTTTCTGGGACCTAACAAGAAGTCTTGTAAGTCTACATCTTTGGAAAGGAGACTCAAGTGTTCTTTTACTGCTGTTAATGTGAAAGAGTGTAATTATTTTTGGCCAAGTTTGCCCACACTGTAAGTGGTCACGATACCAGTATGTTGTGCAGTGATGCAATGAGGGTCAGGTCTGCTCACTCTAAAACCACATGAGGAGTTGACAAAACGTTCATGGCAACCATTTGTATCCACTGGCCTCAATACCCACCTGTTGGGACCTGAAAGTGATGAGTTAAAGGTACAGTTCTGAACCAAACCATTGAGTTGTTCTTCAGTAACATTTAAAATATTTTACCAATTGTCAAATTTAGCTAGAGAAGGGATGCTGGGTGCATTAATTTGTTTTATTTTTGCCAACCCTAAACAAGTTCTTTGTTGTATGGTGTCATTCAAAAATATAATTTGTAATGACACAAGGCAGGATCTAAATAGAGCTCCAATACCTTGTATCTGCCAATCTTTTGTTCCCACACATTCTTTATGTCAATTGACTTATTCCAATGTTCATAACCTTCTATTGCTAACTGGGAAACAAAGGAATCTGAATAAATCAAATTCCTGTCCCCTAGCAGTATTTTTCTAGCTTTTGAGGAAGGCAAATTAAATGACGCAGGATTTCTAGAATCATGCTCAGTAAATAATACAAACTTCTCTACATATTTATTAGAATTCCCCACTGGTGGAATTAGACAATGTTCCCACTGTATATAATTATAAACTATTCTTGGGGTACCAGCTGGGCGTAGAAAGCAGTGTCCATAATGGTGATAACAGAACATTTCCCCATAATTTGCAGGGTTGACGTACACATCTTCACTTTCAAATGCAGTACAGTATTCAAGCTCAGGAAGCATAGAATCAACTGTTTTTACATCCCAGTCATCAGAAACAACCCTCGGTATATTAATGTAATTCATAGATACTTTTAAAACATATGGAATTTTCAACATTTCTTTGGGGCCAAAGATATCAAACGGTACTTTATCCAATATAATCTTATCAGGAACAGGAATGGCTGAAATGTTCACAAGGGACAAGTCTCTTCGGACCTTATGTGAGGATAGGTAAGGTTTCAAAATCTCATCTACCAGTTTAAAAGCAGAGTGTTCAGGAAGATAATGACCATGTAGCAGCGGGAAAGAAATGATGACAAAACCAATCCAAAGCAGAAAGACAAGCAGTATTAATTCACAGATAGTACCATGGATGAACTAAATAATGATGTTTAAGCCAGTTGAAAAGCTTATCTGCTTTTGATACAGGCACTGTAGCTGATGCAGAATAGTTTGAAAAAAAGTCATCTATGTCAGAAAAGTAACCAGAAGCAGTCTGTGCAAAAACTGCACTTGGTGCAGGTACAAGGGAACTTGTAAATGTATCCATCGGTAGTTCATCATAAACAATTTCATTTGTTTGTGTTGCACTGGAAAATTGCAAATTATTGTTGTAGACACTTCTTGTTGATGAAGTGGTTACAGAAATCAACAAAAGTTCATTCTCCATCCCCCCCAAGCTCAGGGAAATAATTTCAGCATTGATGAGTGCTTGTAGAGGTACATCCTAAACCGTAGTGAGAGAGTTAAGGGAACTACCCTGGGATCCTTGTTGTCTACTTTTCAGGATCGGCCACATGATTGGATTCGATGCAGTCAACTGAAACAAAGTGGTTTTCATTAGAATCAGGGAGCAGTGGTAGCAAGAGAGTTCTGGTACCATGTATTCCCAGGACCAGACCGGTACTCTGTAGGATGGGCCAAACTCCTTCTTCCCAGGTATCTTTTCATGAACTAGACCCCCAAGATTAAGAATCCAGCCTGTGGATGGTGGCACATCCCTCATTCCCAAGATGGCGGCATCTCCTAATGAATTTTCATCATGGGACTATTGTAATTCCTGCTAGACAAAGACATGTTCATTTATGTTAAATGGTGTTTCTGCTGCTATTGCACCAGGGCCATCAAGATCTGAGATATACATAAATATCTCAAATAGGACTTTATATGGGATATGTCCTCCCAAAGACATTCTGGGGAGATTATGTAGTGCTCTCTAGACTCCATACAGGTGATGGAGCCAGCTACAACCTGGACCTAATACTCTAGCTGCTAAGGATTGCTTTAAGTCTCAGTTCTTCTGCTGCACAATAGAATTTCCCTAAGGATGATAGGGAGATGAGAAATGCACTTCAATACCCATTTTTGCCATGGTCCCCCTGAATGCCCTGAGGCAAAGGCAGGGCCCTGGTCCGAATGGAATGCTACAACTGCATATGTCCCAATGAAGACTTGCAAATCTTTAATATCAGTTTGACTGTCAGACGATAATTTTGGCCACACCCAAAGAACTTTGGAGCATGAATCAACAGCAACGGGAATTTATTTGTATGCACCATCTGGTGGTAAGGGTCGACAATGGTCCAGGTACACACATTGTAATGGTTTGTTGGAAATTAAGTCTGTGGCGGGCATTTGATGGGGGACCCTTTAATCTGTTGGCAAATGTAGCAACTGAGGACATACTGTTTGGTCTGCTTATATAGAACAGGCCACCAGTAGTGTTTCTACAATAATGAGATGGTAGACGCCACACCACCATGGGCAGAAGCAACCCCTTTATGTGCTGCTTCAATGAGATCTAATCTCTGGTCTTGGTTGGGGATCACACCATCTCCCACCCCTGGAATTATTGCAAAGACAATGTTTTGGGCACTTAAGTGGCAGGAATCTTTTGCAGGATATGCTTTTGGTAAGCGCTTGCCATCAGCCAAAGCTTTCACAGCAGCCAATGTTCCATAATTTAATCTCACCTGAGAATGAGTAATCGCAGCAACAGAAGCCATAACAACTGCAGATTTGACCATTTCATCAGCCAATGAGTTTCCTACAATGTGTATTCTAACACATTGGTGACCCAATGTATGTACTACATGAGCCCATGGCAGCTTCTCTTTGAGATCTGCTACCTTCCCCCACAAGCATTTATGTTTTATGGTGTTTCCTCAGGAGTCTCTGAACCCATTAAGGGGCCAGTAGTGTACGTATTCAGTAAGTATGGACACAGTAGTAGAATCATACACAGTCAAAGTACAAAGTTCAGGATCCATGTGGTTCAGTGCCAAAATTAGAGTCTTAAGCTCCACTATGTGTGCTGTGCAGTCCCCTAGGGACTGCAAATAGGTCTGTTGAGGGAGGAATTTACCATCCCTCATTACTCCACAGACAGCTGCACAGGCCACGGAGTACTGGTGTTTGGTATCTTCAGCCGGTCGCACTGAACCATCACTGTAAATGATGCAAAGTTTTGTTGGCATGGGGTATCCAAGTTCATACCGTAAAATTTCTTGGGTCTGAAGTTTTGGGTCAAAAACATAGTCAACATCAGTGGCAGTAAAGGAGGTAGCCCATTGTATTAAACATAGATATAATGCTTTTGATTTTGGGATGCTTGTTTTTGTGACCGCCTCAAGGGCTGGTATTGGGGAAACAACAGTGATGATATCCCTTGGGCTAATGGTCTCTTCTTTATGGAGCCATCTGAACTGCAGTCAGTATTCTTTCCTTTGGTGCTAAAAGCTGTTCAGTGTTGGAGTAGAGGTGTGAGTTATATGCTCTGCGTACAGTGTCACCTTCATTGAATGTGACATAGGTGAATTATCCTGATCCCCAGTTTGCTTTGTTGTCACGTGTGCAAATGTATTGCTTCAAGCATGTCTATCTGTAATGCTCTGAGTATCTGTGTATGTTTTGGTGTCCAATGTTTGCGTGAGTAATCTGGACGAAATAGGTTATAAAGTGATTTTATGCATTCTGCATATTCTAGAATGTACATTCTGTGTAAATTAAAGATACCAAGCATGATGATATTTGGTGGTTTTAATTGCGCACACTTTTAAAAACAAATTGTGGTGGAAAGCTTTTACCCTTATTTGATAGTTCATATTCTAAAAATAGGACACTAAGGAAAGCAATTTTTGTTTTCATGAAATTAAACTTGCAGCCTATTGCGGCAAATTCCAAAATGATGCTATCCACACTGGCTAAATGTGTGTTAAGGTTGTCATGTTTCACATAGATTTTATCGACATAAGACAAATCCTTTAGGATCAATATCATGCAATATAGATGTCACACGGGCAGAGAACAATCCTGGACTGTTCTTATTCCCTTCAAGAAGTCTAAAAAATCTCCTTTGGGATCATAGAGCTGATCAAGTTGTTTAAATCTTGGCGTTCCGATGCTAGATTTTGGCAGAAAAAAACACTGGAGATATATAAGGTTGTTTTGTATTTTTGTGCACTATGTTGTTGGTACGTGCTGTGCTATGTGAATTTTGCATAACAAATGTGCATGTGTGACTGCTTAAGTGTCTACAATCTAAGACTATTCTATATGAATGGTCCGGCATGGCTACAGGAAACAAAGGGTTATTCATAGGAGATATACAGGGTTCAATTGCTCCCTGGTATTCGAGTTGTGAGAGAATTTCCCTTGTTGGTGCTTTAACCTCATGTTTAATGAGATATTGTGTTTGTATTTGTGGAGTGGATCTTGTTGAAACAATATGGTAAAGGGGAATCTCTATCCCATGACAGTGGCAATTTTTAATTTAATTTCTATAAATTATCAGCACCAATCATACCCATGCCCCCTATATGCCCTTCCACTCTGACACAGTGGAATTATGCAAATATCCATATCTTCACTGAAGTCATAATACTATGTAGTACATGGTAGTTGCTGATAATTCATAGAATTTAAATTAGCACAGATCATTTCTGTCAAGAATTAGCATTTGAAGTTCTTTATCTAATGCAGAAATTTTCATAGACCTAATATCATTATCACTATATGATGCATAACCTAAAGGTTTTCTTATATTACTATGATGTTAGTCGTTATATTCATGCATATCACTGTGATTGAGCCTATTATTTCAATCTGCTATGAGTAACTCCTCTTATGCCATGCTCAAGGGTTATAAGTGAATACTAGAGCGCCTTTCATAATACATTTATTTTCTGGATACAGCTTTGTAACATGCCATATTCTAGCCCTGATAAAGTCAAAAGGATACTCTCCTACTTGACCAAACCTTTGTTGAGTGGACTCCAGTGAGGAAGAAATAACACAAGATTGGCTGTAACTCTATCTTTGTCATATAGGAGTTTTATCTGAGTACTTTTACAAACATGAGGACTTATTGCTGATGGACACTATAATAGGGCACACGCTGCTGTGTGTACTATTGTGAGAAGTATTAGTTGGGACCTGGGGTAACCCACATTGAAAGCTGAGTAGAGTGGCTAGCTTCCCCCTTTTTCTTGCACCCACTTGAAACTCAATTATCCTAGATAATTGTGGAAATGAGGTTTTGTGCACTCGCTCATCATTTGATACCCATTGTTGTATTTTACAGTTCAATACCTCCACAGAACCAGTTACATAAAAGCCACCATCTAGTTCATCTAGTTCATGTCTGGCTTACCTTCTTTAACTGCTTTCTGGCACAAGGTGTTGCTTCAGATTGAAAAACATTGTTGGTAAAGTTCTTGATCACATAAATATCTCTTGATCCAGAAGATCCAAAATATTATTACCACATTCATCTCCAACCATATCTGAGAAAAATTATTGAAAATTTGGGCTACATCCACTTCAAAATCTCACTTAAGATAATCAGGTCCTTGATGCTTTTCCTTCTGGGTTCATTTCAGGAAAGAGTATGGAACTTGTGGTGATTCTAGGCAACCACAGCCATCTGGTAGAAGGTGGCGAGTGAGGATGTTGGAACATTGGTATTATTAGATCTAACCACCACCTAGAACACTATCATTCACAACATCCTTACTTCTAGCCTTGCTGCGGCAGGCATTTTAAGCGTCAAGCTTTCTGTCAGATAGGAGCCAGTCACTTGCATTACATTCTTTCTGATTACAATCCAGGATGATTGCATATTGAATCATTCTGGAGTCATTGTTATCTCTACTGATATTTAACATATTTGTGTGCCCTTTACAAAGTTAATACACAAGATCGGTTCGTGTTTCTACATGTATGCTGATGACAGATAGCTCTAACAAAACATAATGATAATGGACAGAGTACTGAAACTCTTCAAATACTTACCCCAGTCACAGATCTGGGTGTAATCCATCGTTGTTTTTACTCACCATGCCACACCAGTTTGGACCCAACCATATACAAATCAGTCTTGACCCTGTTCCCCATGGGAACAGTCCAGCCCGAACTTCCAGACCAGGTCCTCAATGAACCAGGACCAAGCATCCTGAGACCAGTTTTGGGGTATCACCACTCATCAGCCAGGCAAGCTTGAATGTAAGGGCACAGTGAGCACGGGACCAACTTCTGGGCATGTCCTTCCCACTTAGGGCAACTTTAACAACACAAATCGATGAGGGACAGTGTGCTGAAACTTTTCAAACACTCACCCTAAGTCACAGATCTGGGTTTAATCCATTGTTCCTTTGCTCTCCATGCCACCTCAGTTTTTACTCAACCATTCGCAAATCAGTCTTCCCCCTGTTTCCCATGGGAACAGTCCAGCCCATATTGCCAGACTAGGTAATCCCTGGACCAGAACAAAGCATCCCAGGACTGGTTTCGGGGTATCACCCCTCATCAGCCAGACTAGCTTGAATCCAGTGGCACGGTGAGCGTGTGACCTACGTCTGGGCATGCCCTTCCCAGTTAGGGCAACTTTGACAGCACAAAAGCATGATGGACAGAGTGCTGAAATGTTTCAAGCACTCGCCCCCTAGGGACAGACCTGGGTTTTATCCACCATTCTTTAGCTTACTATGCCACCCCAGTTTGTACCCAGCCATATGCAAATAAGCTTTGACCCTGTTCCCCAGGGTAACAGTCCAGCCCAAACTGCCATGGCCAGGCCCTCTCTGGACCACAAACAAGCCTCCTGGGACCGGTTTTGGGGTGTCATCCCTCATCAGCAAGGCTAGCTTCAATCCAGTGACACAGTGAGCACAAGACAAATATCTGGGCATATCATTTCCACTTAGGGCAACTTTAGCAACATCAAAGAATGATGAACGGAGTGTTGTAACTTTTCAAACGCTTACCCCAGTCACAGATCTGTGTTTAAACCATTGTTCTTTTGCTTACCATGCCACCTCAGTAGATCCCATGCTCACTGTGCTACTGGATTCAAGCTAGCCTGGCTGATGAAGTGTGATACCCTGACACCGGTCTCAGGATGCTTGTTGACGGTCCAGGGAAGACTGTTCCCACTGGGAAAAGTGTCAAGACTGATTACATATGGCTGGGTCCAAACTGGGGTGGCATGATGAGCAAAGGAACGATGGATTGAACCCAGATCAATGACTGGGGGTGAGTGTTCCAAAAGTTTCAGCAAACGGTCTGTCGTAGTTTGGACTCTTGCTCTGAGCAAGACTGCTGGTTTAAGGATGGCAGTACTTTTGTTTGTAGGCGACTGCGTCTTTCCTACAACAAGTCGCAACTGTCATCCCAACCTTACCGGCTCACTAGCAGCACCTCACCAAAAACACAATAGTAAAAGGTGATTTATGGCAGCCGTTTACGCATGGACTCACAAATAAGATATCTCAGGGATTGTCGTGGTTAAACGGAAATTACCCTTTTCTCACAGATATATTATCTCATACAAACACAGGCAATGACACAGATGCAGTATAGTTATAATAGCTTTTTATTTAACATAACTGCAATTTGCGGTAAGTTGCATGGACTGCAATGATTACGATAATGAATATAGCAAGTAACAGTATTGTGAAGAAGAGAGTCATTGTTATGAAGACCCCCACCATTTTGCAATACATGAAAGAGATATATAAGATGGAATATGCCCCATTACCCTAATGTGAATAGGCCTAACCTCCTACCTAAAGGAGAGCTGGGTTTGCTAAACCTAATCTGCCAAAGTCATGTTCATGAGAGGAGTCCCCAACCCTCGTTACCTTGGAATGAGGTCTCTATCTCAGACTCCGTAGGGACACGAAGACTGGGTCAGCGTCAAGACGACTGCAGCATCGGTATCAGCGATGGTGGCGATGCCCTCTGGTCGGAATCCCTCTGATTATCTGCCTAAAGTGTGATGTATTTATAGAGATCTACAAGGTCCCCTGACGTAGGTGTATTCCAAAACAATAGATAGCAGGCATGCTTGGGACGGCAATTAATATCAACAATCCCTCGAAAGTATAGAGAGGGAAAATCCCTAAGTGTGAACACCTACTGTTTGTTTGTCTTTCGTGTTTAAACTTGACGCCTTGGCGCAGTGACACTGATAATAAAACTCATAACAAGTGGCCTAACTATAAACAAGGCAGCCATCTTAGATGAAATAAATAATTAAATGGACTAAGATAGAGCAAGCTAAGTAGGTTAAAAGTCCCGAGGTGACGGGGGCACGAGTTTACAAGCCTACGGCTAAGCTAATTCCTGCTATCCTGTTAAAACAAACTAGGATTCACTACACCCTCCCCATTGCCGTAACAGGTATGATGAAGGTACAGGAACCCAAACGCTAAAAAACCTGCTTCTGAACTAAAAGGCCAAAGGCAAAAAACAAGCTAATAAAAGAGCTAATAATAAAAAATCGCTGTGTGTGAAAAACACGTTAAAAAACTGTCTAAAAATACATACAGAGATGTTAATATCAACCATGACAAGTTCAGCAAATGTTTATTATAATTGCATAATTTGGAATCGGGAATGGTAAGCAAATTCATCAAATTATGTGTTATACGCAGGATCTTGAAGAATGTCATCGAAGTCACCAGTCAAGGACCTCAAAAATGAGTCAACATCGTCTGAAGTGAACTCTAGTGCTGGGCGGGCAAACGGATCCACAGAGCAGAAGTGAGCCATATACACTGGTGCATCAATACTTGCTGCAGTGTCCTCATCCATGTTAGATCTTATAACGGAAGGCTCATAGGTGGCCTCGCGGAGCAACCTCAGTCTCAAGGGGCATGACCGTGTATGAACCCTCATCGGGGACATCAGCAGTTCGTGGTCCACAGGAGATGTTGGTGCAACAGCAAGACAGACCATAGGCAGATGTTCAAAGAGACACCATATGCAGCGGAAGACCGGTTGTACACACCAGAGAAGTGGCCGGAATGACAACGACCAGTCAAGCTCCAGTTCCACCAGCAAAGGTGTACCGAAGATCCGAACCATGCGCTCACGGCACAGTGGAGTTGACGGGAGCGGCTCCATTGCTCTGTGTTGCTGGAAAGAAACAACCACCGCGAATCAGAAGAAATAGCAGTAGTAGTCCGCCAATTAAAGCCAAAATAATCGGAAAGCCACCAAACACACTGGAAAAGAGAGAATGGATGGCTGATGGGATGACTCCGAAGACAGTCTGGAAGATGGACACGAAACCAGACCCGACAGCCTTAAAGAAATGCACAATCTCAGTGGTGCTTGAAGCATTGAATATTCTGGACACCAGTTCTCGAAAGTGTTTGGGGAAATCGGTATTTAAAAGGGATTGTATCTCGGCTGATGATCTCGCAATTTGGAGAGCATACGTCTCTTTTGCGGAAGTCAAGGTGACCTGTTTCTGAAACAATAGCGCCTTTAGTCTACTCAACTTGTCATAGTTCATATTAATAGTATCTATGTGGGGCCACATGTCAGATACTTTTATCTCTCTTGTGGGGGGAAACAAAATATGTCCACAACACGTAACGACCTTCGTGACTGAGATTGCGTAGGCAATTCCAGGTCGCAAGCCGCAACAGCTTTGATCGTTCAGTAGAACATAACTTCCATTGGAAAGTACATGAAACACTGGACGAATCAAGGGGATGGGAGTACCCTTCAGAAAACAGGCCAAATTTGCGACCCCCGCATTGCAAAGACCGTGAAGAGACACCTGTTTGCATATCATGGAATGACGAACAGCAGTCTCACATTCACTTCCGCTAAGAAAGACCTCCTGTTCACCGTTCAGACATGCATAGTCAAAGGGCAACTCCCACTCTTCCTTAATAAAGCTATCACCTAGCCGCTCATATCGTCCCACGGAAAGATGTTTCAGGCAGCTCGAGAAACGAAACGTTGAAATCGGTAAATTAATAATGCCATGCAAGAGCCAGATAGTTGAAGGACTCTCTGGCACTGTGAAGGGCAACTTATCTAACTTTTCTACTTGAAGCAGGGTGAAACTAGCCTCCCTTTTAGCCATTGTCTCTTGTTCCCTGGAAAAATTAAAAGCAGTGAATATTTCACTCCCATTAATGTACCTCCATGGAATGTGGCCACTTTTCAGTGTCTGTAATGTCCAACCCAGCTGCATGATGGAACGTAGCTGTGTTTGCCCATGATATAACCGGGACAAGTCTGTCTGAGTTATATCAATTAAAAAAATAAGGGGATTTGGAGGATTACAGGTCCAGTGTATACCCTCCAGTAACCATGGCTAATAATATAATACACTGTTCCTAAAGAGCAAAAAAAGAACAGAACAGGGTGAGTACTAGGGGGTCCTATTTAGTAGGAGCAAGAGTCCTCACACACCCACGTGGGTGTCATGCTTCATCATCGGACAAGCTCCTCGTCAGACCGGCGGTGCAATGTCTGACGGGCACCACCCATAGGGGGGCTCTTTGCCGGAGTTCTTTTTGATGATGCCACACTATCCCGCAAGTGAGTAGGGAGAGAAGGAAGGAGGAGAGTGCAAAAAGGAAAAGATAAAATTGGCTCAGAGAACCTCACTGAGAATTATCCTTATTAATGCGTGGTCCAGGCCAAGGTTAAAACAATAATCAGGAGAGTGAAATCGAGATAATGTTCGACCACTCTCTAACTGTATCGCACATAACAGGGTGGTCAAGAAACTACAAGACCCACCTCAAGATCAGGTCGACATGTTTCGCGTCTGTGTGGTCCAAAAGGATCCAATGACGCTTCTTCAGGACCTAGTGAAAAAATAATGCTTCTCCATATACAAAATCAATTGGCTCTTGCCTATAACAACTGACAGTCAAAAAAAGGTTTAGTATCGTCCGTCACTTACACGAGTCCATTATGACCCAGTATATCGTTCCTATTCGTCACCCTGGAAATGTATGAGAGATATCACAACATAGATTAATGCTCAAGTAAATGTAGATTTAATTAGATTTAGTCAAATGTAAATTAAGATGTGTGGCACACGGTGATAGTGATTGAAGTAACACACCCATGCCAATAAAACAGAAATAAAACAAACAAATTGTGCTTACCCTCCCAAATTGAGATTGGGCTTCATGGGATCGCGTGGACCATAGGCCTAGTCCACCTAACACACTATTTGTCATGTAGAAAAAGATATCATCAAAGAACAGATATGAGTGTCACATAATCACACTTCAACACCCTTCAGGAAAGTAAAAACAATTCAAAAACGACAGGATTTGCCAACATATACAGAAACACAATATAAGAGAGTTGTTCCCCTTTGTTAAATGCTCTCTCAACTTTGTTTAATAAGCGTTTCACCTGAAGCTAACAATAGCAGGCAGCGTGGAAACTTGTAAGTATAGTACTGATGATTGTTGTCCATAATAGGAATCTATCTAATTAGGGGAGACGGAGACAGGAGCTGTCTATCCGATAAATTCGTTACCTCAGCCCTCGAAATTTACATTGAAAGTTGCCTCGTTACTAGTGGAGGTAAACACTAGTACACGACATTATTAGTAGTGCCCATCCTACCGAGTGTGAGAACCAGCACCTCGGTAAAGCCGGCTTCAGAGATAGCTAACCAGCACATACTTGTATCAACTGCCATGCAAAGCACTTACTTGGTAAAGACTGGCAGACGGCACTTCCACCTACCCTTGGTCGCGTTCCCGAAAAGACATGGGAAACGCGAATGCGGGGGAAAAAATAATGCCGAACCCGGAAGTCCGTGGTGCCGGCTCAATCGCGCGTTGCTAAGCAACGGACACGAATCCCCAGCAATGCGCTAATCGTTAATAAAAATAAACGATGGACTTGTTTGGTTATGTCGGCTCACAACACAGCGGCCATGATGGAATGTGTACATTTCAATTGTTACTAGTGCAAGTCAATCTGTAGGTGGCAGGAATAAGTAATCTGAATAATTTAATGTAGAACACAAAATTGCAAAAGTTGTTTATTAATGAGATATGATAAGGTAGAACTGACTAATCCCGTCCTGGACATTCCTACATGTCAGTTATGTAGTACTGGTCATGAATGCAGTATGATTTGGGTACGGTCATTCTATTTTAGGAAGAATGTGGGGTCAGGTTAACTCAGGGTTAGTAGCTAGAAAATGATTAATAAATAACCAAAGTATTGTTCGGAGGGTGTGGGATCAAATCATGACATCACCACTCTTATGTGTGGAAAACCACCATGTTGCTTGATCAAAGGCAGAAATTAATCCAGGGGATATCATCATTTAAGCCCTTCCGGTGGGTCCCAAGTTTAAAGACCCAGCGTTGTTCTAATTCAAAAAGAGACTCTGCTCCTCTCTGTGGGCATGTCTGTAATACAACCCACCACATGTCATCCGGACTATGCTGTACTTCGATGTAGTGAATACTGAGTTTAGTCGAAGTTCGACCACAGCGGATATTACTGCGGTGTTCATTGATTCTTAATTTGACCGCTCTTGTAGTCATCCCTACATATTGTAAGCCACACGGGCACGTGATCAAATATACACAGTTACGGGTGTTGCAGTTGGTGTGTCTAAGTAACCACCAGTGCCCAATTGGTTCTAGCTCCAATGAATCTGTTCGTTTGGTGAGAGAGCACACATTACAATTTCCACATGGGAAATGCCCACAACTGGTGGTAACTCCCACAGGGTACCTTGTCTGCTAGACATCACCCGGGGTCTGGGTCTTGTATGGATCAGTATGTCTCTCAAATTGGTAGTCCTTCTAAAGGCAAACAGAGGTTTGGAGATATTCTCACCCCCACTGCACAGGATCTCCCATCTTTTGTTAATGATTTTCTTAACTGTATTAGACAGTGGTGTGAAAGTCGTGACACAGGTTAGTTTGTTTTCTGAGCACCTAGGTACCGTTTGTAGTAATAGATCTCTATCACTATATTTAGCTTGCTTATAAGCAGTATTAACCACTCTCAAGGGATAGTGAAGGTCATATAGTTTATTTTTCAATTCAGTGGCTTGTGTGTCAAAAGAGTGAATATTACTACAATTACGGCGTAACCGTAAGAACTGGCCAAAAGGTAAGTTATCTCTAAGTGCTTTTGGATGGTAACTGTCGTAGAGTAATAAACTATTGCGGTCTGTAATTTTTTGGTGTGTGCAGGTCTTTAGTTTACCTCTATCGATGCTGATCACCAGATCTAGAAAGGTGATCATAGTGGTGGAGACCGAGGAGGTAAAATTCAAAAATGGATCAAGATTGTTGACCCACGTTGTGAAGGCTGTAACCTCCTCAATGGGCCCCTGCCAAATGACCAAAATGTCGTCAATATATCGACGCTATAATTTGATGTTCCCAAAATATGGATTAGAGTCAGGTAGTATGAATCGTTTCTCGAAATCATACATGTAGAGACATGCTAGGCTAGGAGCAAAAGTACTACCCATCGACGTCCCTCGAATCTGGTGGAACAACAGGTCTTCGAACTGAAAAAAAATCTCTTTCATTGCTAAATTTGCACAATGCATAATGAAATGCACCGGGGTGATTGAGTCGAGTATGGTCGATAGGAGGGCTGATTCTACTACTGTCAAAGTGGCTTGTTGGGGGATGTTGGTGTATAATGCTTCAACATCCAAGGTGATCAATGCCTGGACGTCGCCTTCAGAATTAATGGATTCTATGAGGTTGAGGACATCTTTAGTGTCCCGTAGATATGTGGAAGACTGCTGCACAAGGGGTTGCAAAAAATGGTCACAGAATGTGGATAGAGGTTCAAGGATAGATCCTATCCCTGACACAATCGGGCGACCCGGGGGTGGAATTTTGCCTTTGTGAATTTTGGGCAGACAATAAAAGTATGGTATTCTAGGATTAACAGTGTCCAGAAATTCCGCTTCTTTTTGCGAAATCCATGAGTTACTGCTAGCCTCATTGATCTTTCCTCTAATCTCTGCTTGTATCCTAGCCGTTGGATCATGATCTATTCGTGTGTAGTAAGTAGAGTCACCCAAAAGGCGGAGACATTCTTGTCTATAGTCTGATGAATTCAAAACAACTATGGCACCGCCCTTGTCTGCTGGCTTGATGGTGATGTTGTTATCAGCTGCCAGACTCTTAAGAGCGTCACTCTCAACTCTAGGTATATTGACAAAGCTCTGTTTTGGTCGTAGTTTATTAAGGTCGGTATTGACTGCCTTTTCAAATGCCAGTATCTCACAGGGGGTTGCAGCTGTGGGGGGCATGAATTTAGACGGTTTTTTAAGGCCTGAATCTGTTGGTGCCATATCAACAGGTCTATCTCTGAAGAAAGCCTGTAGTCGAATTTTCCTAAAAAACTGTGCTAGTTCACTTTGCAGGCGGAAAAAATCTTCTCTGGGGGTAGGTACAAACCCCAGACCCTTATTGAGAACCGTCGATTCTACAGGGGAGAGGGGTCTCGCAGAAAGGTTAACCACTAAATCTTTGGTGGTTGGTTTTTGCCCTGACTCCGTGTGACCATCTGAGGCTCCTCCTGTGACCAGTGACCCTTCTGCCTCTTCCTCGCCTTCTGCCTCTTCCCCTGCCCCTGCCGTTGCCTAAAAAAGGCATGTATGGTAGCATGGGACGGGGTTGGTAGAACGGAAAGGGTTGCTGCCACCCAATTGGTTGGCTAGGGTGATATTGGGGAAAGTTGAAATACGGTTGTGGTCTCTCATCGTCGGTACTCCACCCATCAGATGTAGAGCTATGGCTGTATTTGCGAGGTTTCCTGAGTGACGTTGAAGAGTCATCAGATGAAACAGATTGTGTATCGGCTGAGTAGTCTTCCTTGATATAGGGATAGACTTTTTCTCGACTAAATCTGCTGATATCTTTTTGTAGTTTAGTAATTTTTTGTTGAGTTAAAAATTCTTTTGACTTGTTCAGGTCAGAGTTGATCTCCGCTAGTCGGCTCTTGAATGCTGTGATGGAAACTGTAGTTTTCAGTGTGTTTTCCATGAAGGTAATCTGTAAGGCCATGGATTCTGCTATCCGTTTGGAGGTATTGATGATCAGTACCAACCAATCACGGGTGCATTTCCAGGCAATTTGAGCCCAGTCCCTCCTAAAGACCAAGGGGGTCATTCTGAGTTTGGCTGGCGGCGGGCGCCGGCAGCCAAACGGGAACCGCCAGAATACCGCTGCGCGGTCAAAAGACCGCCGCGGTTATTCTGAGTTTCCCGCTGGGCGGGCGGGCGACCGCCAGAAGGCCGCCCGCCCGCCCAGCGGGAAACCCCTTCCCACGAGGAAGCCGGCTCCGAATGGAGCCGGCGGAGTGGGAAGGGTGCGACGGGTGCAGTTGCACCCGTCGCGATTTTCAGTGTCTGCTATGCAGACACTGAAATTCTTAGTGGGGCCCTGTTAGGGGGCCCCTGCAGTGCCCATGCCATTGGCATGGGCACTGCAGGGGCCCCCAGGGGCCCCACGAAACCCGTTACCGCCAGCCAGGTTCTGGCGGTCAAAACCGCCAGAACCAGGCTGGCGGTAAGGGGGTCGGAATCCCCATGGCGGCGCTGCCTGCAGCGCCGCCATAGAGGATTCCCAAGGGCAGCGGAAAACCGGCGGGACTCCGCCGGTTTTCCGTTTCTGACCGCGGCTGTACCGCCGCGGTCAGAATGCCCATGGGAGCACCGCCAGCCTGTTGGCGGTGCTCCCGTGGTCGTTGGCCCTGGCGGTCCATGACCGCCAGGGTCAGAATGACCCCCCAAGTCTTGTAGGAAAATCCTCGGCATGTTTGACACAAGTAGTCCGTTGGGGGCTATGTTGGCTCTCAAATATTCCGTCATAATTGTCCCATGAAGGACCGTTTTAACCAGATCTCGCTTCAGTGCGGATAGTTTATCCCATTCTGCTTTGGTGGGGCCCGACGGTCCAGCACCATCATTTACCAGAATGGATGGAGTCTGTAGGATTGCTGAAACGATGTCATCGTCAAAGTTTAGCCCCTGGAAATTATCCATATCGGGGTAGTCTGAAGACAGACTGATATATAATCCCGCAGCAAAACTGCTGTGCTGAACACATCAAAAAATAAGGGGATTTGGAGGATTACAGGTCCAGTGTATACCCTCCAGTAACCATGGCTAATAATATAATACACTGTTCCTAAAGAGCAAAAAAAGAACAGAACAGGGTGAGTACTAGGGGGTCCTATTTAGTAGGAGCAAGAGTCCTCACACACCCACGTGGGTGTCATGCTTCATCATCGGACAAGCTCCTCGTCAGACCGGCGGTACAATGTCTGACGGGCACCACCCATAGGGGGGCTAAATAGGACCCCCTAGTACTCACCCTGTTCTGTTCTTTTTTTGCTCTTTAGGAACAGTGCATTATATTATTAGCCATGAGTTATATCAATAGCAGACGACACTATGGTGGTCATTCTGACCGCGGCGGGTGGCAGTCGCCGCCCGCCATGCAGTCACCGTCAAATGGCCACTCCGCGGTCAGGAGACCGCGGTAGCCATTCTGGCTTTCCCGCTGGGCCGGCGGGCGACCGCCAGCCGGACCAGCGGGAAAGCCCCTGCAACATAGAAGCCGGCTCCGAATGGACAAAGCAGACAGTGAAAATCTTCATGGGGCCCTGTTAGGGGGCCCCTGCACTGCCCATGCCAGTGGCATGGGCAGTGCAGGGGCCCCCAGGGGCCCCACGACACCCGTTCCCGCCATCCTGGTTCTGGCAGTGTAAACCGCCAGAAACAGGCTGGCGGGAAGGGGGTCGGATCCCCATGGGGAGGATTCCCTGGGCCAGGGGAAAACCGGCGGGAAAACGCCGGTTCCCCTTTTCTGACCGCGGCTTTACCGCCGCGGTCAGAATGGCCCTGGAAGCACCGCCAGCCTGTTGGCGGTGCTTCCTTGGTCACCGGCCCTGGCGGTCATGGACCGCCAGGGTCAGAATGACCCCCTGTATTTGATAGTGTATAAATCCTGTTGGACAGCGTGTTCATGCCATTGTCGACAACAGCTAATGTTTTTTCCAAATTTTCTTTATCGAGTTGCCTTAAACGTGCAGCAGCCTCAATCTGGGAAAGTTTCCAAATTTCATTGTACATAGCATATAAAAAACGTTTTGAGCGTTGTTTTCTAGGACCTAACAGGAAATCCTGCAAGTCTATACTGTCAGAAAGAGTGTTCAGGTGTTTCTTAACCACTGTTAACGTGTTTGTCTGCACCCATTGCTGGCACAGCTTACCCACACTGTATGTCGTCATTATACCTGTATGTTGACCTGATAGAAAGCGGGGGTCAGGCCTGTGAATGGAAAAACCCCTTGAAGAGTTCAAGAAACGCTTTTGACACTCATCAGTGTCGGTGGGCCATACCAACCACCCGCCGGGACGAGAAAGTGAAGAATTATAGGTACCAGCCTTAACCATTGCATCTAGCCTGTCTTCTGAGACATTAAGAAAGTGTTTCCAATCTCTAAATTTTGTCAGAGTAGGGATACTGGGTGTGTTCATGTCTTTAATTTTTGCTAACCCTAGACAGGATGTCTGTTCTATAGTGTCATTTAAGAAAATCATTTGCACAGGAATCAGGCATGCCCGAAACAAAGCCTCTGTACCCTGTATCTGCCAATCTTGTGTTCCCCATACACTTTTCAAATCAATAGTGTTTTTCCAATATTCGTAACCCTCTAGCGAGAGCCGGGAAACGAAGGGATCTGAATAAATCAGTTTTGTATCTGTTAGCAAAAGTTTACCAATATGTGCCGGAGGTATTTTAAAATAATACGACTCTGCTTTCCTTGTATCATGCCCAGAAAAGTATGTACATTTATCGCTGTAATACTTTGGACTCCCCACCCCTGGTGTGGAACAGTGTTCCCACTGTGTGTAGTTCAAGAGAGGCCTATATCTAGTTGCACAGTGTAGGTAGTGATGTCCTCAATTGTTCTAGCAGAACATTTCCTCATAATTCATTGTATAATCATATACATCATCACTTCCAAAAGCGGAATAGTCCTTCATTTCAGCTAGCATGGAATTAACTGTTTGGACATCCCAATCATCAGAGACAACATTAGGTGTAATAACATCAGACATTGAAATTTTGAACACGTATGGTATTTGAATTATCTTTGTAGGCCCGTATATATCGAATGGAACTTTGTCCCACACAATCCCATCAGTAATTGGTATAGCTGTAATATTTATAGGGGACAAATCTCGTCAGACCTTATGTGAAGAATGATGTGGTGTTAAAATTTCATCAACAGGCTCCACAGAGGAGCGATCAGGAATATAGTGACCATTAATCAGCAAAAAGAAAACAGTCACAAAACCAATCCATAAAAATAATGCAAGAAATGTCAAACAGAACCATAGATAGTTCCATGGGTAGATCAAATAAGTCTTTTTAAGCCATCGATACAGCTTACTACTTTTTGAAATATTGTCAATCACTGTAGAGGATGAATCCGAAGAAAAATCATCAATGTCAATGAAATAGCCAGAGGTAGTCTCTGCAAACACAGGACCCGCTGAATTCCGATCCGCCGCTCGTGGAGGCTCTTGATAGACAACGTCATCAGTCGTGGAAGTGTTCGTATAAAATACAGCCAAATCTTGAAGCGGGGTGGTCACTGAAGATGTGACTGGAACCAACAAAAGTTCATTTTCCGCCCTCCCCATGGTCGAGGAAGTGTCTGGAACAGCAGTTGACATAGTTGCATAGTCAGTAGTAGTGATGTTCATCCTACTATGTAGATAGATGTCCTGTTGGGTAGTGAGAGGGGATCGGGAACCACCCAAGGGACCTCCTGGTCTACTGTGAAGAATCGGCCACATGGTGTAATTTGATGTCATCAATGGAGATGAATCTGTTCGATTTAGAACCAGACAGTGGTGGCAAAATGACAGTCCTGGTGCCTTTTATTCCCAAAACTGGCACAGGTGCTCTGTATGATGGACCAAACTCCTTTTTCACAGCGATCTTCTCATGAACCAGATCCCCAACGTTAGGAATCCAGCCACTCGAAGTTTTCGCCAATTCCCTTATTCCTAAGGTGGCAGCACTTGCAGATGATTTATCATCACAAAATTGCTGAAGCTGCTGTAAAACAGTGAGACGTTCTTTTATGTCAAATGGTGTGTCTGCTGCCACCATACCAGGAGCATCAAGATCTGGGACATACATAGGTATCCCAAAGAGAACCTCATATGGAGACTTCCCCCCCAAGGACCGTCTAGGCAGATTATTCTGTGCTCTCTGGACCCCATATAGGTGGTGTAACCAACTGCGGCCTGAACCTAATACTCGAGATGTTAAGGACTGCTTTAGATCACGATTCCGCCTCTCCACGACCGAATTTCCCTCGGGATGGTATGGTGAGGAGTAATGGAGTTCAACACCCATCGTCCCCATGGTGTCCCTAAATGCCTTAGAGGCAAATGCAGGGCCCTGGTCCGAATGGAATGCTGCAACTGCATATGTACCGATAAAGATCAGCAAATCTTTTATAACAGTCCGAGCGTCAGCCGACCGCTGTGGCCATACCCACAGGAATCTAGAAAAAGGAATCCACAGCCACTAAAATGTATTTGTATGCACCATCAGGCTGTAAGGGACCACAATGGTCTAGGTACACACACTGGATTGGCTTGTTTGACACTAAGAGGGATGTCTGTGGAGGACATTTGATATTAGAACCCTTAATCTGCTGACAAATGTCACAACAAAGGACATACTGTTTAGTCTGTCTGCATAGACCAGGCCACCAGTATCGCTGCTGTAAAATTGTTATTGTGGCCTGTATACCAGCATGTGCAGAAGCGATACCCTCATGTGCGGCCGTAATCAGCTCTAGTCTCTGGCCTTCATTGGGGATCACTCGATCTCCAACCCCAGGAATTGTTGTATAAGCAACATTCTGTGCACTGATATGGTAAGTATAGTTTGTAGGGTATCCTTTCGGAAGGGTCTTGCCTGCAGCCGAAGCTTTAACGGCAATCAGTATTTAATTATCCAATCTCGTCCGAGAACGAGTCACTGCAGCCACAGAAGCCGTAGCTACTGATGCTTTGGCTGCTTCATCAGCCAAATTATTGCCGGCAACGTGTACCCCTACACGTTGATGTCCTAATGTATGAACTACATGGACACATGGTAGCTTATCCTTAAGATCAGCCACCCTTCCCCACAACATTTTGTGTTTAATGGTGTTCCCTTTAGAATCTCTAAACCCGTTCAGTCTCCAATGATTGAGATATTCATTGTATGACTGGACGCAGTAATATGAATCACAGACTATCAAAGTCTGGCTTCCTGCCTCAGTATGTTCGAGTGCTAGAATAAGAGCCTTAAGCTCAGCCAACTGGGCTGTGCAGTCCCCTAAGGTCTGCGTATAGGTATTGTGAGGGTGGAAAACTCCGTCCTCCAGTACCCCACACACGGCTGCGCAAGCTTCCGAGTATTGATGTTTAGTACCTACAGCCGGTTGCGCTGATCCGTCAGTATAAATGATAGTATCATAACTGTCTAGTGGCAAAATATTTAGAGGAGCGGGGTACTCCTGTTCATATTGGAGAAACTCTTGTGTCTGAAGTCTGGGATCGAATACATAATCGACATCAGTGGCGGTCAGAGACGTTGCCCATTGAATCCAGAGTGGATGTAATGCCTTCGTGTTTGGAACGCTCGCTTTAGTGACCGCCTCTAAGGCCGGCACCGGGGAGACAACATTAATGCGTTTCCCCTGGGCAAGTGGCTTCTCCTTTATGACGGCCATCTGAACCGCTGTCAGAATCTTTTCTGTAGGTGCAAAACGCTTTTCATCATTGGAATATAAATGTGATTTATATGCTATCGGCACTGTGTCATCCTCATTAAAGGTGACATAAGTAAATCCAAGTGCTCCAGCAATTATTCTGATGACCAAATTTGTTTTATTGTCACATGTGTGTAAGTGTTTAGCATCGAGCATATCCCGTTGCATATCCCTAAGGATATGTGTGTGTTCAATCGTCCATCGCCTGCTAGAAAAATTGGGCTGTATTAAGTCATAAAGTGGCTTGATGCGCTCTGCATAATCTAGAATGTATGTTCTGCCAAAATTGGAGAAACCCAGTAATGACTGTAATTTCTTAAGTGTGTTGGGAGGCTGTAGTTGAGCACACTTTTCTAGAAAGTGCGGGCCAGGCTCTTCCCTTCGTTTGATAGCTCATATCCCAGGAACAACACACTAAGAAAGGCTATCTTGCTTTTCTTAAAATTTAATTTATACCCCAGGTCTGCAAACCCCAAAATGATCCGATCGACCCTTGCAAGATGAATGTCGAGAACGTCGTCAGTGAGATAGATATCATCCACATAGGACAATGCATCAGAATCAATTTTGTTCAAAATTTATGTTACATGGGCTGAAAACAGGCCTGGGCTATTTTATAGCCTTGAGGTAAACGACAAAAGCGTTTCTGGGAGCCAAATGAAAATTGACTTAGCTCCCTACTCTCATGCGCTAAATTCTGGCAGAAAAATCCATTAGATATATCCAATGTTGTTTTATATTTTTCACGCACTATATTATTTATCAGTGCTGTGCTGTGGGAGTTTTATATAGCATATGTGCGTGTATGACTATTCAAATGTCTATAATCAACCACTATTCTATATGAATGATCTGGCTTCACAACAGGGAATAGTGTATTATTCATAGCCGATGTACAGGGCTCAATCACTCCCTGGTACTCCAGCTGTGACAGTATCTCCGTCACCGGAGCTTTCGCCCCATGTTTAACAGGGTATTGTGGCTGTGGTTGGGGTGTAGACCTAACGGGAATAACATGACAAGGAGAATCCTTGTCCCAAACTACATGATTACGGTATAGTGCAGGTGCCTGCGCTAAAGCCCATTCAGCAGCATAGGCTTTTTTGTCTGCTTCTGGAACAAGATCGGAGAAAGAAGGCAAAATGACATCTTCCCCATGCGGGAGCTTGCAGACGTATTCAGGTGGCCAATCTCTCTCGGCCAACAGGATATCACTAGTTAGTTCATCCAAAATATTACACTAATAACACGTTCCACGTCTCCCTCTATCTGAATTGTTAAAACATAAACCCGATCGGGTTAAAGAATGCGGCCATCCGCTGTCTCAACCGCGATGTAATCGCTAGTTGCTGTCGCATTCAGATGATCTTTCAGACTCTGGCGACATATCGTGACCTCTGCCGCGCTGTCTGTAAAGAAATGGCTCCCTGTTGCAGTTACCCCCCACTTTTTGCCTGATACTGATGCTGACTTGACTGAGAAGTGTGCTGGGACCCTGCTAACCAGGCCCCAGCACCAGTGTTCTTTCACCTAAAATGTACCATTGTTTCCACAATTGGCACACCCTGGCATCCAGGTAAGTCCCTTGTAACTGGTACCCCGGGTACCAAGGGCCCTGATGCCAGGGAAGGTCTCTAAGGGCTGCAGCATATCTTATGCCACCCTGGGGACCACTCACTCAGCACAGACACCCTGCTTGCCAGCTTGTGTGTGCTAGTGGGGATAAAATGACTAAGTCGACATGGCACTCCCCTCAGGGTGCCATGCCAACCTCACCCTGCCTGTGGCATAGGTAAGTCACCCCTCTAGCAGGCCTTAGAGCCCTAAGGCAGGGTGCACTATACCACAGGTGAGGGCATAGGTGCATGAGCCCTATGCCCCTACAGTGTCTAAGCAAAACCTTAGACATTGTAAGTGCAGGGTAGCCATAAGAGAATATGGTCTGGGAGTCTGTCAAAAACGAACTCCACAGCTCCATAATGGCTACACTGAATACTGGGAAGTTTAGTATCAAACTTCTCAGAATAATAAACCCACACTGATGCCAGTGTTGGATTTATTAAAAAATGCACACAGAGGGCATCTTAGAGATGTCCCCTGTATTTTACCCAATTGTTCAGTGCAGGACTGACTGGTCTGTGCCAGCCTGCTGCTGAGAGACGAGTTTCTGACCCCATGTGGTGAGGGCCTTTGTGCTCTCTGAGGACAGAAACAACAGCCTGCTCTGGGTGGAGGTGCTTCACACCTCCCCCCTGCAGGAACTGTAACACCTAGCAGTGAGCTTCAAAGGCTCAAGCTTCGTGTTTCAATGCCCCCGGGCACTCCAGCTAGTGGAGATGCCCGCCCCCTGGACCCAGCCCCCACTTTTGGCGGCAAGTCCAGGAGAGATAGTGAGAAAAACAAGGAGGAGTCACTGGCCAATCAGGACAGCCCCTAAGGTGTACTGAGCTGAGGTGACTCTGACTTTTAGAAATCCTCCATTTTGTAGAAGGAGGATTCCCCCAATAGGAATAGGGATGTGCCCCCTTCCCCTCAGGGAGGAGGCACAAAGAGGGTGTACCCACCCTCAAGGACAGTAGCCATTGGCTACTTCCCTCCCAGACCTAAACACACCCGTAAATTCAGTATTTAGGGGCTCCCCAGAACCTAGGAACTCAGATTCCTGCAACCTAAGAAGAAGAGGACTGCTGAGCTGAAAACCCCTGCAGAGAAGACGGAGACACCAACTGCCTTGGCCCCAGCTCTACCGGCCTGTCTCCCCCCTTCGGAAGAAAACTGCTCCAGCGACGCTTTCTCCAGGACCAGCGACCTCTGAATCCTCAGAGGACTGCCCTGCTCTAAAAGGCCCAAGAAACTCCCGAGAACAGCGGCCCTGTTCAACAAAGACTGCAACTTTGTTTCCAGAGGAGCAACTTTAAAGACCCCTGCAATTCCCGCCAGAAGCGTGAGACTTGCAACACTGCACCCGGCGACCCCGACTCGACTGGTGAAGAAACAACGCTACAGGGAGGACCCCCAGGCGACTCCAAGACTGTGAGTAACCAAAGTTGTCCCCCCTGAACTCCCACAGCGACGCCTGCAGATGGAATCACGAGGCTCCCCCTGACCGCGACTGCCTGACTCCCAGATCCCGACGCCTGGAAAAGACCCTGCACCCGCAGCACCCAGGACCTAAAGGATCGGAAATCCAGTGCAGGAGTGACCCCCAGGAGGCCCTCTCCCTTGCCCAGGTGGTGGCTACCCCGAGGAGCCCCCCCTTGCCTGCCTGCACCGCTGAAGAGACACCTTGGTCTCCCATTGATTCCTATTACAAACCCGACGCTTGTTTGCACACTGCACCCGGCCGCACCCGCGCTGCTGAGGGTGTACTTTCTGTGTGGACTTGTGTCCCCCCCGGTGCCCTACAAAACCCCCTTGGTCTGCCCTCCGAAGACGCGGGTACTTACCTGCTGGCAGACTGGAACCGGGGCACCCCCTTCTCCATTGAAGCCCATGTGTTTTGGGCACCACTTTGAACTCTGCACCTGACCATCCCTGAGCTGCTGGTGTGGTGACTTTGGGGTTGCTCTGAACCCCCAACGGTGGGCTACCTTGGACCCCAACTTGAACCCCGTAGGTGGTTTACTTACTAACAATAACTTACCTCCCCTAGGAACTGTGAAAATTGCAGTGTCCACTTTTAAAATAGCTATATGTGTTTTATGTAAAAAGTATATATGCTATTGTGATTATTCAAAGTTCCTAAAGTACTTACCTGCAATACCTTTCAAATGAAATATTACATGTAGAATTTGAACATGTGGTTCTTAAAATAAACTAAGAAAATATATTTTTCTATACAAAAACCTATTGGCCTGGAATTGTCTCTGAGTGTGTGTTCCTCATTTATTGCCTGTGTGTATGTACAACAAATGCTTAACACTACTCCTTTGATAAGCCTACTGCTCGACCACACTACCACAAAATAGAGCATTAGTATTATCTCTTTTTGCCACTATCTTACCTCTAAGGGGAACCCTTGGACTCTGTGCATACTATTCCTTACTTTGAAATAGTGCATACAGAGCCAACTTCCTACACTGTCCAACAGAGTTACGGCCCACTTCTTGTTCCTCAACAGTGTTCTCAACACTACTGGCATTTTTAACTGTCAGTGCTGCCACATTCTTCTTTTTAAACTGCGGCTTTTGCTGAGGAGTTTTTTCTTCTTTTTTAATGGCAGACTGTGGTGAGTCTTTCTTTTCTTTCACGTATTCCGGACGTCGATCTTGACGGCCCCCTCTCTCGCTACGTTTATCCGGCGCGTCCTGAAAGGAACGAGAGGGACGTGAATCAGTATATCTGTCTGGAGTCCTAATGTTCTCCCTATTTCTAAGATTATAGCTACTTTCGGAGTACTCCGGATGTGGAGAATCAGCTCTCTTATTTCTTTGAAATATTTTTGTTTGTCCCAGCGCTTTTTAGTGCCCTCTTGTGCCTGCTTCGTACCTTCCTTATGGGTGGTACTCGGTAATTCCATTTTTTTAGGTTTGGCTCCCAAACTATCCCGTCCTATACCAGTATAGGTATCGGAAATTATTTTCGGTAGCTGTCTCTCTTGTTCCAGATTTGGAGTTTCCCGGAGACGCTGGCGTATTGCCAGTGCCACCGCTTCCCCTTTAATATTACTCAGTATTATCAAGGAGACGGCGTCAAAGTTACGCATCAATTTCATCCCCAGATCCAGGGCCGGTGCAGCCCCATGTTCATTTTGTATTTGTTTTAACACTTCCGGTAAATTGGCAAGTGTCGGGGTACCATGTGTGGTAGTATAAACGGCAGCGAAGACTGTGCCCCATGTGGCGCAGTCATCCACCGAGGGAATCATCCCAAACGGTAAGCACATAGTGAGCAATCTATGTTTTTCCTGTGGTCCCTTATGGGGAAACACAGCTTCCAGCTGATTAGTTTTCTGGGCAATCCAGAACGGTATTTTTTCCCGTTCCGTGGGTACTTTACCCATAATAGTATGCACTGTTTGTGGATTAATCCCAGTAGCCAATTGATAATCACCAGCTACTGGTGGTGCTGGACGCACTGGTGTTGTGTTCAATGTTCGCATTACGAACTGAACCAATCGTCTATATAATGCCACTAAATCATTATATAATACTCGTAAATCTGTGATCGGCATATTCTGTATGCCTGGGTGAGGTGTATATGTGGCAAACATAGGCCAAATAGGGCCCTCATTACTTAAAGGACCTAGCCTCACTCTTTGTAGTACATGTGGTAGGGCGCCTTCAAACCAGTTTTGATCCTCTTGATATGTGAGCGATATTTCATAATACTGGTATGCTTCGTACCGTACAGGCACGTTCGCAATTTCATATGTGTGAAATGTGTGCGTTCTTTGGTCAGCCTCAGGAAAGGTGACCCAACAGTAAAACGTTTCTGTTTGGTATGCTTCAGTTGCTTCTATTATCAGAGTAACATCCCCGCCCTCGTCTGTAAGGCCATGCGCTAATAAATGTTGTGTAAGTGCATGTCTAGCATTTGCAGGAATATCTATGGTATTAGCCATAGTTCTTTAGAGAAACAGAACACCAAATAGGGGAAGTTTTTTTCCTTTTTATGAGTTCGAGCTTGAACAACCTACAGCTTAATTAGGTATTACCTGTTCAGCCGAGGAGGATTCTCCCAAAGACCACGGACGTCTCCGTATAATGGTACTTAGGGTACCTCTTGACTGTGAGACAGTGATAGTCAGGGTATCCGTAAATTAGTGCCTAAACACCATCGTTGGTGGCACCATGTCGTAGTTTGGACTCTTGCTCTGAGCAAGACTGCTGGTTTAAGGATGCCAGTACTTTTGTTTGTAGGCGACTGCGTCTTTCCTATAACAAGTCGCAACTGTCATCCCAACCTTACCGGCTCACTAGCAGCACCTCACCAAAAACACAATAGTAAAAGGTGATTTATGGCAGCCGTTTACGCATGGACTCACAAATAAGATATCTCAGGGATTGTCGTGGTTAAACGGAAATTACCCTTTTCTCACAGATATGTTATGTCTCATACAAACACAGGCAATGACACAGATGCAGTATAGTTATAATAGCTTTTTATTTAACATAACTGCAATTTGCGGTAAGTTGCATGGACTGCAATGATTAGGATAATGAATATAGCAAGTAACAGTATTGTGAAGAAGAGAGTCATTGTTATGAAGACCCCCACCATTTTGCAATACATGAAAGAGATATATAAGATGGAATATGTCCTATTACCCTAATGTGAATAGGCCTAACCTCCTACCTAAAGGAGAGCTGGGTTTGCTAAACCTAATCTGCCAAAGTCGTGTCCATGAGAGGAGTCCCCAACCCTTGTTACCTTGGAATGAGGTCTCTATCTCAGACTCCGTAGGGACACGAAGACTGGGTCAGCGTCAAGACGACTGCAGCATTGGTATCAGCGATGGTGGCGATGCCCTCTGGTCGGAATCCCTCTGATTATCTGCCTAAAGTGTGATGTATTTATACAGATCTACAAGGTCCCCTGACATAGGTGTATTCCAAAACAATAGATAACAGGCATGCTTGGGACGGCAATTAATATCAACAATCCCTCGAAAGTATAGAGAGGGAAAATCCCTAAGTGTGAACACCTACTGTTTGTTTGTCTTTCGTGTTTAAACTTGACGCCTTGGCGCAGTGACACTGATAATAAAACTCATAACAAGTGGCCTAACTATAAACAAGGCAGCCATCTTAGATGAAATAAATAATTAAATGGGCTAAGATAGAGCAAGCTAAGTGGGTTAAAAGTCACTAGGTGACGGGGGCACGAGTTTACAAGCCTACGACTAAGCTAACTCCTGCTATCCTGTTAAAACAAACTAGGATTCACTACAGGTCCATTGTCCTTTTCCATTGCTAAAGTTGCCTTAAGTTGAAAGGATATGCCCAGATGTTGGTCCTTTGCTCACTGCACCTCTGGATTCAAGCTAGCCTGGCTGATGAGGGGTGAAACCCTGAAAGTGGTCTCAGGATGCTTCTTTCTGGTCCAGTGAGGACCTGGCCTGGCACTTAGGGCTGGACTTTTCCCATGAGCCAAGACTGATATGCATATGGCTGGGTCCAAACTGGGGTGGCATGGTAAGCAACAGAACAGTGGATTAAAGACAGATTTGTGACTGGATGAATGTTTGAAAAGTTTCAGCACTCTGTCCATCATCCTTTTTTGTTGCTAAAGATTCCCTAAGTGGGAAGGGTATGCCCAGATGTTGGTAACATGCTTACTGTGCAGTGGATTCAAGCTAGCCTGGCTGATGAAGAGTGATACCATGAAACCGGTCCAAGGATGCTTGTTTTGGTCCAGGGAGAAGCTGGCCTGGTAGTTCAGTCTGGTCTTTTCCCATGGGGAGCAAGGTCAAGACTGATTTGCATATAACTGGGTCCAAACTGGAGTGGCATGGTGAGCAAAAGAATGGTGGGTTAAACTCCGATCTGTGTGACTGGGGGTGAGTGATTGAAAAGTTTCAGCACTCCATCCATCATCCTTTTGTGTTGCTAAAGTTGCCCTAAGTGGGAAGGGTATGCCTAGACGTGGATCCCGTGCTCATCGTGCCACTGGATTTGAGCTAGCCTGGATGATGAAGGGTGATAATCTGAAACTGGTCGCAGGTTGTTTCCGCTCAAAGGAGGATCTGGCCTGGCAGTTCGGGTAGCACTTTTCCCAGGGGGAACAGTGTCAAGACTGATTTGCATATGGCTGGGGCTGAACTGGGGTGACATTTTGAACAAAAGAACGATGGATTCAACTCAGATTTGTTATTGGAAGTGAGTGTTTGAAATGTTTCAGCACTCCATCCATCATCATTTTGTGCTGCTAATGATGACACGTAGATCACTTTTAGCCTAGTTTGACCAGGTGTGCTGGAAAGGGATCAGGATAATGCACACCATTTAAACAAGGGCTTGTCCTCCACCCACTGGTGGCTGACCACTAACTTTTTGAGGTTGAATTTACTCAAAACCACGCTACCCATCACCAAAAGGAGGGTGATGAGCTGAAACCAGGCATGCTGCTCACCTCCATGAGCCACTTGAAATGTGTACAAACTGTGCACTTATGTAGACAGATAGACATTGATCTGTCTCTCAACTCTTGGGAATCCAAAGTCTCAGTCAACTGATTTCTTCTAATTACATCTGTAAGGAATTGTATTACTGGTTGGGAGTGTGTGTGTGAAACCTTACTCAAACAGGTACCACAATCCTCATAACAGTGAAGTCACAAGCAAACCCTAAATTAACCTGTGGTCAACCCTTGGGTAGCTTAGCACAGAGCAGTCAGGCTTAATAAAGAGGCAAAGTATTTGTGCAACATTTCCAACAGTAATGCTGTGGAAGCACATCCCAGAATGATTCCACATCAGATTTGACAAATAGAGTAGTTTTTAATAAGTAAAACAAGACCAACACAACAAAACTCTAATCAGTAGACCCGGTGATATGCAGGTTTTAAGATTTCAGAAGAAATAGTGCCAAAAAGCACAATGTGCCAACTGTGGATATCTCGTTGTGCCAGAATGGGACAAAGTCACAAGTTCAGGTCAACTACATGGACCCAGTTAGGCCCGCTAAGCAAAGTACCTAGGATCCTGGTTGTGGAGGCATTGCGAGGTTCTGCGCTGATGATGCATTGTGCAGCCTAGGCGATGTATCAGTTTCGAGGAAGATCCTACATCATTCACAAGGATCCCATTGATGAGGGCTTGCAATCCGAAGACCAACACTGAGAATGTGTCACACAGTCGGGGCAATACAGCAGCTATAATGACATGCAGAGCTTTGATCTGAGGACCTGCATCGCCATTGAGGCTGCCTTTTACAAAAGAGTTGCAATGTGAGGTCTTGTATCAGGAAAGTTTTGCACATGTGGTGGTTCTGAAGTGACTGCAGGGTCAATCAAGAGTACTTTGTGTCGGGTGAAGTCTGGTAGTAGATGCAATGTATCAGTTCTGATTGGGTATTAGCCACACAGCAGAGAAGATAAGTTGGTTCTGCTAGGTGCACAGGTGGGCTGGCACATCACCTTAAGCCCATTGTAAAGGTTCCAAGACTGGGGTAGCACTACTTGGCATGGTAGGACTCACAGATTGCAGAGTCCAGGTGCTAAGATCAAGGTTTGAGGGGCAAGATGTCTCCGAGGCTCTAGTTAGGAAGCCAGCCAAGTAGCCCCTAGAGTCACTTTGAGGCCTGGATTTAACAGATGCAGATCCAGTCCTTCTGGCCCAGGCAAGAGGGCAGCAGGTCAGCAAAGCAGGGCATTAGTTCCTTCAGAGCAGCGGTCCAGCACAGTGGCAGTGCTTCCAGCACAGCAGCAGAGCATTCCTTCTTCCTGTCAGAGTATTCACAGGTCCAAAAGCATACTTGGGAGGTGGTGTCTTAGGTCCAATATTTATACTTGGTGCCCTTCCTCTGGAAAATGGGAGAAGCTTCTAGAGAATAACTTTTAAGTCCCTGGGCATCCTGTCTTCTTTGTCCTGGCTCTAGACTAACTACAGGGGGAATGCAGCCCACTGTGTGGAGGAAAGACACAGCCTACTCAAATGTAAGTAGGGCTGTGTGCAGCTTTTCCCTGCCGTTCTGCCAGTGATGACCCATTCAGGCATTCCTAACTCTCTATTGTGTGTGGCTATCTAGTAGGAATACACAAAGCCCAAATGTCAGCTACTCTCCAGTCGTGTGATTCAGGGACAGGCTACAGGCACTAAATGGCCAAGGCAGGAAAATGCCAACTTTCTAAATTGGAATTTTCAAAACTGTAATTTAAAATCCAACTTCACTATAAGAGGGGATTGTCCATTACAATTCCAAAAACACCAAACACAAATTGGTTACCTGTTTCCATTTAGAAATTACAGCTGTATTAAATGTAGTAAGGCAACTTCAATGTTATTCCGTGGGGGAGAGAGACCTTGCATTATTGAAAAACGAACTTAATAGTTCTTCGCTAGCAGGACCTGTAATACTTAAGATTTCATGCCCTATGTTTTAAATACTCTGCACCCCACCCTCTGGACTGTCGAGGACCAACCCTAGGGGTATTGTATATTAAATTGAAGGTTTGGACCTGGCAAAAAGGTTTCTTCTGCCAGGTCAAAATTGCAGTTTAAAACTGCACACACAAGCTGCAATGGCAGGCCTGAGGCATGTTTAAAAGGATACATAGTTGAGTGCCACAACCAGTGATGCAGGCCCACTAGTAGCATTCAATTTACAGGCCCTGTGTACATGTAGTACCACTTTACGAGGGACTTATGGGTAAATTAAATATGACAATTGGGAAGAAGCCACTGTTAACATGCTTTAAGGAATGAGCACATACACTTTGGTTAGCAGTGATAAAGTGCAGAGAGTCCTAAGACCAGCAAAAACTGGTTCAGCAAACACAGAGAAGAAAGGCAACTTTTGGGGGTAAAGGCCACTACAAGGTTGACAGGTCTAGCAATATTACTTAAAAGTGTCTTGCCTTTCATTTTGGCTTAAACATACATACTTGTTCTAAATGTTTTCATTAATTCCGGGCTAGACTAAGACAACTCCAGTCCAGGGGGCCTCTTTAAAGCTACTAGACAGACTCCAGGTCATGCAGCCAGGCTCATACTTGGATATATCATATTTAGCAAAGAACTCATGAGCCACATTATTAGGGATCTTCACAGACTTCCAATAAAGAAGAGTAAAGTCTACAGAGCCATGTTCATCACACAAAAATACTCCCCTGTCTTCGGGGCTGCCAAAGTCAAGGGATGCCACCACAACCTACAGCTATGTTTACCACATCAATTACCTAAGAATGTATTTTAGGCCAGGACAGCCACTTCAGTTGATAGAGCTTTCTCTATCAAAGACTATAACAGTGGCAGCCGGTAATTTTAGGACGGAAGGGTCAGGCAGGACACGCAGGCACACATGCACACTCACACTCATTCATTCACACACATGCGCACACACATCCACTCACAACACTCATTATCAAATAATTCAACATGCAGGTAAGCACCCCACTCTGTGACAAGGTGTCACTCATTGACACTCCGCCCTGGGCACTTCAGGGCTTAAAACTGAAGCACCCAGGTCCGAAGCAATCAGTGACGTTCCCCCTTGTCATGAGGGGGAGGGCCTTCAGGCACCTTTGCTAGGCTGAAGAGGTCACGCCCACAGAGCTGTGACTTCTTCAGTCCAGCAAAGTTCAGCTCAGGCAGCCTGGAGCCTGCACAAATAGTGCTAGTCTAGCGCCTGGCTGCCTGACCTGAAAATGAAGAGTGTCTGTCAGGCTGACCTTTGCTCAGCCTTACAGACACTCTTCTTGACGGGCCAAAGGCGGGGGGTGTGGCCCCTTAGCCCCAAAGGATGGGCTGTGGCTGGCCTATAAACTGTAGAACACATTGCTCATTCACTTTCAAGTAGAAGCGATTCTGCAGAGGTTCTACAAATACCTTCCTCTTTAATAGATGTTCTCTTTGATGAAGCAACCTATATGTGTTTTTTCTATTTTTTAACCATGCAGGACACCTGGAATAAACCCATCCTACCCCTTAGAATTGTATTTCTCATGTATTTTTATCACTTCTTTTTTACGACCCTTCATTGTGGGGATCGAAACGTGTGCCCCTGTAACCTATATTATTAACATGTTGCCATTGCATTAAATCACTTGCCTTTATTTTTTATTTTACTGTAAGACATTTAAGTTGTTAGTTCTTGTGTCCCTCTAGCATCAAGAAGCTTTGAGTATGTATTGACTAATTAACATAACATAACAAACTAGTAACTTTGGGTGCCACCTTACTGATGAATCTTCGAAAAATTGACACAAGGACACTTCCTAGTGAGTTGTCAGATATCAGAGAAAAAAATGGATACATTATAAGATTTTGGGTGTCCGATGGAGATTGTGGTGCCCACTTACTTGGCACTGGTCTCCCTGAACAAGGACTGAAAATGGCTCCTGAAATATTCAGCTCTAGAGGGCAGTAGTTCTGAGCTCACAGTTCATACCTTTGTGTTAAACGGCATCTGTGTTAAGATCCTGCCTGCTCAAACCCCTTGCTGCATTATGGCTTCTTCTGCCGGTCTAGAAGCTACAATGTCACATTTGGAACAAAAAACTTTAAAATATTTTTCCACCTTCCCCACTTCAAAAAAATATTATATAATTCGAGACAAATTGCTTTGTTGTCATTTTGCCGACTGCCCTTATGTGGAATTATTGGGAGAAACTGACTAACCACAGTATAACTGGTCCTTTTTATTAACACAGTATGCAGACAGGAAAACCATCCGCGCAGTGGAGCCGGCAATCGCAACTCTTTACTCAGGCTTTCTGACAGTATTTGGGTTTATGCAGAGCTGAAGGAGGTAATAGGCCTATATGTTCCAGATGGTCCACTGTCCTCACTTCCGGACGGCTGAAGCTGAATGTTTTGACGTTTTACGGCCCTTGTAGTATTTCGTCAGCGGCCTCCAGGGTCGTGAATGGACCCTGCTTTCCCTAACGGAACTCCACAAACACACGCGTATCTCTCAGGCAATGCGATTTAGTCACTGGGTTAGGAGGATTCTCATACTGCCCTTGGGGGATTTACGGCTCGAGGACTTTAGTGTGCATCATCTGTTATGGACACTTATGTTAAAGGCCTAACGTCGTTTCAACGCACCATGCTCTGTGCGCACTATAATTCATGTACGTTGTCTATGTGGTGACCCTCATTTACATACAATATAGCTATAGTGGGTATAAATGCATTCCAAACGAATTACACATATAGTGGCCTGTCCTACTTGTCACTGACTCTTTGGCGCAGCCTTCTGTTCAGGGGAGCCTTCTGGCGGGAGAATCTGCCAGGACCCTGGACAGCTCTCCCTCAACAGCCATAACTCGACTCGCTGTAAATCAGACATTCTTTAGGGACGTTCTGAACCCCAGCCCTGACATATGCGGTAGTTATTTTTATCACCTCCTCTTTGTCGTCTCCTATCCATGGATCCTCAGAAGGCGGACTCTGGACCTCAACCCTTGTCCCTTTCAGAATTCCGGATCACAATCTGTCCCAGCAGTGGCTACACGGAGCATCAAGGATAAAACACAATAAACCGTGCCTTACCGCAACCACAGAAGTAAGGCTTCAATTTCTCATGGCTCGAAGGGTGTTAAAAGACTTAATTGTCTGCGCTTATCAACATAATATACACACACAATGAAGCACTAAGCGGAATAAAATGCAACTTTTTCGCAAAGTATCACATGTGTTAGCTGAATTGCTTTCTGCTAATGTCTGGTAACTAATTCTGCACTGGCACGCGTGAAAAATCGTCCCCCACTTTGTTCAGTAGACCCGCTCTGAAAATGAGCTTATTATATACTCTGGGCTGTCCCGTCAAATCCGAGACCCCTGTTCATTCTAACCTCTGCTGCACCTAGGAGCCCATGCTCGTGCACCGCACTCAAAAAAGAGCAGACAGAGTTGCAGCTAAGTGGCGCTACAACGAGCCGTCATCTTCCTTTTCACGCGGGCGGGATTCAAACCGGCAACTAGAAAAGTGCGTTCCGGCACAGGGGGCGCCCGACCTACTTCCACACAGCACGTCAGCGCTATCCGAACGCAGATCGAGATAGGCGTGATGACTTCGCCCATGTAATATATTTTGTGTATTTGTTTTCTAAAGGGCATCTGGCTATGGATTGATTATTTCCCGTTCAGAGCTGTGTACTGAACGACACAGAAGGATTTGCTGTGTTATGTTTAAATGTGTGTATATTAAATGGCAAACCGTATACACTTGGCCCGTCTTATTTTATGCCTCTTAATAATAAAAAAAGAAAGACGTCCAATAACTGACTGTGAAGAAATACACAAAGGGACTGTGCCCGGCCCTCTAACACAGAGAAGCAGAAAAACAAAAAACACCATTGTCTTCTGTTGTGTATTGCGTCCTTGCATCACCTGTACTATATTATGTGCATACCATTACATATTCATAAAACGCTTAATATTGGCCAAACATTGGGTCACTGATGCATATCAGCTGGGTTTGCATCGGCGAACCCTCTCTCCCCCCTTTTCACCTTGCAGCCCCGCCCCACCCAGCAAGAATTGTCTCCCTTTGTACAAGACTGAGAGTGGGTCGTGCACACCAACGCGAGATTGGAACAGGATTGCAAATTGTTCAGCACAGAAGAGGACTGGATTAAGGGCAGAGCAGTGCAAGCCGAACAACGTGCTGCATCTAAAAGAAAAAAAATGGGAGGATTGGTCTGTGGATGCTAGCTGCCGCGGTGCCACCATCCTTTCTAAAATAAAATCTGCCTGGCATGAAGTCACCGCGTATTTCACATCCGGTTTACACTGGGACGTGTGACTCGATGCCTCGGTGAAGGTGGAGACTTTCTTGTAGTAGCCGCTGGAGGGGGGATATTTTGGGAAGGGCAGTCTGGAGGGTGGGGGCGGGGTGTGCTGAGATCTCCAGGAGAGAAGCAGAAAAGGAGGGAGGGAGGGAGCGAGCGAGCGAGGAGAGAGGGGGAATCTATGGTGGCTTCCAGCAGCAGCATCAGCGGCGGCAGCGGTGATAAACTGGTCCAGGCGTCCTGCATCCACTCCGGCTGAGCATCCTGTCCTTCTGCCTCCCGCAGCCCCGGGCTCCTCGCCTCTCTGAGGCGATCTAGGTAAGGCGCGCGCCGTGTCCTGCTGCACCACCCTGCGCTGCCGTTTTGCGCTCGAAGGCGTCTAGCGGGTGCCGGAAAAACCATGTTTGATTCTGCTCGGAAACCCGCAGCGATCGATGCACCTACCTGGCAGGGCTAGGGTGTTTTTTTTAAAAAATTTCACCCCACCCCACCCTCTTTTCTGACACGATAGAAACACCCTGGACGAAACGACCCCTCTATCTTAGTTCTATTGAAGGGTCCCCAAAGTTGTTTTTTTCGTGTAAACAGAAATCTGCCAGTCTTTTCTGCAGCCTGCGTGTGCAGCCTGACAACAGGGGCAGAGATCCAGTCGGGGATGCCAGAAATGAGAAGCGGTGGCTGGGGGCAGGGGAGGGCGGGGATATATGACTGCTTTTCTGTATAATTACGCATCTAAACGAGGCTATGGACCCTTGTATTTCTTTGTTTCGTGTGATCTGAATAGTGTGCTCTTATCTTAGTTCTGCCCGGCTTGTCTCCCCCGATAACGAATCGAAACGTTCAAGTGACTGGGCGATAACTTGTAAAATGGACCTTTTATTCTTTATCCAGCACTCCAGACCACGGTGCGCCGTTCCTCGACCTCTCACCGTTCCATATTTCAAATGTAACATCCTTGGCATCAGACACCAGTCCTTCCAAGTGACCCTGTGTCTTGGAGCCAGAGGAGGCCCCCTTAGGTCTTCTCCCCGACTGTTAGTATGTACCCACACCCCTGGTGTGAGAGCTGTTGCCCCGTGTCACCTGTTCGGCTGAAGCCACGGGCGCTAAACGTGCTCAAAATTATGAAGGAATTTAGCGCCTTTCTGAACGCGCGTCTCTGATGGCTCTAAAATTCACATCCGCTCAGTTATTTTGATTCAGGAGATCTAGAACTTTTAACATGCTTATCGCTCACTGTGCTCCACCACAGAAAATAGCAGAGGGAGGCCAAAATGCAATGCAACTATACAGATACGAACGAGGATCAGGCACACCGTCCATGAATATTGCGACCTGCAAACTACGGAATTATCGTTATTAGAGGGCACCCGAGCCAACTAGTGTATGTATTCATGTTTCCTTGGTGAGAAGAAGCAAGAGGGACCAATAAGGGAGGACGCGTAACTACGTTTGTATCAAATGTGTCAGCTAGGGAGATGAGTGGCAAAACCACATCCAGTTCCGAACCTGGGAGTTGGCGGTGAGACGTAAAGTGCTCTCTGCTGTGTTGCACTCTTTAGGCGCTAAACCCTACCTTTAGAGATGCTGTAACAAGCGCTTGTGGCATTAAATGCAGTGCCTGTCACAGGGCCTAGAGGATGCCACACATCAACATTATCACAAAACAATATGAGAGATCTCTTCAACCGGCATGGTTCCTGTGTAAACAAACAGAGCCCGTCTACAGGGACCCGCGCTAACCACTGGTACGCCGTGTGCTATATTTCCGGCCAGGAGAAAGAAGGTAGGATAAAATATAGCCGAATGTTCACTAACACACCAAACCCCTGCGCCACGGGACCATTAAAAATAAATATGTACAAAAATGTAACGGATATGGTGCCCTTTTTAAACTACCCAACTGGTGTCTTAAAACAAAACAGGGTACTGATATGTTTAGAGCCTTTCCGCCAGTACTGCTGTTCGGAGTGGCGTGTATTATTATTCACAGCACGCAGGCGCTGAATACACTCGCCTAACCCCACACACAAATCAGACAAATATTTTATAGGCACAGATCACTGCAGCAGTCCTTGCCAGCCCCCTCCCTTCAGGGGCACATGGTTCATTGCGATAGCCATTGGCCAGCTCTGTTGATGCATTCATTACAATTATTTTGTGGTGTAACTATAAAGATTCACTTGAGAAGTCTCTTTACATGATCTGTTAACATATTGTATCAAGGGTGTGTTAACAGCCCTCCGCAGGGTGTCTGTTGACATATTCTGTCACAGGGCCTATTGGAAGATCTCTTAATTGGGACTATGATCTCTGCCATGGGTTTGTTGATATGATTGTTGACCGGGCCTGAGCAAACAAACCTTAGAGATTCACATGCTTTATTTATCCATTCATATACGGTGTTGGTAAATACCTCTCAGGGTATATTAATGTCTCTTTTCACACAGACTGTAATATTTCTATCAGTGTTTTTGCGTTACATCGACAGTGTCATCAATTAAACTGTCCTATCACCCTGTTTTTTGCTAAATCTCTCTGTAGCATATTTACATTGACATGCTCGGTTCATAGATTCCCTCACTTTTGATATATTCCATATCAGGGGTCTCGATTTATTTATCCAAGGAGGTATTTGATTTTTTTTTTTTTTTTTTAAGCCCTGCGATGTTGATATACCCCTTCCCTGGATATCCCACTAGAGGGTCTGTCGATGTACAACTTCGCAGGGTCTGTTGAGATATCCATTCGCAAGGTCTGTGTTAATGTATCCCTCCAAAACGCCCATTGAAATATTGATACATCCTCCTCCCTACGCAAACTCTTCTGATATATCCTTCGAAAGCGTCCATTCATAGATCCATCCGTCACATGGTGCTTGAATACACTCTTCACATGGACTGTTTATTTACATCTGCACGAGGTGTGCTGATAATAGGCTTTTGCAAGTTCTGACACCGTGCCCCTAGAATAGCCCCCCAGACCTTCTGTAGATGTGTACCTTCACAGGGTCTTTCGATATGCTCTCCACGGGCCTGTTGCAACATCCCTCTAAAGAGCCTGTTGGCATGGGTTCTCATGATATATATCCTGCCCCAACAAGGATCTACTAGTGAATCCCTTTATAGGTTCTGTGTATCAATCTCTTCACGTGGTATCTTGATATACCCCATGTGAGTATATCCTGATCGACGGTATGTTGCTATAATCACTCCCCGCAAGGCTTCTGATAGGTCCTCCTCACCGAGCACTCCACTGATTACAAGTTTTCTCTTCCTTTGCAGTCACGAGCCCGAGATGACGAGGAGCCGCTCGGATGGTGCCCAGGGCTGTGCGCTGGCCTGGTTGATCCTTCTCTCTGTCATGACTACGATAAGGTGAGCACAGCCCACGCTGCCAAACCCGAGGTCGGGAAACGCACGCCTGGCTCTGTGGCAACCAACCATGCTATAATTGTCATTATTATTTCATGTTTTTTGGTTTAACGTAGGAACCCTTTTCTTTTAAGAAACACGTTTTCAAGTAACAGAATATCAAGCTCCGTGGATAGACTGTTTTTAGCGCTCAAGCGAATTTAGTACTAAGTGCAGCCAGGGAAAACATTTTTTTTGCTTGATGCTTTTGCGAGACGCACATTGTTCACTGAGCAATATGTGACATATTGCCATAACTTCACATCGCGCGTCGATGATGCATAATTTGAAGCTAAAACACTCAGTCTCGCAACCACTGGGCCACTATTTCCTTCTCATTTGGGAAAGAGATTATTATCTTCGGCTTCAACTCCGATGTTCCCCATAATCATTTATTTCCACGAGATGCATTATTTTAAAACACCATATTATCTAAAAAATCACATTAAAAAACCTTGATTTTTAACTCAAAACCCACCTCGGGGCAAAGTGATATAGTTACAAAGGTTTTGTGCACAGTGCTTCATTTACCCAACGTTCTTAGCACTTTGATCCAGTGATGGTTTTATCTGTACTCCTTTCTATTATAGATCAGCAGCGAATGGCAGACCTGCCAATCTGTCAAAGTCTTATATATGCCAGTATAGTGTACATACTAGTTCACAGTGGAGGGTGTGATAGGAGAGTACAGCGCATGCGCATTATGTTTTCGGTTTCCGTGTCTGGAAATCAGGGTACTTTAAAGCCACATTTAGAAAATATTAGAATTAGTGCATCATGCCTGCCATCTGTCAGGGATATAAATGTAACATGCTGCTTTTGAAAAAATACCACATGCCACTATGGTAATGACCTGTAGATGGAGTTGGAGTACTGTGTGTGTGTGTGTGTATACATGTATGTGTATATATATATATATATATATATATATATATATATATATATATATATATATATATGATGCAAATTTGTTTACATTTCTTAATTTGATATTGCATTAACTTAATAGCAGGCCATGTAGAGGCTGCTCTCAGTTTTTAGTCCACCATTCAATTTGCTGTGAATTAGTCTTTCAATACACTATCTACTGGCACATGTATGCTACTCATGTATTTATACAGAGAAGTGCTTTTAGACTCCAGTGGGACTACACAACTATGCCGCTGATAAAAAATGCGAACATGGCACCAAATACCAGTAGGTGATACTAAACCCGTGATTTCAGAATTGCCTTCAATCAGAGATGCTTATTCCTGATGCTAAACTAAACTAACAAGACCTATGCCAAAGTTTTGTGGCCATCTTGAGAATTCTTCCATAGGGATCCCTCACCACGGTTTATGTGTTAAAATTGTTTGTAATGCACTCCTTACTAGCACTTCACTTTCTGCAAGGACAACTCGAGATCTTTGTGTTCGTATTTTATGAAGACTGTCCATGAACGTGATTGACTTATTGTGATTTACTGTCACTTGAAAAACGAGTGTTCAATTGCCTTTTAACATTCTATAAAATGCCGCAGAGATGCACTGTAAGAGGTAAACTTGCTGTAAATTCAGGAACCACAGATTCCATTAGGAGCATAATTATTGCTTATCGCATAAGCTCAGCTCAGGTTGCAGCTCATCAATCAGGCTGCATGCTGCCTTGCTGCCTCACGTCTTTTATGCCTTTGGGTAATTCACGCCTCTTCCAGGAAGGTGTTCGGTGAGTCAATGGGCATTTCTGTCTTTTTGATATTGTGGTTACCTTGAATTAGGTCTGAACACCCATCTGTGTGGTGAAAATAAGCTGGTCAGTGCAGTGTGCTTGACATAATAGTTAATTCACTTCAGGCGGTGGCTGAGCAAATTCCTTGCAGAAGGTGAGTGAGAGAAGACTACCAGATGGCAAGGCAACAACTAATCACTTGGGCTCTACAAATCACAACTTTAAGGACCAGACATTCATACCCAGGCCCTCTTTCCTACACAATCATTTCTGTGATTCTAAAGAAACAGAAAAAGTGTGGACTTTTTGGATCGTAAAATATTTACAATTAAACAAACCAGTACCTTCTCTGTACAAGCCTGTCCTCGCCTCCTGTATGTTCCCAACAACGTTTCAAGCTGTCTAAATGTCTAGAGTGAATATGAACTTGTGATAGTTGTGAACAAATTAAATAGGTCACTACAATAATGACGATGATGAACATGTTTCAGATCTCAATATAGTGGAAATACGGTTCTGTTACTTCTATATCAGACTTGGAAAGTGATCCAGAGAGCAGTCGTCACACTTTGGCAGACACAAGGAGTCTTCACATTCTTTCCCGTGAAGAAACATCAGAGGGAGGTGGGCTTCTTCAATTCAAAGTCTGTTGTATGGATGCAAATTATACCGTCACCTATATCGTCAATATGAGATTCTTTGTCTAAACAGAATACAGCTGTCCACAAGACATTGCTTTTTTTTTATAAAGAGTCCATTTATTACTGTTGAGGAGGTAGAGTCATTGACACAAAGGGTGATGTTTAAGATACCATGTCTGACGTTCAACAATATTCACAGACTGTTTGCCTGCAATCTGGCCATTATTGATCAGCCCTTCAGTTTGAGCGTTTTCAAGTTTTACAGTCTGATGACCTTAAGATGGCTAGTGATTCCCACAGGTCAAAACATCATGTTGACTCGAAGTTTACAATACAAGGGGCAACATTTAGAAATTTCCTTTCATTTGATATCTGATGGCATAAATCTCTTTAGGATTGTCAAAAGTCAAAATTCTCCTGCTAGACTAGGTTGCAGGCTGTCACAAGAAGAGCTCCACAAGGCGAGATAGATATCCTTTGGTGGAGGTTGCACTAAGGCCATTGGTTTGGGTGGTAACTACTCTGAGTGGAAAACTTCAAATTTCACACCAAGAGATGTCCTCTTGTTGGCCAGATGCTCTTCATGATTTCACTCAGCAAAGGTTTCTACATTTGGACTTAGTCTCTTTTTTGTAGCTCAAAATAATCCAAAAGGACAAGGCTGCAGGCTCAATCCAACAATGAGATCCACAAGGCCAAAAACCTTCTCGCTGAAAGACTACTGAAAAAGATTTGCTGTTGGAGAGAAGCTGCACACTGAAGAAACTTTTTTTAGCCAAGAAAAGTAGCACTTTAGGCAGATTGGCCTGAGCCGTTGATTTTGGTGCTCCAGAGGGTTGGAATTCCAAACATTTTCCAAGTCCAAGAAGTGTTAGGAGAAGTCCAATTAGAAATATACAAGTTTTCCAGGACTTTAGGAACAGCACTTGGGGTCAAGATTCACTTAATCAGAGGCCATAAGCAGGTTCCAGTCCAGGCCCGATTGCTACTGGTCAGCTAGGTACTTCAGGGAAAAGGCAGCTTGCAGCTTGTTGCATCCCCATAGCCATATAGGAGGTCAGCCAACTGATCCCTGGAGCCAACCTCCTTGTCCTAGGTACAAGTGGGAGTAGTTCCAGCCCTTTGGGTACCCCCAAAGGTCAAAATCTGCAGGTGGAGTTCTTGTGTTCTTCTAGAGGTCAGAAAGTGTTCAGAGTAGGGTGCCTTGGGATGCCTAATTTATGATTTGAACTAACTAGTGGGTGAGGGTGACTCCTGACTTCCCCTAACTTGTGGAGTAAACATTACCAAGGGCAACTCCACTCACTTTTTCATCAGTTCCTATTTCTTTATTCAAAATAATCCCACAGTGCACAATTCTTCTAAAATTCAAGATATAGAACCCATTCCTCCCTGATACAGAGCTTGTATGCCCACTCAGAGATGTGGCCTGCAAACGAGCAATGTCATCCTCTCTGGTCACACAAAACTGGTTCTGGGGGAGTAGCTCCCCTACAACTGGTACTCCTGCTAGCCTTCCCACAGGTCTCACCTTACATTTACTTATGAAAGGGCAGACCCCTTTCCAAGTTATTGAAGTTTCCGGGTTGACCCGAACAAGTTTTCCTGCCAGGGTTTAAAAAACCAAACACCTCCCCATACCCAGGCAATTGTCGGTTATTTGGGAGTCATTTTCACACATTAAGTTCTAGCACTGGCTAGGCAGCTGCTGGAGAGGTAATTCAAATTAGTCATCAGGGGTTCAGGCAGTAGCTATTTAATAAAAATCAAACGTCACAATTGAATTGGGCTTTTAATGAATATTTAAAACTAGTGGTTGAACCATTTTTCTAGTTGGCCCCAAACCTGAGATATTAGAGCTAATATGTAACTCTAATTTCCCTAAGAGGAAAGCCAGAAGATTCCATAGTGAGATTACCTTCTGTAGCCTTTATCACTGTAAGATCATGGTAACATTACATTTCTATATGTTCCACTTTAAAATATGATGCACCTTATCTTGTGTGCTACAAGGCCTACATTGGGGTATTTTCTTAATATTTAAAAGGAAGTGTTTTCCCTGTCAAAAAGGGTAATTTGCCATGCTAGACTGCAGGTTTAAATTGCAGCAGTCCACACATGGTATTTAACTCTCTATGACATGGTTGTATTTCTGCACCATATACTACAACTTAATTGGAGAGTTGTTAGACCTGGCATCCTTGGCTTGGTTTCCCCTGTCCTTTAGCCTCTGCCTACTTTATTTTTTATTGTTTGCTGAATTTAATTTTTGATGGTTTTGGTACTCTGGACACTTTACCACTGCTGATCAGTGCTAAAGTGCAAGTGTTCTCTGTATATATTGTGATTATGATTGGTTATTCATGATTGGCATATCTGATTTACTAGTAAGTCTTTAGCATAGTGTACCACGTGTGCCCAGGGCCTGTAAATCAAATGCTACTAGTGGGTCTGCAGCACTGATTGTGCCCTCACATGAGTAGCCCTGTAAACATGTCTCTGACCTGCCATTGCAGTGTATGTGTGTGCAGTTTTAAAATGCCAAGTTGACTTGGCAAGTGCATCCCCTTGCTAGGCCCAAACCTTCTGTTTTAGTACATGTCAGTCACCCTTACGGTAAGCCACAGGTAGCCCCTTGGGCAGGGTGTAGTGTGCCTAAAAGGTAGGACATGTACTGGTGTATTGTACATGTCCTGATAGTGAAATACTACTGAATCTGGTTTTCACTATTGTAAGGTTTATCTCTCCCTTAGGGTAACAGGGGGATTGCCTTGAAATATCTTTTAAGTGCAACTTCCCTTTGGGAGCAGATAGAGATACGGAATGTGGGGTCTCTGAACTCAAAATTTAAAAATACATCATATGGTGAAGTCAGCTTTTAAATTGTAAGTTTGGAAATGCCTCATTTAGAAAGTGGGCATTATCTTGCTTAACCATTCTGTGACTCTGCCTGGCTGCGAGATACACATCTTGGTCAGGATGAAGGTTGGGCTGGTTGGGAATTCACTGTAGACAGTCACACAAAGAGAGCTGAGGTGTGCCCTGCATATCCTGATGGGTCTTCCTGAACTAAAGTGGTAGGAGGAACGGACATATCCCCCTAAATAGGGCTGTGCCTGTCTCTACACAATACAGTCTCCAAATAGAGTGTGTCTGGGACCAGGGCAGGAAAGGCAGGGACTTGTGCACTACAATGACTTTCCTTGGAGGTTTGCCTACTTCAAAGTCAGAAAGGTGTGTAAGTATTGGACCCAAAACCCTAGACTTTTAGAACAGTCCTGGATCAAGAAGAGAAGATCTGAAGAGCTGTGAGGAATAGTACTGCCCCTTTGCGTGTGTGCTTTGCTGGGTTGGCCTGCCGTTGCTTGGAGAGGACAAAGACTGGACTTTGCTGTGTATTCTGCTTGTGAAATTTCTCCCAGGGCTTGGACTGACCTTGCCTCCTGTTTTAAGAAGTCTCAGGATCATCAAAGACTTCACCTGCGAGCCTCTGGGTTCTCTTGACGAGGACCCTAACTTGCCAAGAGGTGCCCACTCCAGGTCCTGGAGCCTTGGGAGTGAAATCTGGCATAAGACAAGAAGAGACAGGCACATAGACTCCTGACGACTCTAGAACCGGTGTCGCTGCCTGACTCAATGCCACTACCTTAACCCGAAGCTGTGGTCCCCACTGAAGTGCGATGACTGCGATATACATTGCAGGCCCACCGCTGCTGCAGTGCCTCTGAAGTCTCACAACATCATGAGTCCTGAGTGATGTGCCACCCACGTCCGTGACATTGGACTCCTGTGGCCCCGTGGTGTGACTGTGACCCTCAGTGTTCACCCCATTGCGTCTTGACCCGCTGGACTCATCGAACCAGCAGGATCATAAGCAACTGATGCCTTGCCACCGACTCTGCTTCACCTTCACTGCCTCCATAAGGATCCAACTCTTCACCTTCCCTGCACAGCAGCAAGAAACTAATGCATCACCCCTTGCTTAGCAGTATGGAACCAATGCTGCACAGGCTCCAGCGACGCCTCACCTCCCCAACTCCGTGCCACTTCTTTTATTCTGCCTCATTTCTAAGGTATTGCACCTGGGCTCCGTGTGACTCTGTGACTGGTGCCGCATTCCCTCGCAAGTGGCATTGGACTGTTAGGAACCACTCCATCTCGATGCCATGATAGCACCAGTTGGAACTAGTGTGTTTCTAAGCTCTTTATTGGTATTTAATCTTTACAAATGCATACTTTGCTTGTGTATGTTGAATTTTTGTCGTTTTTGGTCTTGTTTTATTTAACTAAATATTGGCTGTTTTTCCAAACTGGTGTGGTGTCCATTTGCAGTGTTTTCACTGTGTTACTGTTTGTGGATACAAATACTTAACACATTGCCTCGGAGATAAGCCTGACTGCTCATGCCAAGCTACCAAGGGGGTGATCAGGGGTTATCTCAGGAGTGTGGCTCCCTTACCCTGACTAGAGTGAGGGTCCCTTCTTGGACAGAGTGTAAACTGACTGCCAACTAGAGACCACAGGCGCGATTCACAAAGGCAAGCTCTGACTAACCAAAAGCCTAACTTTGCTCGTAGTAAAGTTAGACTTTTTGTCTAAGTTTAGACCAAAAGTCTAAACTTAGACCAAAAGTCTAACTTTACTATGAGTAAAGTTAGACTTTTGTTCTAAGTTTAGAACAAAAGTGTAACTTTACTACATGTAAAGTTAGACTTCAGGTCTAAACTAAGGGGCATATTTAAGAGCTCCTAGTGCCACCTTAGCAATGCCATAGTGTAATTTTTTTTTTTATGCTAAAGTGGCTTTTCTGCCGCTCCATATTTACAAAGTGGGACATTGCATGCATTGTGCCACTTTGCAACCCCTTGCACAACATTATGCCTGCGCAAGGCAAAAATTATGCAAGAGGGGCGTTCCTGCACTAGAAGGCCCATAAAAATGGTGCACTGACATTTAACATTTGCACTGTGCAATTTTTGGCATCATTTTTAATGCCTGCTCAGAGCAGGTGTTAAAATGACACATCCATAGAAACCTATAGGCCTCCTTGCATTTTGCTACACTAGTGTAAAAAGTTTTGATGCTTGGGTAGCAAAGCACCACGATAACGTCAAAAATGTTGATGCAATTTTACTAACGGCCACCATGGTGCGTAGTATTATAATTATGGCCCAACCATGGTTTCATTAGGTGCCAGTAGAGGGGATGCAGAAAATGTGGTGCATCATAGCTGATGGGCCACTTTTTCTTACATATGGGCCTTAGACCTTTGGTCTAAACTTAGACTTTTGGTCTAAGTTTACCTTTGTAAATCGGGACCCCCATTTCTAACATTGGTGATCAGTGGTGAGGGTAGGAATTGTGCTTGTACCTGACATACAGTGATTGGTGTACACTACTGCATAATGCAGACCATTATGCAACCACATACTGCTTTTTGATGCTTTTTCTGTTTTTGACAACGTTTGAGTTATCCTGAAATCATGCCTCTGTCTGGGGAACCAGTAAGTGAAGCTGCAGAGGTTGTTTTTGAGTTTGAGAAGTTGAAATCCTACACAGTGCCTTAACTGAAACAGTTCTGCAAGGATCTTATTTCCCCTCTGAAGAGTTCCTCTAGAAAAGAGGAGCTACAAATGGTGCCGAAGGCCTGGTGGACAGCAAGAGAAGATGGGGAGGCTGAGAATCGGGATGTGGAGGTACACAACCAACAAGGGGACTTTGGACCTCAGGATCTGCCTGCAGGGAAAGTACCCTCCAGGAGTGGCAGCACATGTGTCATCCAGAGGATTGTACCCAGAGGAGCTGGAGGACAGGCGACAGGCCAGAGAACATGCACTGGAGCTTGAGAAGCTCAGTTTGGAAGCAGAAAGCAAACAATTTGAAATGGAGCAACAGAGGGAAAGGGCCCTTGCTCTGGAGAAAAATAATTTCTTTTGGCCACAGGTTGAGTATGAGAGGAATGGACCTCAAGGCCAAGCAGGCTAAACGCAGCATGAATGGTGGCAGCATACTTGCAGTGTAGTCTGAGAGAGAAGGATTATAAGAGGGAGGATGCCATACACTTGTGGTTTGAAGATTTAGGGAAGGATTATAAGAGGAGGATGACATACACTTGTGGTGTAAGGGGTATGAGTCAGCTCTCCACATGAGCAGGATCCCTGAGGTACACTTGGGGGCAGGTCTGTGGAAACACTTTGAGGTAGAGGGTAGGGACACCTTGACAGCCTTAGGGGAACTCCAGGAGCTCATCTACTCTACTATGAAGGACGCCCTACTCACCAGGTATGGTCTAACCCAGAGCAATGCAAGGAAAAGTTTACGTTCTACAAGAAGTTGGATTCCCACACTTGGCTAGAATGTGTTGGTTCTTTTTGCAGAGCACTGGATGGATAGATGAAGGGCAGCAAGTGACAGATTACGAGGGGCTGTAAAATTTGATTGCATGGGAGCACTTGTATAGTCTTTGTTTTCCAGAGCTGCATTAGCATCTGATTGACAGCAAGCTGACTGACCCCAGGAACTTGCCCAGGAGGCGGCCTGCCGGGAGAGTACTAGGGTCCACAAGAGGTATGGGGAAGACTCTGCCAGTGGTGGGTAGGGTCCCCATCAGAAGATGTGGGGGGCAAGTGTAAACAGGGGGAGTTCTCCAAATGGGCCCAAGCTAGCTCCCACTGTAAGGATTCCTGTTCCCCAGATGAGAAGAAGCCTTAGATCTCCAGAGGGAAGCCTGCAAAGAAGGATCCCCACAAATGTTATGCATGTGATCAGGAGGGTCACATGAGGAGGGACTCAGAGTGTCTCAAGTGGACACCAGCAGCCACTGGTGCATAGCCACGGGGTTGGCCAGTATAGCAATTCGGAAAGAGTTCGTTTCAGGAGAAGGGTGGGAGCCAACTGAGGAGACCCTTGTCTGACCAGGGGACATTGAGATGGTCCAGAGGACCCTCATGCCTGAGAACACTAAGAAGTACAGGCAGTGTGTGACCATCAATGGACAGAGGGTGGAGGCTCTGAGAGACACATGAGCCAGCATGACTACTATTAGGTGTCACCTATTGTCTGAAGAGCAAGTGGTTACCAATGTGTTTCACCAAGTAGTTGTCACCTACAACTCTGAGCACCAGTACAAGGTGGCACTTGGTCCCTTTGAATGGGTGGGGGGAGTCTCAGGTTCCTTGAGGTTAGCTGTGAGTCCAACCATGGCTGTGGATTGTCTGATAGGTAATTACCTGGAGGATTTCCCTTGGCATGAGGTGGAACGCAGTCAAACCTGGAGATGGTTGGTCTGCCTGAGTGGGCATCAGTGACCACTTGGTCTAAAGCAACCAGTAAGGATGATCATGAGGACATGGAGCCTGAAAGAGTGACCCAGGTGCCTGCCAGGAAGAGGAGGAGCAGGGGTCATGGGAAACTCACCCCACATCCAGGAGGATGCTGAATCTGAGGGGGACTCCCCAGAATCTATATTGAAATAGGTGGCCAACCTGGGAGATGTGCCTGAGCTGACCCATTTCAAAATCAACAGATGATGGACAGAATGGAAAACAATTCAAACATTCACCCCAGTCACAGATCTGGGTTTAATCCATCATTTTTTTGCTTGCCATGCTATTCCAGTTTGGAGACAACCATATGCAAATCAGTCTTGACCCTGTTCCCCATGGGAACAGTCCAGCATGAACTGCCAGGCTAGATCCTCCCTGGACCAGAAACAAGCATCCTGGGACCGGTTTCAGGTTTCAGAGTATCACAATCATCAGCCAGGCGAGCTTGAATATGGTGGCACAGAAAGCAAAAGACCCACGCCTGGGTATACCCTTCCCAGGGTCAAGACTGATTTGCATATTGCTGGGTCCAAACTGGGGTGGCATGGTGAGCAAAAGAATAATGGATTAAACCCAGATCTGTGACTGGGGGTGAGTGTTTGCATTGTTCAGCACTCCGTCCATCATCCTTTTGTGTTGCTATGAGCTGTCCCATTGTCAGCAAGGAGGAGTTCTACACGGCTCAGAAGTCATGTCCGTCCCTTGAGGGTCTGTGGCAGCAGACTACAAACCAGGCAGCTGGCAAGGAGTCTGGATCACATTAGATCTACTGGGAGAACAGTCTCCTATAAAGTGGCCTAAGCTTGCTGAGCTTGAGCCCGAGTGCTGGTGCTACCCGAGTGCTTCAGAACCTTCCTACTGGGTCTGGCTGATGATTTGCCTTCGGCAGGACATTTGGGCCAGGACAAAACATCCAAGAGGATTGTCACCACTTTTATAGGCTTCAAATGCAAAGGCACTCTGATGTGCATTGTAGGACTTGCCAGACTTGCCAGGCAAGTAGCAAGAGTGGGGGGAGATGCAAGACTCCTTTCCAACCATTCTCCATTGCGAGCACCCCTTTCAAGCAGATGTAGATTGAAATTGTAGGGCCTCCGGACCCTAAAACAGCCAAATTCTTCCTCATATTGGTTACGCACCACTGAGTGGCTTCAAGGTGTTAGCCATCAACCAGTGATATCATGCATGACAAAAAGTGCCTTTGACATGAACCACTTTGTGCCACTACAGGATTAACTAATGAGGCCAAAGTGCCCAAACCCCTCACATGCTAAACTGCTCACTGCCAAACATGCATAGAAAACCCGTCATATAAAAAAACATACTTGCATACTGTTACTCCATGTTCGCACATGCTCAATAGCTTCCGAACCATATTATCATCAAAGCTGCCTCAAAAAAAGATGCACAAAAGAAACCAGTCACCCCTTGAATAAAGTGTAGCTACTTTCATCTTAGTGGAAACGGTGAGCACAATACCGGAGGAACATTCAGATCTGAACCATTTCACCCAGAACAATTGGACAATGATGCAGTGAATGCTGCTTGAGTCAAATACAAGCTAACTAAGATCTGCTCATGCTGTACAAAAGAGTTCTGGTACACATACCACAAACCCATTTATGTCCACTGACTTACCCAAAGAAACACAAGTCCCTGCTCCACACCAAGATTACCCACAGATACGCAGCCACCTTCTTCCACCATAGACTACATTCTTCCATTTTTGAAGCCACCGCCCAACGTGAAAACACCAGACATCAACCACAGACACACGTTGCCTGAATAACAACTGCACCATATAGCCTGCTTCATAGAACAAAGCCAAATGTACACACAACTGGTACCAAAAATCAATGCCAACCTGCAAAATTAACCTATTGCGAAAATTCCCTGAATCAACATGAAAAATAAAAAACAAGAGAAAAGTAACAGAGCAAAAACAGAATAGGAACTAAAAAACACAGTGACAGTGTCAAATGACCTAATATTTTTTTACCTAGCCCATGCTTTGTCACATGGTATTACATTGTAAAAAACGTGTTTACCACGATTTCATAAAGAGACCAGAAAAAGTACTACAAGGCCAGACTAGACAAAATGGAAGCTGTGGTGAAGAAGTGGATGAAGGCATTAGAGAATTAAGTTACATCAACAAACAAGTCATAACGCAGTGCTTTTAAATAACCGTGTGATATAGCTATGTATCTTGTAGGCTTCCACAATTTCTATAAAATTATGGTTAAAAACCATGTCTTTGAGAAAACCTTATATGAGAAAGGCAGGTGGAAAGAGCGTACTTTCATGCATGAACTAGGAGTGTTGGACAGATCAAACAAGGAAAATGGGAGAAGTCCCTGTTGTTCTTTGCTATCTCAGAGAAAACATGATAGTTCTGATTTGTTATGTAGACCCCTGGGAGTCATAGTGTCAAAGTAGCTTATCCAAAATGATTCTCGCTGTAATAACAATTTTGGAGTGTCCATTTTTAAACTGGGACTCACCACTTCAACCACTTGAAAACATAACTGAGCAACGTTTTGCTTAAATTCCAACCAAAGAGCTGCTTCAGTTGGAAGTAGTATTTGTTTTATGTAGCATAATTTGTGTTCCGTGATATGGATTTTAATCTTTCTCTCTGTCTTGCCAATGTATACCAAACCACAAAGACACTTGATACAGTAAATAAGACAGGAGGAGTTGCAATCTGCTGAATGCTGCACTTTCAATGATTTACCTGTTGTAAGGTGATTGATAGTGGTTCCTGTCATCACGATGTTGCAGTGGACACAATTGTGGCACTTCCTAGTCCCTAACCATATAATGGTGGAAGTGTTGGGAATGGAGGATAACGAGTGTTTTAAATTTTTTGGTCTGGTATCTGCAAATACTGGCTTTTATTTAAAAATACCTTGAAGTCCAGTTCCATTCGTGAAATTTCCCATCGTCTGCATTTTTAATCAATAACAATTTAGCAGAAAATTTGGACACAAAAATGTTGCACTCTGCTTTTGAGGATTGCTGTTTTTGCAATAGGAATTGATGTTCTTGGAAATTAGCTTTAATGGCCATGTCATTCAAAAGCCTGGTCGGGTAGCCTCACTCTTGGAAAGCTGATTTGTATGCTTCAAAAGTTTTAATGCATGTGTTCAGGTCAGATATAACTCTTGATTCAGAGAAATTGTGAATATGGCAAATTATTCTTCAAAGAAGGTGAATGAAAATTGTCGAATGACAGGGCATTATTGCGATTAGTAGTTTTTCTGAAAATGCTAATGAACAACCCTCTTTCATCCACTTTGAGCCAAATATCCAAAAATGAAATACACCTGTCACTGATGGTTCATGTAAAGTTGATACTAGGATTTCTGGTGTTCATCTGCACTATAAGGCTCTCAAGATCATCTATCGTTCTGCGTCAAATGAGAAAAATATTGTCAATGTACCGAATAAGCATCATCAAATTCTCTCTCCAATTTGTGTTATTAAGGATGAATTCCTCCTAAAATTTGGCCATGAATATATTTGCATATGAAGAAGCTTCTGAAAAAATCATAGAGGTCCCTGTCCTTTGCAAATAAAATTGATAAAATTGATCATCCCACTTAAAATAGCTGTGGTAAAGGAAAAAATGAAGCATCTCTCGTAAGAACACTTTGTTGGCCCGGAGCGCAGGTGATTGTAATAAAGCCCATTGTACCACTTTTAAACCTTCTTGGTGGAAAATAGAGCTATAGACACCGGTTATGTAAATTGTACACAACAAAAGTAGGGCATTGCCCACCACCACAAGATTATATAATTTTCATAAGAATTCTCTGGTATCTTGAATATAGGTCCACCACTGCTGGACAAAAGGTTGCAAAAATGTATCCAAATAATTCCTGAATGGTTTGTGTAAAGACCTACAACTAGAGACTATCGGTCTAAATGGCGGATCTGTGGGATGCTTGTGTATTTTATGCGACATATACAATCTGGGTTTGTGTGGAAATTTTGTAGTCAGATACATTTTGGTGTTTTCACTGATCCATTCTAAAGCTAAAGTCTTCTCCAAATTGGTAGCCAAAGTCTTCACAAACACTGATGTGGGGTTTTGGTTAAAACACATATACGTCGTGTCATCAGCAACATGCTCCATCACTTTGGTTCTGTAGTAACCTGCATCTATCACCACCAGTGCAATTCCTTTGTCAGCTGTTTGAAAAGTCAATTCCTTAGTTGTGGATAATGTTTTCTAAATCCCAAACTCACTAAGCTTTATGTTTGTGTAGCTTATGCAGATGAGGAGTGAAAACCCAAAACTATTGAGGTGGCCCATTCCCCCACATGGAATGGACTTTATGTTAGAACACCAGCCTGGTACAGAATGCTGATGGTCTGTCAAGTGAGTTTGGGTAGTTCTCCCTACTCTCAGCTGGGGGGACACTTGTTAACCCTGGCATCATTTTTGTGGTATCCCCTGTCTCTGTGCCTCCTGTATTTGTGCCTGTGCACTGGATTTTGTTTTTGCCAGTTTTGGTACCCTGGGCACTTTACCACTACTGATCAGTGCTAAAGTGCACGTGCTCCCTGTGTTAACTCCGATTATGATTGCTTATCCATCATTGGCATAATTGATTTACTAGTAAGTCTCTAGTATAGTACACCATAAGTGCCCAGGGCCGTAAATCAAATGCTACTAGTGGTCTTCAGCACTGATTGTGCCACCCACATGAGTAGCCCTGTAAACATGTCTCAGACCTGCCATTGCAGTGTCTGTGTGTGTAGTTTTAAACTGCCATGTTCACCTGGCAAGTCCACCCATTAGCTAGGCCCAAACCTTCTCTTTTAGTACATGTAAGGCATCCCTCAGGTAGGCCCCAAGCAGCCCCATGGGAAAGGTGCTGTGCATTAAAAAGGTAGGACATGTACTGGTGTGTTTAACATATTCTGATAGGGAAATACTGCCTAATTTGGTTTTCACTTTGAAAGGCCTGTCTCTCCCATAGATTAACATTGGGATTACCTTGAACATCTCTTAAGGGTAACTTCCCACTGGGAGCAGATAGAGACATGGAGTTTGAAGCCTCTGAACTCAGTTTAAAAATCCATCTTTTAGTGAAGGTGGTTTTTAACTTGTGTGTGTTTGAAAATGCCACTTTTAGAAAGTCAGCATTTTCATCTTGCTTAACCATCCTGTGCCTCTGCCTGGCTGTGGAATACAGTTGGGCTGGTTGTAAATTCACTATAGACAGTCACGCAAAGGGAGCTGGGGTATGCCCTGCATATCCTGATGGCTAGAGTGTTGGCAGGAGCTGACACTTGCACCTGAATAGGGATGTGCCTGTCCTTACACAATGCAGTCTCCAACCCCCAGGAGAGTGTCTAGGACCAGGGCAGGAAAGGCCAGGTCTTCTGCACTACAAAGACTTCCCTTTGACGTTTGCCTACTTCAAAGGAAGAAATGAGTATAACTGCAAAACCCCAGAACATTAGAACACTTCTGGTTTAAGAGGAGACTCTGCCAAGGAGAGGAGCTGAAGAGCTGTGAGGAGTAGTACTTCCCCTTTGCTGTGTGTGCTTTGCTGTGTTGGCCTGCAGTTGCTGCTTCTGTTTTGGGGAGGATAAAGATTGGACTCTACTGCATATCCTATTTATGAAGTTTCTCCAAGAGCTTTGACTGAGCTTACCTCCTGTTAAGTCTCAGGGACATCAAAGACTCCACCTGCCAGCACCTGGGTTCTTTTGCTGAGGACCCTGACTTGCCAAGAGGTGCCCACTCCAGTCCCTGGGCCTTTGCAAGTGAAATCTGGCATATAACAAGCCGAGACAGACACATCGACTACAGACGACTCCGGCCAACTCCAGAACCAGCGTGGCTGCCTGACTCCATGCCACTGCCTGCACCCAAAGCCATTGTCACCGCTGAAGTGCATTAACTTTGACTGACACCATAGTCCTGATGCCGCCACAGTGCCTTTGAAGACCCCCCAACATTGTGAATCCTGAGTGCCGTGCCACCAATGTACGGCATCTTCACTCTGCCACGGCACCTGTGGCCCTGTGGTGTGACCGCGACCGCAAGAGATTGCTCTATCACTTCTTCACCTGCTGGACTCATCGACCCTGCTGCATCGTAAGGAACCAATGCCTCGCATCTGATACCTCACCACCAATGCCACCTCACCTCTGCTGCCTCTGAAAGGAACTGATGATTCACCTCCCCTGCATAGCAGTAAAGAACCGCTGCCTCATCTCCTGCGTAGTAGTATGGCACCACACAGGCTCCAGTGGTGCCCCACCTCCGGGACTCCGTGCCACATCTTTGACTCTGCCTCACTCTAATGTACTGTACCTGGTGTCCATGTGACACCATGAGTGGTGCTCGTGAGTGGCGTCGGACTGTTGGAAGCGACTCTGTCATGACGCCATGAAAGCAACAGTTGGAGCTAGTTTGTCTCTATGTGCTTTATTGGGATTTAATCTTTAGAAAGTATTATCTTTGCTCATGTATGTTGAATGCTTGTCATTTTGGTCTTGTTTTACTTAGGTAAATAGTGGCAATTTTTTAAAACAAGTGTGGTGTCCATTTGTAGTGTTTTCACTGTGTTACTGTGTGTGGGAACAAATGCTTAACACTTTGCCTCTGAGATAAGCCTGACTGCTCATGCTAAGCTGCCAAGGGGGTGAGCAGGGGTTATCTTAGGAGTGTGACTCCCTTACCATAACAAGAGGTCACTACTTAGCCAGGGTGTAAACTGACTGAGAACTAGAAACCCCATTTCTAACAAGAGTTAAATATGCCAATCAGTGATTAGCCAGTTTTTACATGTTTTGCATGTTAGAGTACATGCACCGAGCACTGGACAGAAGTCCCCCAGTGTGCAGAGTCTAAAACCTAGCGAAACAAAGTGGCAAAAAATAGGGGTGACCAGGCAAGAGGGGCATTGACACACAAAAGAGAACTGTTAAATACGAAAAATAACTCAAGTTCCTTGTTGAAAAATGGATTTAACCACCATAATGACATTCCTCAAACCCCTCTGGAGTGATTTAACATTGTCAAGGCTACCAGGATTACTAGACCCAGATCAGCGAACTATGTGGACAGGTTATCTAGAGTATGCAGCAAAACGCAAATTATGAAGCACATTCTCTGGCAGTATTCTCTTCATTGATTTGTGCTAGAAACAATTTTTTAATGAAATCTGCAAATTATGTGGCAAATGCTGTAAATCCATAATTATCTGGTAAATGCTTCAGGCATTGCATTGACATACTTTGGCTACATGGTTTATCTCATAACTATGAATTTACCACATTTACCACATATATCTGAAGAGACCGTCTGTCTATTTTGAAACCAACAATCAATTCATGAAAGCTAACTACCCAAATGGCAATCAGTGCTTTGATTTCTACACCCAGAATGTAGTTTGTTTTATGAAAGCAAAGACTGGTTTACCTGAAACATTGGGTTTCTACTTCCATCACTGAAAACGTGATGTTTCTTTTTCGGCTGTCGAACTGTATATTATTATTGAAAACGTACTTTCTATAAACCTTTCAGTTTTTTTGAAAAAACATTGTTTTCGTGTTAATTGCACTTTTGCACTTAAATAAACAAACATTATAAAAAAAAATAACATAACCTTTAACCCCTGTATTATGCCCTTACATTGCCACATCAAGGGGTCTAGTGACAATTACAAACAATTTTGACTTTGGTCGCTTTGATAGTGATGTCATCAGAACTCCTTGATAGTAAAATTGGTCTGTGCTACATGGTTATCTGTTATGTATCTTCTATAGAGAACATGGTAACAGATTATGTATCCTCTGTGTATCAATGCTTGTGCATTCCCAAAATGGCTCCTGGAACTATCACATAGTTTATAGAAGCAGATAGTCTTTAGAAGTAGGATTGTGAAGCAGTCACATAAATAAATTAGGGGCTCCATGACATCCACAACTCATTCCCAAGCTTGCAGTTCAAATTCAGAGGCTGCTAGAAAACCATCTACTCTAGGTGCCTTTCTAACCCATAGAGCATATATGATTGCACAATTTTCTCTGTCATTACTTTATGTGAAATAGACCAACCTTATAGTCACTTTTAAAGTTACAGAAACAATATCCAAAGCATAAAATCGTTACATTTCTGAGGTCAAAGAATGCGAGTTGGCATCATTATTTACCTCTTTTGAAAATGCAACTTTTCTGTCTAGTTTCTTAACTAAATATATCTTCGTAGACACATAGTTATAGTTACTGCAGTACACCAACATATTCTATGCATTTTCTCCATTGGTCCAAAACTTCTGTCTAATACTACTCAAAATAAATCTGCTTTACAATTAATTAAATAATTATAAACTACACTAGATTTTTTAAATCTTTGTAAGATATATATTTTGTGTTGACCAAATGACAACACAAATCTCATTACCTTCCTTGCCACAGTTAATACCTTATTCATAGACATTTGATTTGCAGATGCATAACAAACGATCTTATCGCTCAAATATGTTTTAAGAACATTCCAGACTGAATTGATTGAATCCACTGAAATCTCATTAATCTCCAAAATATAATTACTGAACCTCAGTTAAGTCTTGTTCTTGGACCAAAGTAGTATTTAAAAACACTTAAGAATTAGCAACTAATTAAATCAGCGACACCTATGCACAAGTCAATATATTATAATTCTAGTGCCTGATCTGAAACTGCATTTTATCCAAAACAACATCATTGTTACTGAATACGAGCAAATGTGAAACTAAAATAACATCTATTCTGTAATATTCCCAAAGAGGGATTAAAGAAAAGGGGAAGACTTCACAAACAGGATGTTAAATATGTCATCCAACCAAAGTGCATGCTAAAGTTCTTTTTGCAGCATATTCGAACTGATTAATGCTAAAGGGTCACATTAAAGCTTCCACAGAAACATACTTCTCATAACCCAAATGGAATATCCTTAGAACAACATCTTAATCACTTTTAAGGGCTTAGACTTTAGGTAATAAATAAATACCACTTTTGAAGCAGATATCAGAATACACATCTCCCCTTAACATCTACGCTAATATTCTAAATTAAAGAAATTGATTCATGCTTCCCTTTCAGCTGAAGACTGTGTAATGAGTTCAAGTTTCCCCTCTCAATTAAACCAAAGCCATCTCAGCTCTTAGCCCTAAAGAGCAGGTTGGGGATTTCTATCAACGTCTATTAATAGGTGATGAAATACATTTTAACCAAAAAAGTAAGACTAGAAGGCAACAAAACCATCACCATAAATACCAAGTCCAGGCTCTCCAGGTGTCTTAAGCAAAAGTGAACATAATTGTGCCATTTCCCTGTACTCATGGTAGATCACCCACTGTTTCCAAGTCAAGGACTATCAAATGTGGACTATTTTCTAATGATAGAAATGCATAACGCATTCTCAAAGCCACTGCCCGATGCAAGCCGAAATAATTTCAAAGGAGTACATTTTCTGATTACTAATTTATGACAAATTATCAGTTATAAGGAAAGTAATTAGCTACGTCAGTTCCCAGAGAATGTCACAATAAGTGTGAATCACTACTGCAATGGAATTATATGCTTGAATAAAAGATCAGAACGAAAATTGCCAAATTTGGCATGAAAACCGATAAGTACATTGTGTAGATTACTTTAAAGAAAGCGTTTTAATTGCCAATTGGGAAACCTCAATCAATAAATTATCAAAATGCACACCCAATTATTTATAATTTGGGATTATTGTTAACTTATCAGCACTGATAAATCAAGAAGCTTTGATTGCAGATAATGTTTTTTTTGTCAACAATTATTTGCAGGTTGCTAACCATTGCTTAATTGCACAAAACCTTCTATGAGCACTTCAGGTCAAACACTGTATGAACTAAGATCAAGGTCTCATCCTTATAACTGGACCCACAGATTTTTGATTGGCCAATACCAGAGACAAGTTAAGGCTAGAATCAAGGTCACTCAAATATAAGTTAGAGAATTGTACAAGTACACATCTGTGGTGGACAAATTGTTGAGCATAGGAATCTGACTCTCAGAGGCCTATAATCTCTCCTTAGTACCAAGATGAAGCTTAACAAAAATGAGCACAAACATTTTAGGGACTGTGTGGGGCAATAGTCTCATCCTTTCAGACGTCCTTAAAAGCACAATTTAATGGTGCAGCGGTGAATATCATCACTGGCTAACTCAGTGTCCCCAGTGGCAAAATTGATAGGATCACGTATAGAAAAATTTAGCAATAATACTATTGCTGATGCTAGCTAATAGATACATGTTTTTCATTTGACAGTGCAGTCATGCTCTTCAACAGGGGATCAACATGCAGAAGAGACCAGTGACAGGCCTGCCTTGATTGCAACATAAATTTGTGTGGATTTGGTGAGCAGATTTAAAAGCTCAATCACTCATGTCCAGTGAAGGATCATAAAAACCTTTTCTACTATGCACTTTTTTAACTAATGAAATGCTGTGAACTGTTACCCGTATGTCAACTTCCAGAGCAGAATATAACATTTCCTGCTTCAGAAAATGAGCAGATGTCCATCATCCCCCATCTTTTTGCACTAAAGGTGGAAAGACAAACGCTGCTGCATGGTCTCTTGCTTTAGCAACCTATTAATATTTTCAACAGGAGAGTCCAAGAGGGTCTGAGACCTTTCTGACCTGCACAATAATAGTAGATGCCTATACATATGATATTACAATATATTTTGTCATTGCAAACAGGCAAATATATACATTGCCCTTTACATTATAGACAATATAAGTAGGAGAGTGAAATCAATAGATTCCAAGAGCTTCTTCATTCACTAAAGTTCGATCCAACAATCAAATAGAGGGTAGCGCTGTCACAGCCGGGAGGCCGGGAGGAGAGTCAAGCAATAGGGCAGGAGCCCTTTAAATTATCTTCGCGCTCCCGCCGTCGCGGGTAGCGCTGTCACAGCCGGGAGGCCGGGAGGAGAGTCAAGCAATAGGGCAGGAGCCCTTTAAATTATCTTCGCGCTCCCGCCGTCGTGGGTAGCGCTGTCACAGCCGGGAGGCCGGGAGGAGAGTCAAGCAATAGGGCAGGAGCCCTTTAAATTATCTTCGCGCTCCCGCCGTCGCGGGTAGCGCTGTCACAGCCGGGAGGCCGGGAGGAGAGTCAAGCAATAGGGCAGGAGCCCTTTAAATTATCTTCGCGCTCCCGCCGTCGCGGGTAGCACTGTCACAGCCGGGAGGCCGGGAGGAGAGTCAAGCAATAGGGCAGGAGCCCTTTAAATTATCTTCGCGCTCCCGCCGTCGCGGGTAGCGCTGTCACAGCCGGGAGGCCGGGAGGAGAGTCAAGCAATAGGGCAGGAGCCCTTTAAATTATCTTCGCGCTCCCGCAGCGCGGGACGCGCGCGGGCGGCGCCCGGGCAAAGCCCGGGCCAAGGGCGGGCCCGTCCTTAGCCCGTCAGAGACCGGAGGAGGCTGGGCTGGGCCCCATCTCTTTCACCTGTAGTAAGAGAATTACTTGTTATCTAAGAGTTGTTTAAGAGAGTACAGATTATAGCACCATCCTACTATTCCTAAATTGAGAAGCCTTTTCTTCACTCAGCCCTTCCCCCATTAATTCCTCCTCTAAGCTACCCCATTGCGGGCATCTTCCCAATATGGGGAAAAGGAAGGCTATAGATTTACCAGCACAATCCAAGGGTACTAAAATCGCAAAAAACCGCCCAAGTAGACCTTTGAATCCAGCTATACCCAATGGGTTAAACCCATTGGATGAAATAGATCTCCTAGTTAAAGAAGTTGAGTCTATGTTAGGTACACAAACAACTCTAGGGGCAACTAATTTAAAGAGAGGCCCCCCTAACGATAGGAAAATCCCAGAGTTATTTAAAAAGAAGGGGTCAAGGGATCCTACAGATACTATAATAGGGGTAGATGGAGACGGGGGCCCGCATAATTGCAAGGGCCCCCTACCGTTACCCACTTATAACATAGCGAGTTCTCCAGTATCCCAGCTGGGTCTCCCACACGTACCACATACACCAACCCTTCTACCATTGACTCCGGTGATCAAGGTGGTCCCTAGCCTATTCTGTACTAATCGTTTTGAACCTCTATTGGTAATAGAGGACTCGCCCGTGCCCACGAGTGTGCCCAAGTGCAAGTCAGTAGTTAGAAAACCCAACCCTAGTGTTATTTCACCGATCCCCCAGCTCGAGCCAGAAGGCAAAGAACCAGCAGCTAGTAGAGACAACCTGGCTACAGTTCTCCAGAGAGTTGATGAAGTTAAGGGACTGGTTTTAGTATTAATAGATCTTATGAAGAGCAATCGTGCTTGTGCTGGACTTTGTAAAGTCTGTGGGGAGGTCAGGGGGGAAGAAGTCTTCCCATTATCTGCCCCACCAATGGGGACGGAGCTAAGGGACAATTGTTGTCTCCCCACTAGAAGGGGGACAGCTCTTCTAGGGAGGGAAGACTACCGTTGTGATCCCAATATCGACAACATGAGACCCAGGAGGTCTACAAATGTACCTAGGCACAGAGACCGTCAAGGTAGTTGGTCAAGTAATCTTACTAGTGACAGGGCCAGAGGTAGGACTAGCAAATCCGACCCACCGGAAACTGTCCAAGATTCCAGCCTTACACAACCCCCCAACAAGTCACATAAGACTCCCTCTAACAACATCACTCTCTCCCGATACAATACTGAGAGTATAGTTAATAAAGAACAGGACCTGTTTATAAGTCAGGGAACAAATAAAATCTACTTGACTAATGTTCCAAAACTATCACCAGGGTTAGCTGAGAATCAAGCTTCCTTGATCAACAAAGTCATACATTGGATACGTTCCCGACGAAGTTGTCTCTCTGTTATTCGTTCTGACATAATATCGGCCAAGAGAAGCAGCATCACAGGGAGGGACCAATCTTGACATAATAACTATCTATTTTGAAGACAAGTATATGGAGACACAATTAATGGATTTTGATCGTCGTACCCACTTGGAACATGCAACAACCAGGGAGGGAATTAGACTCATGTTACACCCACAAAATACTGGACAAGCCATGAGACTGGCAGGATCTGATGGTTTAACTAATCCCCGCGGAGGTGCTGCACGAAAGGAAGTTAATCCCAGGCTGTTGCCCAATCCTGTATGACTGACTACTGAACTAGTAACTAATGTGACGGCCTGCTCCAAGGCCTTACATTTTACGGGGGATGACAAAACATTATCACCAAACACTTGCAATACTGACTCGAGTGTGGTAGACGCTGGATGCACACCCGTGGTGACAAACCAAGATAAATGTACATTAGAACTTATGTCATGGAATGTTGCCGGCCTGGCAAAGAAACTAGATGATGGTGAATGGGCCTCTTTTATTAAAAAAACAGACATATGTTTGTTTCAGGAAACTTGGGCGGAGGATGCTACCAATATAGATGGATTTCTCTCATTTAGTGCACCTGCTATACCTCCAGAGAAGGGGAGGGGCCGGGCAAAAGGTGGGCTCTTATTACTTGTTAACAAGAATTTGCAGTGTGACTACAAGCTTTTGGGAATTGATTCTGTAGATCTAAAAGCCATGTGTATTACGTTTAACAGAAGATTATCAATTGTTATTGTTAATGCTTATATACGATCGGTCCCAAATGGCTCCGAGTCCCATACCCTGGCTATTCTGTCTGAATTTGTAGGCAGCCTCCACCCCTCAACTATTCTAATCATAGCTGGAGATTTTAACTGTACCTTCGAGCCTTCTATTCTCACAAGTGGTTTAACTGATGAAGAAGATGAGCAGTGGGGGATCCCACAACTATCTATTACCCAGCCTTGCAAAAAATCTCGGGTGGCCATGCAATTAGCCACATTATGTTTAAATCATGGCCTTAGGGCCTGTAACGGTAGAACTCCATCTGATATGAACAGCGCACCTACTTTTAAAAGGGGCATGTCGACAAGCACTATTGATTACTTCTTGGTCGATGTTAGGTTGTGGCCCCAATTGGTAGATATGAAAATAGAAGTAAGATGTGATAGTGACCATTTCCCCTTGCTCCTTACTCTTTCTGGAGAAACGTTCAGGAGAACACTTAATAACCATGTCACAATCATTCCGCCATCTTGTTGGAATAACAAATTCACCAAGATTACATGGCCAAAAGTGGTGTCCAACCCTCATCATATCAGAGCAATATATCAGATTTTTTTAAATAATTTGGCAGAGTATGAAGACCAGGCAGTGGGGAATATTCCGATTCTTAAAATACATGACAACATGTATACCCAACTACGGTCTTTTTTTTATAAAACAAGGCGGTCAAAGACACATGAAGGGAAAGGGGCAAGCAAGGGATGGTTTGATGAGAGGTGCTCAAAGGCTAAGTCTGGGTTAAGAGTTGCAGTAATGTCTGGTTCCCAGGGGGAAATTAAACAAGCCAGGTCCCTATACAAAGCAACTTTGTCTAATGCTAAAAAGCAGTGGGAGGATTCCCTGTGGCAGGAATTATTAGATGCTTCCAGAGAGAAGAACAATAAGCGTTTCTGGGAGCTTCTGTCTAAAAGAGAAAATGGAGGTAGGAGTTGTCCCAGCAACCATATCCAACCAGAAAGCTGGGTAGAGCATTTTACTACTCTCTATGCCCTACCAGAGGGCCCAATGGACACCAATGTGGTCCACTCTCCAACAGAATTGTTGGAACCAAATTCCCGTATGGCCCCCCAAGTGGAGTCTCAGTGTGTCCCTGAGCGTTGCCTCATTTTTAAAATAGAAGAGACCCTTGAGGCTATAAATAGCCTAAAACCTGGCAAAGCACCTGGACCAGATAAGCTCCCTGGAGATCTTTATAGATCAGAACCACATATCTGGTCCTGGTATATAAATGCCATTTCAAATAGTATAGCGGCAGGGGGGCAAATTCCAGGTACATGGAAGGGGGCAGAGATCATACCCATTTATAAAAAAGGGAATGCTAATCTCCCAGCCAACTACAGGCCAATTAGCCTTATAGACAACCTACAAAAGATCTTTGCAAAACAAATTTTACAGAGGTTAATCAATTGGGTTGAGGAGTACCAAATCCTTTCCCATCTACAGGCAGGGTTTCGTGCAAAAACAAGCACGATAGACCAGGTTTTTCGATTGGCCATATTGCATTGGAAATATGTACTTGTGGCCAAACAATGCCTGTATGTGGTATTTATAGACCTGCGATCGGCTTTTGATTTGGTCCCAAGAGCCAAACTGTGGGAAGTGCTGGGTAGATTGGGAATCCCAGAGGATCTATTACTCCTGTTAAAACGACTGCATGAGAACACTTATGCCCAAGTGAGGTGGGGTGAACAAGGCGAACTAACAGAACGGATTCCAATCAGAAGAGGAGTTCGCCAAGGCTGCGTGTTAGCCCCCCTACTGTTTACTATATTTATCAACGAAGTAGTAAAGGCTGTGTCCACAGGCCAGAATGATGCCCCTTCCCTGAATACACAAAAAATCCCTATCTTGCTCTTTGCCGATGATTCACTCCTCATTTCTAAGACACCAATGGGGTTGCAGACCCTTGTTGACCGGTTTAACCAATTCTGTAGCGATTATGGGCTGGAGGTTAACATTAACAAAACAAAATTGATGGTCTTATCCAAGGGACCTAGGAAAAGATGTTCCATCCACATTGAGGGAGTACCGCTGAAGGAAGTAAGCTCTATAGATTACTTGGGAGTTAGGTTAACCAGTAAACTACTATGGGAAGAGCAGATTACGAAAAGTGCAGGGCTCCTTCAACATAGAGCCTCATCCATATTGCGTTTTTATCAAAGCTCCTTTACAAAGGTTGTTTCCCCAGCAATAAAAATTTACACGGCTAAGGCTCAAAGTGCAGCCCTGTACGGAGCGGAGGTATGGGGTTACGCTAACTGCAATAAGATCAGTGTGGGGGAAAACAACTTTGCAAGGGCTTTAATTGCATGTCCACGCACTACACCCTTGCTTCCAATATTTCTAGATCTGGGGCTAAGCCGAGTAGCAGATCTAGCTACTCTAAGACCTCTCCTTTATTGGATTAGATTATGGACAACCCCCGAACTAGATATATATAAGACCGCATTACTCGATTTACTGAAATGCCAAAATGCTAATACTCTTCCCTGGATTCGCCATGTGGCCCATTGGCTTAGGCTTTTGGGCTTGGGCGACTATTGGAAAAATCCCCACAAATTAGAGAGACGGCACAAAAATGTTTTAAAGTCAACCTATTGGTCTTATGTTAAGGACAACTACATAATCCATAAATCCCATGGTCGCTTAACTAATTCCTTTACTGATATTAAATGGTCCCCAAAGTTTGAATCCTATTTGGATGTGATACCGGACTTGCAAGGCAAGAGTTTATACGCAAGGTTTCGTTTTGGCTCACTGCCCCTGATGTCATTGATTCATAGGTGGGGGTCGATTAATCTTCCCGATACATGCCCTGCCTGTGGCAGTATTTTTGAAACCATTGAGCATTTTATGTTCTTCTGCCCAGCCTATGCGATTCCGCGAACAAAATGGATCCGCAAGATTTGCAGGGACATGGGATTCAAGAATTGCTCCTTGGCTCTACGGGTTCTAAAAAGCCATAATTCAGCTGATGTAATTCTTTCAGTAAGTAAGTATTTAGCAACAGCTTGGCGCATACGTTGCCATCTTCAAAAAGTTATTTAAGGTCTTATCTCTATATAGGTAAGATTTAGAGCCATATGTGCAAATCAAGTTATTGTTTTAATATTTTACACCTATTTACAGACATGTAATTATTTATTTACTTAAGAATTATTATATTCTGTTTTATGTGCTTTTATGGTCATTGATGAACTAAGTTGATGATGAAGATGATCTGGATGAAGTGGGTTGGATAGGACTTGGAATAGATTTTTCAGACATTATGTAGGCAATCATTATGTGTTTCTGCCATTTTAACACTAGTTTTAGCCATAAAGAGCTATTTTTTATGCATCTGTCTGGCACTCGTGCCATTTTAACATGAATCCGATAACCATTTTAAGTTAATATATAAGCTTTTTATCACACTGTGCTTGTGTCTTAACGACTTGACAGTACTTAAATTTGCCAAATGATTGTGCCGGTAGTAGGCTCTCTTTGTTAAAGTATGCCATCTAAATTATTAAGGAATTATATTAGTATGTAACATCAAATCAGCACTTTAAATTTTTACATCTTGGGTCGGATAGTTTGTATTTATCTTGATGATGATACCATCTGGGAAATATGTATTTTGAAATCACCCCATATTGTTTTAAGAGTTTTAAATATTTGTACTATTTTAACGTTATGAAGTAATTGTCTCAGAAACCCTGGTATCTAAATGTTAAGTTATGTATCGGGATCAATGGTGGATTATAGTAGGCCATTGCCTATAGAAGCTTTTCCTATTCTAAACCTTACTATTTTCAGCCAGTGTAAAAGTATAATGAAGAAAACGTACCTTTTTTGTACAATTTAATATGTAACTTTTATGACCTATGGTCGAATAAAGTATATGATGATGATGATGATGAAATAGAGTGTTTAGACAGATGACCAAGAACATTCAGAAAGGAACACACTGGAGAAGGGCCATGGTTGGTAAAACTACAGGACCAGTATTGACCAAGGTTACAAAAAATGAATTTAGTTTAGTTTTACAGCAAATTTATGATTTTATTTACAATTCACAAAAAATCCCAAGATTTCAGTTGACCCAATGAAAAGCTGCAACAGTCCTAGATGTACAGCAATACTAACGCCTACACAACATTACTTATGCACAGCTGTGCATGGTTAACTACTGCACTTATTTAAAAGCATATGAGAGGTGTGTTGGCCCTTTCTGGCTTTTGCTCTCAATTTACTGCATAGAGATATATGATTTCCTCTATCAAATCCCCATACTCCCCATCCCTGCCAATTCTGGAGTTGTTCACTCCCCTCTGAGCTCTGGGTACACTTTTACTCCTTCCGTTAAAGGCATTACATCTACATCACCATGCTCAGGGTAGTAATGCTACTTGCCAATTTCCAAACAATCTAATCCTTGATGATATTTCTGGGAATTCCAAGGCGTTTCCACCCTGAGCTGTTCACAATGCACATGTCCTCAAAGAACATCTCATTCATTATCATTGCGGGCTCCCCAGCTTCTCCTGTCTAACAGGTCCACAGAGTAGAACGATTCACTCGCACTGGTGTCAAGATTTTAGTATGAAATCTCATATAATTTCCTTGCCATGTTCTAGCAGTCTACATTGCTCTCTAGCTAGGATCATGTCCTATAAATACACATGCATACTTATTCCTCCTGGGCCCATACGCTAAGTATCATGGGCTCATTGGCCTCCTAATTGTACATTTCACACACTATTCTCTTGACCTCATTGACATATATATTAATTACCTTGCTTACTGACTATTAAATAGGGAATGATTTTCTTTTTATTGTACGACTGTTATACTCTATGTAACTCAGTCACTGTGGCGTCTGTAAACTGTCAACAAAAGATGTCTCTAAAAAACACAATACTTGCTCACAATTGATCATCTATGATTTGCTCTGTGATATCATGTATTAATAGCAACAGGTACCACGTCATAGCGGTAGCTGTCTCATGCCTCCATGACTCTTTTTGCAACTTATATTTCTTTAAATTGAGAACTTAATATCAATCCAGCTTTTATAAGTACTTCTTATTCTAGCTGAATGAACCCAATGGAATATTCCGCATTGACTACTATTTTTATACATTTAGGTTCATTCATATTAGCTTTGCCAGGGTTAGGGTTGTTGTTCATACATGTATGTGGGCAAGCACCAGTAAAGGCTCCTGCAACCTCGAAAACGATGAAGAACTACATTACCATTGTGTCTGTGTTGTTGGTTGTACAATAATGGGCAAGTCCTATAATTCATTAAACCATAATTAGAAGGGTGTCCAATTACGTGAAATCGCATATTAATTGACAAAAGCAGAAGTCACAAAAGATTGCATTAAATGCAGATTATACTGTATGCACACAATGTGCCCCTTCATACTCTATTCTATTTATTGTTTGAAGCTCCGAAATCAAATTGAGATTTTTTAATTTTTGTTTTTTTTACCCAGAGTCTCAGTTGATTTTTTTATGTTAATATACTGCTGTAATTGAACCGCGTGATCTGCTGTGGAGATTCACAAGGTAATTTTCTGCACTTTGTAACCTTAGAGATGCTATGCACGTGCTGTTGTCTTGCAGTGAGAAGCTGTGGAAAGGCATTCCTGGAACTATAGACGTGACAATGGCATTCTCTTTTGGAACCGTCTGTGCTGTGTGGGCAGTGGGCACACCATTGTATCGAATCATAGACATATCGTTAGGTTACTCTGTAAGCAGACAAGTTAGACATACCTTGTTGGAATCTTCTTTATTATTGTCAATATTTTGTTGGGTCCAGCATGATATTTCCTGAGATAACCTCTTAGTCTCAGGAAGAGGGGCCATAGTCTTTGGCGCTAAGCATAAGACGATCACCACTCACACATTGACTAACTAGAGCAACTCAGGGCAAAGAAAGGGCCAGACAGACCTCTTAAATAAAGCAAGTAACACCATTCACACAGATATCTCCTCACATCACCCTGGGGCAGTGTGCACCGACTTTCTAATTCCAATTGTGTAAGCAACATTTAAGTTCCAACGAGAAAACAGATGGGTTATTGTCATGTTGTTTGAAATTCAGATGCCAGTACCCTACAATAAAGGTAAAGAATATAACAAAATAATTTAAAGAACTTTTAAGACAGTTCATGTTCATTCCTTCAACAGATACAAATAACATTCATATGAAAATTAACTGTAATATTATTGTTACATGACTATAATTATTATTGTTGATGCTGTTGTTAGCACTATATGTAGTAGTCGTAATTGCATTATTAATCATAGTAGAAACTGGAGTAATAGTTGTAGCTTTGGCATAAAAGGCCAACTGTAAATTGAACAGACATACATGGGCACTGGAGAATTTTTAGATTGTATTACTTAACAAATTAAGATCTGGCATAACGGGCATTACAGATGAGCTGAATAGGGGTAACTAATAGAAGGTGATGGAGACAATATGGGTGACCATATATTCGGAATTGTAGTAGTGAGGCTGAGCTGGCTGATAAGCGGAGCAGAAGTAGTTGTGAGATGTGACTGTGCATTGTATTGCAAAATGCCTGCATTCAGGTGTGGTGCAGAGAATGATGAGCAACATATTCGAGATTTTAAGGCATTCCTGAGAACCAGGGTCTTACCGTGTGGAATGAGGATACTCTGGGCACTACAGTGAATAGGGCAGATGTAGTAGACGTTTCAGTTGCTGGCGAGTTGGTTAGGTGAAACATTTAGGGCTTTATTACTATTTCGGTAGACGGAAAAGCCCGTCTGTCTAAATCCCGATGGGGAGGTTGCCGTCTTTGTGGCTGCCTCCCCACTGGGCCCATTACGAGTTTCTCACTGTATCAGTGGGCGGAAACCTCAGATTCCACCCACTGGTCCAGTGAGAAACAGCCTACAGCATTGTCTCCGGCTTGTACTCGAACTGGCGGCAAAGCTGTAGTGCACAGGGTGTACCAGCACCCTTGCAATGTTCAATGTCTGCAAAGCAGGGAGTAAACACTGCGACGGTGCTGGCCATGGGGATTCCTGCACTGCCCTTCTCAAGTTCATGGGCAGTGCAGGGCCCCTCTGAGGCCCCCTGCACACATTCATTGCCAGCCTTTAGATGGTGGTGCTTGCAGTGCTGCCCTGGCGGATTAGGATTGCCAGGACCACCAGACCGCTCGGACGACTAATCCTGTCGCTGAGATGACCAATCGCCAGTGGGGCCGGATCGCTGCATTGGTGGCGGTCAGACCGCACCACGAACCTGATGGTCATGAGAACGCTAAGTTCGTATTCAGGCCCTTAGTGTGGATTTCAGCACAGAAGGGAGGATTTAGGAAGTCTGACTAGGAAGCAATTTCCGAGTGCTGGTTCAGTCGTTGTGCTTGAGTAATCATCTTGAATTGTGGAAATGATGAGTAATGTTACTAAATTGCACACATGGTGACGTTTTAGACATTGGGAAAATAAAAGCATATGTGGTAAATTAAACAGAATTCGGGATTACTGAAAAATGCTGATTCATATATACACAAATTCGACACTGGTACTAACTGAGGGCGTCCAATAGGAGGGCAGTGAGAAATCATACTAATTTTTAAATATTCTTACTAACCTTATAGACTGATGCTCATATCGCCTCCAGAATGCAAACATCTCATTGCCAAAGATTAAACAGGTAGGTAAAACTACTAAATTAGATTGAGATGGGAGGAGGCAATGTAACTCACTTTCTCAGACCGCAAATGGCACATTATACTGAAAGAGGTAAGCTGAGGAGCTAAACATGCAGAGGGCATAGAAGCGAGAAGGAAAATTTTATATAGGTAGCAAAGACATACGCAGGAGACGCTCTGGCCCCAGGCAATTGATCTCTCATATTCTGAGGGTATGCCCAAAGACTGGAAAATTCTGGAAGAAGGTGTTGGACAATATCTATACGTTCATAAGTATACACTACCCCAAGGGGTTGGAAAATGTGGTGCTGAACTGGTAAGCTGATGTTTTCTGTGGAAATAGCAGGGTATTAAAACCAAAGACAGACATTTTAGCTAAATGGAGCACAGTTGCCTTACCGGTAGTGGGAGAATGATACCAAAAGCTATGGCGATCTCTGGGAATACACAAAATGCACAAAATCCAAAATTATATGACAGAGAAACAGTTTGCAGACTTTAGAACTCCCTTGTTGAAGGTTTTCCTTAGAGAAAATAGATAACTCACATGACTGAGGAACCTAACAGCCTTGCAACTTATACTGTATGCAAAAACACGCTTGATAGCTTGTTTAATGGTTCTGGGCAGATCATAAATAAACAGTTAGGTATCACCCATGTACTAGCCACATTTCGAACCATACCAATCTGAAGGAGGGAAGGCGAGGACATTTAGGGAAGGGGCAATTAACACGATTTGTTTTATTGTCACCATAATGTGTTATAACCCCAATAAAGGGTTATTGAAACGTAAACTGCACATGTATACCTGATATCAAAATCCTTTAGGATGTAAAAGTAGTTTGGATTTGGCATATGAATTGCGCGAATTTCATATTAGTCGATGTTGCATGAGCGGGTAGGTTGTAAACAACACACTGGAACTTTTAGACAACAATGGTACGGCTTGCAGGTTACATCATTTTACCGAAAATAAAATAATGTATCTGTTTGATATCTGTTTGAATTTATAAGTTCGACATCTGGTGCGATGCTCTGTATCTGTTGCTATCGGTAATACATAGGTTTTGCTTGGCATATTTAGAGTGAATGTGAATTTACTGTACAGCAGGACCCTTCAATCGGTCATGGCTGCTTATAGTGAGCTAGTAGACCATTTTTCCCATTGATTTCACATAAAGATTGCTCTGAATACACGACATAATTGCTCCTGATCCCCACCAAACGGCATGCAGAGAGGATCGATTTGTGTGTCTCCGTTGGATGTCTCAGTCTGGACGAGCTGTTAGAGGATGTGCTGTATTGAACCCCTGCAGATTCATTGGGCATCCTGTATCTCACACTACAATCCTTTCCTCTTCACACTTTCTTCGGCTCCTCTCTCAAGTTATTCTTTCCCACCCATTCAAATTAGCCCAAACAGAATGCCAAGAAGTCCTTGTAACTCCAAAAATATATAACTGGCATTGTTTCCTCTGTAAACATTAAGAACTGACATATATTGGTAAGCACCTTTTTGGTTGCTGTTTTTTAACGTATGTTTGTTGAGTAGAGAGACTTGTGCATGTATGTGTTCCCATTTAGTTCAGTGATATTTTCTAAAGATGTTTCTCTTCCTTCTCCACCTCTTCCCTTAGTGTGCTAAAGTGACCAGCAGGGCTGCCATTTGCCTATTATAGCCACGTAACTCTAGTTCATATGAGTAAGATTCTGCAGGTAAATATACACCAGCATTCCCCTCCATCCTTTGAGTTTCTTTGACACCTCAACTCATCAACAGTCAGTCATTCCTTGCTCTTCATGAAAGGGACTAGTGTCTCTCTCTGCTTTCCTTGGCCCTTACACCACAACATTTAGTGACTTGTCAAGCTACTATTTTTGTTACCTTAATGTGACACTAGGTCATGTGATAAAAATGACTGAAATGCTTTATTGTAATCCCCACCTCCTTTTCCTTTTTGACTACCCACCAGCAACTGCTCCACCACAAATATATTGTCTTTAGGAGTGGGTGGAACTTGCAGAGTAATATGAAAACTCAGTGAGATTCTGCATAGGTCCGTGACTGGGCGGAAATTGCACTGCTCAGGCTAATTTTTAGCTCCAGGATCCCGTTCCATATTAAAAAATCAAAATGAATGGCACTGCACAACGTGCCAGAGGGCACTGCTTCTTGGGTTGGTTTGGCTGCCTTTCATGTAGGTTTTCTACTTGCGCAGCAGCTTTCCCACGGCAAAGGGTCATGACTGCCCATAACCTCCTGCATTGGGAAAATCTCACTGGTTACCCTGCTAGAGACTGAAAATCACACTAGAGGATGCCAATCCTCTCTCACACTCCCCAAATTACCCTTGACGAGCTCCACTCCAACTCCAGTGAGATTTGGGCAGAACTCTGCATAACAAGCATAACGTGTGGCCAAAATTTTGCCAACTCCACCGGCGGAGCGGACTTCATCACTCACTCCAAATTATTTACTAGGAGTTCCACTACATAATATGGTATATAAAGTTCAAAACCTTTGTTTAAAAAGCTAGACTAAAAGAAAATTATACTAGCAGGAACTAATAGAGCTTTCCATTTCTCATAAGCAAAATGTTCTACTCGGTCCGAACAACTGAATCTAACTCAGGGTCAGTAACAAAAGATAGGTCTCAAGGACTACCCCCTTGGCAGAGAGCACTCTTTTTTCACTAAAATAGTGTTTTTGTAATGTGTTCTAGTCAATTAACACATTCCACCATTCCTCACTCTGGGAGAAGCAGACTCAACCCGCTGCTGAGCTAGAACAGTATTCCGAAAGCAATGTAGTTAATATCAACACTGTTACTTTAGGTGTTATGCTTTTTTGTAATCCCAATCAAAATACTTGAGTAATTTATCTAAGTGAACCAAGAACACCATAGATTACTTATTTTAATTACATTACTTTATGTATGTAAAATATTTTATACATCAGACCTATCCACTTGGACAACATAGCATTTTAGGAATAACAGGTAGCAGGATTAAAGGAGTAAGAATTTTACAAGAACAAAGTTTGGTTACTATGAGACAAAATACTTTGGCATAATAGGTTTTAATCGCAATCTAAAACATGGGGTTTTGGTATCCTCAGAGGCTTAGGAGGTCTTAGTTGAGTCTGAGGCCTTCTTCACATTGGTTCCATATTTTTAGTACTATGTATGAGAATGCCCAATTCAGCGGTTTGGATTTCTTGGTTACAGATTAATACATTTTAGACAGAGCAAATCACAAACAGAGACAGACAATTTCTGCTCACTCTGTCTAATTTGTGCTTTCTGTGTTTCATTAATTATCTTGGAGAAATTCTAAGTTGAATGTTAAAGACCTCAAATGCAAAAAACACTCAGCTCTGTGTTCAGCCAGTTCTTGATGATACATCTCACGGTGACAAATCTTAGAATTATCATTGCTACATTATTGGCACAAAATTGTGTTAGGTTAGATGGATTGGAGTCATCAGCATACAATGAAGTATCTATTAAAACTATGATTTGAAGATTCCTAGGAGGTCTGCCTGTTTAAAGGATGACTATTCTGTAGCAGTTCTTTGAGGGATATTCAAGTGTGTATCTGCTAGAGAGACCTTCGTTTTAAGAGAATTGTGTATTTCTATTATGCTTTTGGTGAAGAATCTGGTGGTTAGTCATCAATGGAACTAAAAATATAATGTTGGGTTTTCTAATTGGGGCGACTTAATGCTTGATCATTTTAAAGCGTAATTTGGGGTTGGTTGAGGTTTCATTCATCTGTTCTTTTAACATAGTTGGATTTTTTTGAATGACAGTTAATACTTTGTGTTATTTTCTCCATTAAATCATTGGAGATTTGATGTTTTATACAGAGTTTTTTTTTCTCCAGTTCTATGGTTGATATCTCATTAGCATTGAGTTTGCTGGTGATTCTCTCCTTGATGGATTCCAGTACAAGGAGAGCTGGTTTAATAATGACCATCTGGGTGGTATTGTTTTAATAGCTGGTGAGATCTTCAGTGGAATGGGGAATGCAATGAATTAAAGTTATTTAGATAGTAATTGAGTAGAGATGTGTTCAGGGATCTTCTCAGAATTTTCATTAATTTATCTTGACCTTTCTTGTATAGACCTAAGATTGTTCTGCGTAATAGTGTTGAATGGTGATCCATCAAGGTGTGTTTAATGGATTATTAAAAACATATAAGGTTTTTCAGAGAGATACAATCAAGAATACTACCATGGTTTCGAGCAAAGTATGAAAACAGCTGGGATTGATCATTTAATGAGCACATTTTTTAAAGAATGCAGGCGAGTGGAGTTTTATTTATGTTGCATTAGGATGCCAAAATCACTAAGGAAAATATTACTTGAGTAATTAGTCGACATTGAATGGATGAAGCAATTGGAATGCTTGTGACATGTACCATATTAACCTTGTGATTGGTATATGTCATGGAAGTAGAAAGTAATACTTTGAGATGATTTTATAGTGACATACATCACTTCAATTGAAAGAGATTAGGCTGAATCTGCAATAACTCCTCTGGAGATGTTTTTACCTATGACAGTGAAATCACCTCCATTTTTGTAAGGTCTGGCCCCTGGAAATAGGATAACATATGAAAGTGGAGAGGTGGAGGGGGAACAATGCTTCAGTAATCCCTCTCTCAATATGAATGCTAATGCTTTTGGGAACCGTTGGCCAATTAGTATTTGACCTTGAATCATAAGAGCAACATCTAGAGAGCTGAAGACATGCCAAGATGTTGAAACATATTTTCTCTGCTTCTCTTCCATTTATTACTGCTATAGACACCCCACCAGCAGCTCAAACCTAACTCTCCTTCAGGGTCACTACAGTCTCAGTGTGCTCCTTCTCGGAAACTTCAGAATATTCTGTGACTGTCTGGGCTACTATATGCATGTTAGATTCATCTGACCCAGGAATATCTTTTTGAACCCTTGGGAGTGGGAGGATTGCCAAGGCGCCAGTTCCCTATATCTCTACACTTAAGTACAATTAAATATATATCCAAGCCACATCCATCCCTCTAGCAACCAGTTGTGGCTCCCCCAGTGGGGGAGGAAGAAAACAAAAAAAAACAACAAACATTAAATTAAAAAATAAAAATAAAAACTTACCTGACTCCCATGTCCTCATCGCAATGCAGGTCTTCAAGCTGCACTGCAGGCCCCCAGCCTGCCCTGCGGCCAATTCTAATGCTGTGAGCAGCATTAGGATTGGCTTGAGTGCCCTGACTTGGTGCTCCCAGACTGACTGGGAGCCTGTGCCTGTTCTATCCAACCCAGCAACACAGTGCCAGGTCGGACAGACTCAGTGTGCATGTGTGTTTGGTCATCCCGAAATGGCCGACCAAATGTACATCACCCCCCCTCCATCCCTGTCATCCAGCATGGCCAAAAGTTACTAAAACTACACCTGTCTCTACTCAATGGACGATCCTATGCAAGGGTTGGCTTGTCATCTTTCAGTTGCGTATTTGGATGTTAAGCCAGTACTGATGAGGTAAAAATGTTACCTAGAGTTAACATGAAAAAGACAAAATTATTAAGTAATACCATCAAAGAATGTGCCATATTAGTTCACATAATTTGCCTTTTCCTTATTTAGTTTATCCTATCACATAATTTGGTCCAACCCTGCTGCTTAATCCCTGCGGCCCTGGATATAGTCGACTTCCCTGTAAGTAATTGGGTCTCTAGCTGGCTGAGGTATGCACCCTGTCCAAGTAGGGACCACAATTCTAGTCAGGATAAGTCATTTACACTCCCTAAATGTACCTGTGCTCACCCTATGGTAGCTTGGCACACAGCAGTCAGGCTTAACTTAAGAGGCAATATATAAAGTATTTGTGCAACACATTAATTACACTAGCAAAGTGAAAACGCCACAAAAAGATGCCACATCAGTTTAAAAGAATAGAGAATGTGTATCTTAATGAAACCAGACCAAAATGACAATAATCCAATAAGTAAAAGTCAAGATATGATTTTTTAAAGATTAAATGTGAAAACAGTGCTTAGAAGTCACTAGCAGTCAAAAGGTCACTTCAGGTCACGAGGGACCGATGCAAATACTAAATCCAGGCCGAGCACATAAAGAGTAGGCCGGCTACGGAACCCATGCAGGATCCGCTGACACAAAACCTTTGCTGGAGCACATAGTTAACATTGAGGGCACGATGCATCGGGATTTTCCATGCAGTCAGGTCACTGCGTCGTCGTCGTGGGGTTTCACTGAAGGGAAGACGATGCATTGGCATCAAGCTGCACAGAGCATTTTCGTAGGGCCACACAGACTGTGAATCCACTGCTGTTGAACAACCTCTGAGTCGGTGTAGAAGGAGTGATGCACTGATTTTTCTCACTCACTCGAGGTGATGCATTGCTTTTAGCAGAAGTCAGCTGCAGAACCCACTTCCGAGGCCCAGGACTGGAGGGGACACCGCAGGCAAGGGTAGGACTCACAGATGGCAGAGTCCAACAGCTCCAGGAAAGTGGCATGCAGTCCTTGATGTTGCAGAGACTGCAAGAGAAAGGAGATAGGCCAACAAACCCTTGGAGAATCTTAGGTTCAAGGATGTAGAGAACAGTTCCAGTTCTTCTCACTCCAGGCAAGAAGCAGCAGGCCAGCACAGAAAAGCAAGTAGCATAGTGGCAGACCCTCCTGGCAGCACAGACATCCTTCTTCCTGGAAGAGTGTCATTGGTTACAATACAGTTCTGATTTGGTGAGGTTTGGGGTACAGTACTTATCCCCAAATGAGCCTTTTAAGTGGGGGAGACTTCAAAGAGGCCTCTGAAGAACACAAAGGCCCTGTACTCCTTTCCCTGGCTCCAAACAACATTTAATGTAGTAGTATTTAATGTACAGGCCCAGGGCACATATAATGCATTTTACTAGAGACTTACCAGAAAATTAAAAATGCCAATTGTGGTTACACCAATAATACCACATTTTAAGGAGCAAGCACAAGCACATTAGCACTGGTTAGCAGTGGTAAAGTGCACAGATTCATAAAGCCAACACAAACTAGGTCAGAAAACTAGGAGAAGGAAGGCAAAAAGTCTGGGAATGACCCTTCAGGAAGGGCCTTTTCTAACACTCCTTATTGTCTGCTGACAGTAATGGCTCTGGGCCAATTCCAGCAACCACTGAGAAGAGTTTTGCTATCAAAACTTGTGCCTTAAAAGTAGTAATTTCCACTGGACACCTCTATTTTAAATTATTCCTCTAAAACATGAGAAACAATTTCTGCTGACTTGTGGGAAAGCACAATGTGAGAAGGAGCACTGGCCTCAATTGGTGACAGTTTGTACCAGCACAAAAACATGAGAAACTTGCACTGATTACCTTGGTAGAGCTAACAATCAAAATATTATTAACTAACATAAAACATTTGTGATTAGTGTTTCATTTTGCAATGGTTGTAGGAAAGACAAAACAATTCTATAAATAGTGAAATGAGGCATTTCAAAAGGGGTCTAACTGATGCATTTTTAATTCCCAGGGGTTGACAAAGAACCTCCTCACGTCCATTGAAATAACAGAGAAATTTGGCAAAAATAAGGCTCACTATGACAGAGCAGATAAGGACAACTGAGGCCTAGTAAAGCAGCTCATGTCCATAGGGGTCGACATGTTGCAGCCCTAAAAAGACCTCCCTTGGGATGCAAGGCCTTCCTCAAGACCAGAATCATATTATTTGCCCACAACTGTGTCCTAGTATATACACTCATACATTTGGTGCACGTGCACACATACGATACCAGTTCCTAAAATCCTGTTAGCAGCAAGAGAAAATAATCTTGTTTTCTTGTATGGTCCCTAACATTCAGAGAACCACACCCCATGGAGGAGTGAATGGGGTGGCATTGTTGTCCCACTTTCGTCAAAGGTCTCCCTGTTCAGCAATACATACTTCTGCATTCATAATCTCATCGCATATATTTTTATAAATAACTTTAGGTCCTGTAATTTGAAATTGGAACAGCAGAAAACATCCTCCATTGGGCCATTTACCCACTCAATAGGGTGGATGGCTCTCGTAAATGAGAACCGACAGTATGGCCATGATTGTCCTTTGTGCATGAGTTAATAAGGGAGAACATTATTATGTACCCTTAGAAGCCTTCACTACTTCCTCCAGCCCTTCAGTACTCTGGACTTTGTGTATTGGTGGTATTCTTAACCCATACAAGTGCAGATAGTGGTCAAATGGTATATCGCACACCATTAAAGAACTCATCAAAAGTAAGTTTGAAAAATGGTGAATGAGCTTAAATATTTGCCTCTTATGGCAAGAAGCACATATGGTTATTCCATATTACATGAATTTGATGTAATTTATGGCTGTTTTAAGACGTAGAATATTATACATGGATGGGGTATTTTTGTGTGTTATTGAACTTTACAGAATGTTTTGCTTAACGCTTTGAGTTTTTCTTTATGTTATGAACAGTCTTTGCCCTTGGCCTACCCTTGTATTGTGCATTACTATGTCTGCTGAGGGTGTGGTGAGTTTGTTTGGGGTGGGTGGGTGGAAAAACGTCCAGGCTTTATTACTGGGCGTGATCTGGACCAACTAGTAAACAGATGTCATGATGTATTGTCTCTACATTTGGAATTGCATTGAAGCCATTTTATTAAGGAACATATTGTATTATCTCATGTCATGCTATTTCAAGGTTTTGAAAAAAAAAGGATATTATTTTAAAAAAGGAATAAATGAGGAATCAGGGACATCTTCAACTGGATGTCCGAAGGCAAGACTTGCACCTGAGAGGTGTACTTTCCTAAAGGATCATATATCCGCCCTCAAATACTGATTGGTTCCTCTGGCACACTCTGTGACGGTAGTTGGTGAGATAGTATGCACCTGCTGTTGGAGCACAAGCATGTTGTGTTATGTGACACACTCACCTGGTTCTAACCATGGAGAGAACACTGCAGCTAATGCTGGACCTCCACTCCATCTCAGGAAGATGCAGGACCCAGGGACGGTACACCTAGATCCACCGGCTTCCAATGGGGGAAAGGACAAAATAAGAAAAGAAAACTTGCAAAACTGATCCTTCTCAGTGACAGTACTACTCTGCTTAACAGGATACGTCACTCCTGGGACCTTCTGGGTATGTAAAGGTGGATGTTACAGGACTTGCATATGGTTTAGTGAAGATGTGATATGCTGGGAACAACAGGAAGGGACAAATACCATCAATACATCAACAAGCCCCTACACAGTTTACATTGCACTGCTTCAATAACCAACATTTACAGGTTTCTTGAAAATCACAGTATAAGAGTAGAATAATCAGATTCTTGGATAAGAATCTTCTGGGACTCTCGAGGAAGAACTTGAAATACTGATTGGAGCCTTTGACAGTCCAGGGGTTAACTCAGAACATAGACTGAAGTTACTGGAACTCCCAAGATTATACTCGATATGTGGATTGGAGTGAGAGACATTCCCAACGCATACTAGAAACAAGGTTGCTCTCGGTACATAGGTTGGAATTTAAGCAAACTCTAAGGTATGCTGGAGTTACACTCGATCCAGGTTCCACTCGGTATATGTGTTGGTGTTGCTGACGCTCCCAAGGTTACACTTGGTACATCGGTTACACTCGGAACATGGTTATACTTGGGACAAAGTTATACTCGGAACACGGTTATACTCGAAGCAAGGTTACACTTGGAGTAAGGTTATGCTAAGAACAAGGTTATACTTGGAATAAGGTTATACTCATCACAATATTGGAGATACTGACAGTCTCAAGGTTGCACTAAAAACATAGATTGGCACTAATGCCACTCCCACAAATACACTAGGTACATAGGTTGGAGTTACTGACCCTACCAAGGTATTCTAGAAACAAGGTTACATTCTGTACATGGGTTGAAGTTACAAAGTTCATTCAGGATTCAGTCTGCAGTTCACAAGCAACACAAGCAACACAGTTCAAACACCAAGGTTTGGAGAGAGGGTCCAGAGCAAGTAACAGCAAGGAGCACTGAAGGAAAATTATGGAGAAAGACCTGGAGCAAAAGTCTAGAGTCTTTGAAGATGTTGTAACTCAGGCCTGCTAAACTACTTTAAATGATTAGTGAGCACTAACCTGAAGGAGAAGTACTTAGCCTTGTCTAGTTCTTTTACAAGAGTCCTAAGATGGCAGGAGGCTCAGGGCAAGAAGGGGTGATAGGATTGTAGCTCATGAAGAAATACAATGAAGGCGTTGCAGAAGTCAGGATCACAGACACATCAGGAAGGCTTGGAACATTAAAGCACTGGTAGTTCTGGGTGACTCAGGAGTTAGAACTTGAGCAGATAGAACTTGTGCAGGGCTGGAATGCAGGAAGATTCGGACAACCCAGAAGGTGCGTGCAGGGATGTTGCTAGTGCAGGAAGGGGATGAGGCCAAGCACCAATGCAAGTTCAGAGGTGTTTATACAGTAAGCAAAGAGTGTTCCAGAAGTGCACATGTCCCACGGTAAATGTGGAATATTCCAAGGAACTTGAAGAAGATCACGTATTACATACAATGGATATGAGGCCTAAAAAGGTGGCAGGTGGAAACGGTAATTGGCAACAATAAACAAGTACAACGAAACCCCTAGTGAATGATGGTACAATTCAATGGTTCACAGTGGTAACATGACTATCCTAAATAGGCATGTGAATATCTGCAGGTACAAACTAGAATAAACTTGCATAGCAACAGAACAGAGAGTCAATGGTTCAGGCTTCCTGGGAGGGGGAAGCCATGGAGTACTTGAGCCAGAAGGGTGCCACAGGAGAAGTAATTACATGAGCCCCTCGTGTAATACCCACCGCACATTGGGCACAAGATGCAATTGTGACATGTTATGAGGCACACTGAAACTGAGGTCAAGACTCATCACTAGAATCATCAATATTTCATTTATGCCTGATGCAAATTCCTGGCCACACTATTTTATGCACTGCTGCCCCTTGTTCGTTGACTAGATATGACCTAATCCATTCAATTCAGGTGTGAATACGTGTATTCTTTGTACATCTGCATCTCATTATGTAAACCTGTAGTATATAAGAACGTGATTTTTAATGCGTTTGGTTCTCTTAAACCAATTTGCAACTTTCACGTGACACACGTTATGGATAAGCTGTACAACAGTCAGCAGTACAAAGATCTTCTTCTGTCCAATCTAAACACTGCTCCAGTTCGTCTTTCCTCATAGCCTGCACAGTCTGCATGTCCTCTTTCAGGTCCCAATCTATCATACTCTTTAATTTACATGCTCACATAATTGAATTTACAGAAGAACAATCCTGTTCATGATCCACTTTACTCCCAGCATCGTAAATGTGAGTTCACCTGCGCAGAAATTAGGCCAGCAAACTGGAGTTTTATTGTGAGCAGAATTGTCCTTAGGTGATGGTGGGGATGTTCACGAGTAGATTCATCAGTCACAGTTGAAGAACACCTCACAGGTTTGCTGCCGTTCATTAAATATTTCCAGGTAGTTCAAAAAGCCTAATATGTTTATACATTTAATCCTGTAAACTTATCAAGGGCCGGAGTAAATGTACATTTGGGGTGTTAGTGGAAACGCAACCTCACCAAACCTGATGAGCTTATAGTGAAAGGGCTTTTTCCACAGAAAAATATTGTCCCCATGTCGAATACGAATTATAAAATGTCAAAGCGCAAATGCACTTTTCTGTCACAATTCTGCATGCAGAAATTAATGTATTCGTTTTTTAAAGCATAAATGGTTATGCATTCGTGTACTTTGGATAATCTACAACAGGGTCTGGTTCCAAAGTGTACTTTTGTAATCATTTGTAAATTCCATAAAAGTTGGAAGTTTACTCTAAACCCAGGCAGAATCATTTTAAGACTTTTAAACAGGAAGATAAATAAAACAATTTGATTTAACTTATTGTCAACTAAATTAATTAAATATGCATATGAGCATTTTGGTGGTAGGAAGATTTAATACTATATTAATATATATTTGCCTTAATTACACGAAATAGTGGACAGTGTACGCGACAGATCAAGCAAGTGAAAGAGTGTAAAATAGTAGACATGGTCTGGGGCAGCTAATGGCTGTGTGCATCTAATGTGGTGGGACAAGGTCCGAGAATAGTCACACGCAGAGAGTACAGTGAAGGAATGAGGACAGATGTCGGCACAGGAAGAACGAGCAGGTTGAAGCAACACCTAACCTGGTGGGTGAAATAGGATACATAAAATCAGTGGTGTTCGGAGTTTCACTTACTTTCAGTTCTTCGTTGGCCTTCAGTTTCAGAAATTGAATTTTTGAAAGCTTCATACCGTCTCCATGCAGTTGCATCATTCTCTGTCGCACAGCAGTAGATATTGTCGGTGATCATGACCAAAATTATATTTTAACCCGTGGACACAACTAAACATTCAGAGAAGTGTTCAGGTGCAATTCCCGTCACACTACAAAGTGGTATTTTGAACTCGTGTAAATACCAAACTTTTGATATATTATAACATTCATTACTGGAATGGGATTAGTGCTTACACATACTGTGGGGTTGATTTGTGAAAAAGGAAACATTAATTATGCAGTCATTTATTTCCCAATTAAATGCACTGTGGAAAAACCCGCACTTAAGACGTCTGTGGGAGGCTTTTGGGACTTGTTTTTACATGATCTCGCATAGCTAATGGCTCTGCGCTCAAGGATGAGGTAAACAACACCCACATGTGAGGTCTGAAATCCATTTACTTCGTTAACTGGAGAAGCTCAAGGCATGTTTGAGTACAGTGCATGATTTTCAAGCTTAAATTGATAATTAACTGTGTTCATTGGGTCTGATTTGCAAAGCTTTCTTCCATGAAAATGGTTAATGGTTAACTTACTCCTGGCTATTCAGAGATAATTCAAAAGTCAGACATGAGTATGCCACACCTACTAACATACACATTTTTGTGTCACACCTACTCACAAAAGTTTGTGACTTGAGTTCATTGTGATTTATTTGCACATTTAAATAATACACTGTCCTCCATCTAGATGGTGAGCTACAACGCTGTATTAGTATAACATCAATGATAAACCTTTACATTCAAGATGTTAGAAGCCCCACTTGATCCTAAAATACTCAAAATATTTTGTGACGAGCGAAAACACCTCTTATTCTTGATATATATGGAGGTATCCTCACCATGTTTTTGAACGTTATCCCCCAGTAGTTACACGATCAGTGCAAATTGATCGTAGCTTACTGTGAAGAGATATACTGTATTTTAATATCAGCAAAGGATTCTTGTTTGTATTGTCGTTTTGAAGAAAGTGATCTGTTTTTAGCACTCGACTTCTGGAGTCAGCCACACTGTCCTTAATCATCCCAATTGGATAGGGGAGAGATACATGTATATATTGTTTATAGTTTCTGGGCATCAACTGAGTTTGAAGTGAGTGTTTTACAAAATTCTTCTTCCCCTCGAAACTGTATCAGCACCCCAACTGTCGTGGAGGTTTGTGAGTTGCCCGATTCATCCAGCTTCTAATGAATAAGGTACCGTTGTACAAAGTGGTAAACATCTGAGTTTGGATCAATTCAGTGTTCCCATTTGTTTATTCGAGCTAGAAACAGCAAATAGTGTTGAAATCTGCAAATTTTGTGGCTAATATGTCAAGTGCAAATCCATAATTGTGTGGTAAACCCTTACAGCCATGAGTTGTCATAATTCTATTGGACCTGGCCATTTTCAAAAGCGAAGAGGTGTGAAATGAATTCGTGAACCCAGAGAGCTGTACATCTCCAAAACGTAAACTTAATTTAATGTCAGCAAATGACCCTTGGTATAAATCAAATTTTTATTTAAAGAAAGAAACAATTGAAATGAAAAATATGATAAAAGTAAAGAAAACATAGAAATAGGTGACAATTTTTTAATCTGTATTTCTTTGCACCTACGGCTCATCTAAAATAGTAATAATGGTAGGCCTGTCTGACTAATCCTGTCACTGGAATATATAGTGTTCTTTTGGATGTCCAAGAGCCCAAGTTACCCAGACCAATCAAACGCAAGCTGCAGTTTATAGTAATTTATCATCTTGATCCAACCCAGCATCAATTCATAACGTAAAATCTCATGAATGCAAAATGGCTACAAAGGAAAGCTATGCATTTGGAAATGTGCTCAAGAATCTGAATTCAGAAATAGTGGTTATTCATATGACTAGGAATTTGGATGACCCAGGATAAATGATTCAGATTGAGTTTTGCAAAATGCCTTCTTTCTTGCAAAAATGGAGGCAAATTCAATAGAAAGTAACACTTTTTATTATTTTATATTTCCCAGATTCACTTGTTAGAAACAATACCCTACTTCTGTCCATAGGCCTTTCACCCATTATAGGAAAGACCCCAAGATGCAATGCTGAGACAAAACATTTTTATTGGATTTCAATATTTCTGGGGATGAACTAGTTTTTGTATTTGGGCTTATGTTTGGGTGGCACCCAGGTAAACCTTCCAACTCTAGATATTTCTAAATACTACCCACTCAGAAGAGCTCAGGGCAGTGTGGCTTGCTTAAAACCACCACAGATTATTGTCCAAAAATGCTCCACAATCATAAAACTTTAGCTACAATTAAGTAATTTTCTTACATTTTCTGAGTGAAGGTTCCAGAATCTGCCATTAACAAAAGTCCCACCTGCCAGCATTCCCACACTTCTCCCAGTGAAAATAATACCCCACTGGTATGGGCTGTCCTATCATCCGCACCATAAAAGGCCTCAAATTACAACATGAAGGCATCAAGATTTTGACTTGGAATTTCCGTCTTTCAGTGGATGTGGGTTTTGACAGTATTTGGACACAGAGTGTGGTGGCACACTGGAAAAACCTAACAATCCCATTCATTTCTGAAAACTAGGTACCAGGTGTCATCCTTAGAAGTTTGGCTTTTACTGATCCCATTAATTTTTCTTACCTAGAAAACATCAAACTTTAGATAAAAGTTTAGAATGCATTCATATTTTTGTAAGGTCCATTTTCAGATTATGCAGAGATCAAAACAAGACTCCTACCACTCAGCATTCCCACTATTTTCCAATAAAAACAGTACCCTACTTGAGTGGATGTGCCTACCATCCATGACTGGAAATCCCCCAAAATACAACACAAGAAGATCAATATTTTTCTAATGGATTTTCATCTTTCTGGAGATATGAGTATCTGTGGTAAGTGGAACTGTGGTTTGACATCACCCAGGGAAACTTACTAAACCCAGATATTTCTGAAAATTAGACCCACTGGGCAGCCTAGATTGGTGTCAACTGCATGGATCAAACTACTGTTTCTTACCCAGAATGCCCTGCAGACTTCAAACTTGGGCTACAATTGTGCAATTTTCTCAAGTTTCTGTGAGAGATCGTGTAGGAATCTGTAGAAAATGACAAAGGCCATATCTCCCAGCATTCCTAAAGAATTCCCACATGTCTCATGATAAAATCAGTACCTTACTTTTGCCGGTGGGCCTATCAGCCATGACAGAAACTTATCAAAATAGGACTGTGTGAAGTCAATGTCATATCAGTGTGGTCTTCACATGGTTACAGTTTTGATTCATTCATATGACATGCATTAAGTCCATCACAAATGGGGTGGAAGTATTTTTATTGAGAGAAGTTTGGTAATGCAGTGTGGTAACAATTCAACCATTGGATGTAAGGGATTGAATAAGGAAATAATAACGTTTTGACCCAAACTTTGACATTTGCCGAGTATTCTGGGTAAGAAAAGTGCCTGAGATCCACACACTCCATGTCTCCCTGAAAGCCTCTGTTTCTTTAGTTTCAGAAATGGTCAAGTTTTGTAGAGTTCCCTGGTGCTGACCCACTCCGGAACAGAATGCTTCTGCCTTTCTCTGTGGATAGAGAGAGGAAATGCAATGTTAGAGGGTATTTTTGATGTTTACAGGGCATTCTGGGTAAGCAAACTGTCATGGATCCATACAAGGCTCAAACTGGGATCCCATGAGTCTGTAGGTTTCAAAAATCCCCAGGGCTGATAGGGTTCACTTGGAGCTGACCCAGAGCTCGAACACTGCAGGGATTACCCATGGCAAATCATAAGAAATTGTGGATTCTTTGGCATAATTCTGCCATATGGGCTGAAATATGGCGTAAACCCCTGATTCTGCTAGCCCTATGGGGGAACAAACACTGTTCAGGGTTATACCACTGCATTTATTCAAACGTAAACATTAGATATGTGTATAATATATACATATATGTATCTCTCTCTCTCTCTCTCTCTATATATATATATATATATATATATATATATATATATATATATATATATATATATATATATATAAAAACAAAGGTTAAAAGGGTGTTTTATTATCTCAACTAACTATAATGAGCTGGCCCAGTGACTTTGCACCCACCAGGGCAGGAGCAGCTTCTTCTTATGCTACCACCTGGGTGGGAGCAAGGCTATGCTTCCTGCCTGGGAGAGTATGAGCGGGGTATACCCACACACTTTTGGACAGGAAACATCAGTGTTCATCAGTGTCCTAGGAACGGGGTCCCTGAGGCATGGATTGAGTCCAGAGGATGGGGACTTGGGGGCCAATCTAGGGTTTTGATAGGGGGCCCATTGCTCCCTGTAAAAAAAAAAAAACTGGCTCCAGGGGATGGGGTCCCTGGGGTGTCAATGAGGCTAGGGTAGGGTGGCTGCTCTCCCCTTCCCTAAACTATGTGTTTGGACCTGGGGCCTGAATAAGGCTTAGGGAGGGGGGGCCATATCTTCCTCCCTTAAATTATGTATTTGGCCCCGGAGTATGGCGTTCACGGGGTCTTACTAGTGCTTGGGGAGTGGGACCACACGCCTCCCTCCCCTAAATATTTGGGCCGTGGTGGAAGGGGAGCCCAGGACCTTATTAGGGCTCAGGAGGGGGACACATGCCTCCTCACCTAAACTGTGAATTTAGTCATGGAGACGGGGTCCCCTGGCTCTCAATGACACTCACTGGGAGGGAGCCACATGTTCTCTCTTTTTTAATAAAATAATCAAACCCAGGAGATGAGATCCCTATGAAATGCATTTCATGACCTCGGCCCTGACCCACATGTGCTTTTTTATGATTTGGCTTAGTAGTTTTTGAGAAATAAAGTTTCAAAATATATGTATATTTCACACTATGGAGGATAGGAAAGATCAAAAGATAAGATCAGATTGGCTGCCTCACCATCAACAAAGATGTTATGGCAACAATTTTAAGACTCAGTCCCCTCCCCACCCTGAGGCAAAAAAAGCATAGGTTTTTGCAGTACTATGTATCTGCTGTAACATTTAAAAAAAAGGCTTTTTAAGTAAAAGCCCTCGGGTGGGCCAATTCCATGGGGTGCCTGTGCATTTTTTTCTAATGGGAAAGAGGGCATATAGCCCCCCCTCTCCAACCATTTGAAGGTCCCGGGGACTCCATCCCACAGAGCCAATTTCATTTTTGTGCAGAGGGGGGCATGTGGCCAACCTACCCAAGCCATTTGAAAGCCTGAGGGCCTACGGTGCTTTATTTCAGAAAGGGGACATAAGACTCCCTCACGGGGGCATTTTATGGCTCTCAGAACCCATCTCCTATGGCTGGCTCACTCATAGAATCACTGGGACCCCTTACCCTGGGAAACTGTTCCTTGCCTGCAGGAGTGCAGGTAAGAAAACTTCAGAGCTCCCAGGTAGTGGGAGGAAAAAGGCTCTCAGTGAGTGGAAGCTGAATTGTTTAACACTGCCTGTGCTTTTTATTGACAGGCTGCATAGTGCTCACACCTAGAGGGTGCAGAGAGAAAGGCTCCTGCCAGATGGGTGGGAGCAAAGCCAGCTCTGGCAATACCCAGAGTGGGTGCCAGCAGAGGGGCAGATGGAGCCAAGGGTCTTGGCCTCACTCACCCCATGGTAAACAAGCATTTGTAATGCACTAGGGTCTCGCATTTCTCTGAGTTACAGCTATTAGCAGTTGTAAACTCCCAACCGGATTTTTCTTTCCACATTGAAAGAAAAAAACAGCGCAATCGCACTGCTAGAGTTCACTCGTAGTGAAACTAGGCAAAAGTGCAATTATCTACGTTGCAAAAGTGCAATTAACTATGTAACATCGTCGATGTTATACAAAGCGCTTAACTTCTGCCAAGGGAGATCGCGCTGCGAACAAAAGATAAAAAGTAGTCCACAAACCGGTCGGGCAACACCGAGCCTCGCATGTTTTCAGTACTTGGTCACTGCGCTTGAGGAGGGCTAACCACCGGAAAAGGCATGAGGTATGCACGCCTTCCACTAATGAAAGCAAGCAGACTTTAACAGGCAAGCCCGTGAACCAATGAAAGACAACTGATGTGACGTGAAGGGGGCTCCGAGCCCTTTTCTGTCTCCTAAAGCATCTCTCAAGTGAAACGCATGCGCAAGTGCATGCGATGCAAGCAAAACCCTAAAAATGCTGTAGGGTGTCCCAGGTGGGCCTGGGGGACTCCATTGGTAAAAAAACGTATGGCAGATTCCTCCACATCTCCACTGCATGAGGCTGCTTGTAGGGAGCCAACAGAGTCACTGGGGATCCCGCCGTGCCCCCCCCAAACAGAAAAGAAAGTGTTGGTGTCCCAGGTAGAACTCAGACATCCAGAACATAACATACAAAAAACAAAAAAAAGGAAAAAAATGTATATAGGCCTCCGGAACAACTCATTTATTATTCAATGCTCCTAGCAAGGAGTGCCTCATAATGCCCTACGTGGGCTGATTTACAATTTTTGGCCTGCCTGGTGGTGCCCCTATCTAAGGGGTATGCCCAACATGTCTTGTAAGTGCCGTGGGGGTCTGCAGGGAGTTCCACAGCTTCTCTTTTAAAGAATTAACCCTATGTTTCCTGGGGCATATAGACCATTACCCTGGGAAAAGGTGAGAACTTTTTAAGTATTCCTAGAGCTGGAGCGTTTGTCCTCGAGATAGAGAATGCTTTTGGCTGCATTTGGTGGTTTGAAAAGTGTAAAAGAAACACATTTAATGTTCCGTTATCTATAAATGTGTATTGACAGACATTTCAATGAAGTCCTGATTTCTTTACAAAGCAATGGGCTTATTTTATATATTGATGTAGTGACTCCTATGCAAAATCAGTATGTTGACTGTGACTTAAATTAAATAAACCACAGAAACACTGAAAAAAGAATAGGTCAAAGTGACGTTATAGTTAGGTGACTGGGTCAGTTACAACATAAGATTGTAAACTAATAAAAAACACTGAAATTCAAAAGTTATAGTTAACCGAAGGAACTATAATCTGCACCCTGAAATAAATATATTTCACATGCTCACCATACACTGCTTATACACTCACATACTGCATCACTCATGACATTTCCAATGACAGCATTAATAACATTACTGATGACAACTGAAATGATCTAATTTATGAAACCTCTCTGTGTGGCAGGGGCATGAACTATAATCACTTCAGTATGTTTATGCCTTTTGTGCAGTTTTAATAATTTGCACAAAATATTTGTAAAAGAAATCTGGTTTATTTTTGCTTTTTCAAGTTTCGCGATGATCTGTTTGGGAATCAGAAAAAGATCATTCCCATTATAATCCCTATAGAAATGTTTTCTCTCTACTGCAGAAAAACAACGAAACAGATCTATATCATTTTTAGTATGAAACTAGAACTTTTTTCAGAGCAGTTAATTTGCTTGGCTTGGTGAAAACCATTTAACAGTTTTTGAGAAATTATCTTTGCAAGAAAAGGCTCAGGCAGACTACAAAGTAAATCATTATTGAGATATCTTGACCTTTAATTTGTGGATCCTCCTTAAATTCTGGATTTTTTAATCCATTCAACAATATTGGTACGCCTTTGGATGATGGAGCATGTGTTCCTGTCATCTAGTGCAGGTGCTCAAACCTGGATGCAGATTAATTTATTTGTGCAGTCTGATTGGCAGAAAAATATTTTGTGGTGTCATTACTAAAAACATATCACCAAGCAACAAGAAATTAGGAAACATATGGCAAATGGGCAGAAGAGTATAGGTTGAGCATACCCTCATCTCAATGCCCATGCGGGGAGACCCAAAAGATGTGCTTGTCATCACAATACCTTTAAAAAATATACATTTTGTCATGGTTTCTGATGGGAAGAGAGGATAAACACTCTAGGTTCCTGCAGGCATCCATGTGTTTGATAAACTTACAGATACAAATCACCTTTGCTAGAATGATGAGGCAAATACATAATAAAAGGTTTTACAATTTTCACAATTGCTCATTTATGAAAGCTAGGGCACTTTCAAACAAACTATGGTGGTCATTATGACATAGGCGATGACTGTTAAAGTGGTGGTAATACCACCAACATCAATCAATCAGTGTTTATAAAGCGCAGCTACTCACCTGTTAGGGTCTCAAGGCGCTGGTGGTTTGTGTACCGTGTACTGGAGGTGGATTAAAAAAGCAATGTCATCAGTTCCTTTGTGAAGCTGGGGAGGGAGGTGGTTTGTCTGATGTGGACGGGTAGGGTGTTCCAGGCGGTGGCGGCGAAGTAGAAGGAGCGTCCTCCTGTTCTGGTTTTCCTGAAGCAGGGTACATCTGTAAGAGAGAGCTGGGCTGAGCGTAGGGCCCTGTGGGGTATGTGGAAGTTGAGTCGCTGGTTAAGGTAGGCTGGTCCGGTGTTGTGGAGGGCTTGGTGTGAGTAAGAGAGGATTTTAAAAGTGATTCTTTTCTCTATGGGAAGCCAGTGCAGTGTGCGTAGGTCTTGTGAGATGTGGCAGTGTCGAGGTAGGTCAAGGATCAATTTGGCTGTGCCGCTCTGGATGTTTTGCAATTTGTGGGTGAGTTTTTGTGGATTCTGATTTTGTTGCCGTAGTCCAGTTCGCTGTTTTTTGAGGGCATGTGTGATGGTCTTTCTATGCTCTAGGGGGATCCAGCATAGAAAGACCTTGAGGGGGATCCAGCATTAAGACCATGGCGGTGATAACTCCCATAGGCAGACAATGTACCACACCATCCGCCAGGGCATTATACCACTCACCCCGGTGGTAGCCACCAACAGCCAGGAGGAAGACAAGGTACTGCCCACTGCCACGATTTCCGGGCGGTGCCAAAGCCATCAAAAGCCTGGCGGAAACACAACACAGAAGACCAAAGACTCACCATCAGAGACACAGAGAAGTTCAACGCCACCATGGAACCAGTTCTGTAGTTCTTCTGATGCTTTTCTATGCAATGATCCACCTGGAACACCAACGCCTATGAAGACAACGATGGTGAGTACGGCCACCTAGCACACAAGGGATGGATTGAGGAAAAAGAGAGTGACACACACACGCACAATACACACCATTCACACACACACCATACACACAACCAGCTGCAGGTGAAAAACAATGTCATAGGACACACCTCATAATAATGCAAGGACAACCGTAAGGCAGAATTGAAAATGTATTTGCATGCCAACAACCACCATAAATACTGAAGTAACAAATATTATACATGAACTATTGTCCAGAAGGGGCTTGTGCCCAGTTCAAAGTACAAAAGGCCCACATGGCCACAGGGCAGCGTCCAAGCCACAACTTGATCCTGACATTTTCCGCACCAAACTGTGCAGGGGCAGCATGTTGGGTGTGGGCAGGTACCTCAGGGGGAAGGGGAGTTGGAGGCACCTCAGCTGAAGTGGGGAACTTGCCCACTAATTCTGGAGGGGGCTCCATGCCCATTTGCCAATGTTGGGAAGGGCAAGGTGACAGTCTCTAAGGTGGGGAACTTGCCCAATGCTTCTGGAGGGGGATCCATGACCATTTCCTAATGCTGGGAAGTGCAAGGGCACAGTCTCTGAGGTGGAAAATTCACCCACTGCTTCTGGAGGGGGTTCCTTGTACAACAGTCCCTAGAGGGTGGCCTACATGTCCACTGCTGGAGGTGAGGGCTGCATTGTCTCTGCTAGGAGAGGTGTCCCCTGGGCAGCCTCTGCTAGAGGTGAGGGCTGCATTGTCTCTGCTGGGGAGGTGTCCCCTGGGCAGCCTCTGCTGGAGGTGAGGGCTGCATTGTCTCTGCTGGGGGAGGTGTCTCCTGGGCATTCTCTGCTGGAGGTGAGGGCTGCTGTGTCTCAGCTGGAGGTGAGGGCTTCTTGCCTTTCATTGGTGGTTGAGTGGGAACCATTCCTGTCATTGGTGGTTGAGTGGGAACCGCTCCTGTCATTGGTGGTTGAGTGGGAACCTTTCACTTCCTGGCTGGTGGAGTGGGATCCTTCCCTTTTCTGGCTGGTGGAGTGGGATCCTTCAATTTCCTGGCAGGTGCAGTGGGATCCTTCACTTTCTTGCCTCACGACTAAGAGGTGCTGCAACTGTCCCCGTGTGGTGTTTAGTCGAGGTGCTGGGCTGGGTCGTTGGGACCCTGCTCTTACTGTAGGACGTAGGGGCTGAGGGGGAGGGAAGAAGTCAAGTTGGGCAAGAAAAAGCTTCTTAGGGACGGTGGGGTAGGATGTGGAAGGAGGGATGGGAGTGGAGATTGAGGGAGTGGTGGTTGAAGGAGTACATCTGATGGACTTGGGTGCAGGTGCATGGGCAGTGTGCTGATGTGAGGTGGATGGCTGTTGGGTGTTTGCTTGCCTGCATTTGAGTCCCTTAGGCGGGGGACAGGTAGGGTGGGAGAGGACACAGGGGACGCATGGTTGGATGTTGTGGAGGTGTCTGCTAGTGAGATGTGTGTGCTGCTTGTTGTGGTGATGGTGGTGCTGGCTGTTGAAGCAGTGCATGCAGGTGTGAGTGTGGATGTGACTGTGAGGGAGGAGAAGGGGAGACAGTGGAGGTAGTGGATGTTGTTGTGTGTGCAACTGTCTGTTGTTTGTGTGAGTGCTTGTGGCCTGAAGTGTGCTGCCTGTGTTTGACTGTGCTACTCTTGTCTGATGTTTTGTGTGCATGTTTGCCTGTATGTGTGCATTGGATGGATTGGGGTTGAGGAGACTGGGACTAGGAAGTAGTAGTTTGCGAGGAGATGGTAGGAACACGGACAATGGCTGCCATCAGAGTGGAGGCCAGAGCCTGGAATGATCTCTGTTGAGCCACCAATCCACTGTGAATGCCCTCCAGGAATGCATTGCTGCATCTGGGAAGCCAGCCCCTGGATGGCATTCACTGTGTTTGACTGCCCTGCAGCGATAGTTCTCAAGAGGTCAATAGCCTCCTCACTCAGGACAGCAGGGCTCACTGGGGCAGGACCTGAGGTGCCTGGGGCAAAGGAGATGCCCACCCTCCTGGGTGAGTGGGCATGGGTAACTCAGTGAGGGGCTAATGGGAGGGCGTTGCTGGTATGGGGGTGATGGCTATGCCTGGAGCTGGGGTGGTCCCAGAGGTGTGCACCACCACCAGAGAGCTTCCATCAGAGGAGGAATCAGAGTCAGTGTTGTCACCTACTGTCTCTGCCGTGGTGCTTCCCTCGTCCTCCCCCCCACTGATTCCCACGGAATCAGTGGACTCCTGGGTCTTGTGGGATGCAGCTCACTCAGCCGCCGGTCCCCCTGCTCCTCCTCTAGATGATGCTAATGTACACATGGACAGGATGACAGAAGAAAAAAGGGGGAAGAGAGAAACGCAACAGTGGGTCAGTTACAGCACCAACACCACAGTTGGCATATGTTGGACTTTTTTGCGTATGCAGGGTCATCCCCAATCTTTTTGCCTCCTGCCTCCTATTTTTTCTGTCCTGTTGCTGTTGGCTTTCGAACTCTGAGCACTTTACCACTGCTAACCACTGCTAAAGTGCATATGCTCTCTGTGTAAATTGTATGGTTAATTGGTTTATCCATGACTGGCATATTTGACTTACTAGTAAGTCCCTAGTAAAGCGCACTAGAGGTGCCAGGGCCTGTAAATCAAATGCTACTAGTGGGCCTGCAGCACTGGTTCTGCCACCCACATAAGTAGCTCTGTAATCATGTCTCAGACATGCCACTGCAGGGTTTGTGTGTGCAGTTTTAACTGTAAATTTGACTTGGCAAGTGTACCCACTTGCCAGGCCTAAACCTTCCCTTTTCTTACATGTCAGACACCCCTAAGGTAGGCCCTAGGTAGCCCCAAGGGCAGGGTGCAGTGTATGGTTAAGGTAGGACATATAGTAATGTGTTGTATATATCCTGACAGTGAAATATTACTAAATTTGTTTTTCACTGTTGCAAGGCCTTTCCCTCTCATAGGTTAACATGGGTGCTACCTTTAAATCTGATTAAAGTGTAAATTCCCTTTGGGAGCAGATGGACATGTGGAGTATGGGCTCTCTCAACTTAAAATTCAAAAATACATCTTTTAGTAAAGTTGATTTTAAGATTGTGTGTTTGAAAATGCCACTTTTAGAAAGTGAGCATTTTCTTGCTTATCCCATTTATCTGACTCTGCCTGTTTGTGGATTCCCTGTCTGGGTCAGTTTGGCAGTTGGGCTGGTTGCACCTCACACTAGACAGTAACACAAAGGGAGCTGGGGTGTAGTCTGCATTTCCTGATGAGCCATCTGTGCTAGGAGGGAGGGGAGGAGTGGTCACTCACAGCACACTTGGAAGGGCTGTGTCTTCCCTCACACAATGCAGTCTCTGACCCCCTGGTGAGTGTTTGGGGCCTGGCCTGGGCAAGGCAGGATTTCACATTCAAAACTGACTTTACTTTGAAGTAGGCCTACTTCAAAGGAGAATTGGGTATCAGAAGGGCACCCAAAACCACAGACTTTAGGGCACTTCTGGAAACAAGAGGAACATCTGCCTGGAGAAGAGCTGAAGAGTGGAGGAAGAAGAGCGGCCCTGCCTGTGACTGTGCTTTCTGGAGCTATCCTGCAGTTGCTGCTTCTGCCACAGTAAGAAGGCAAAGACTGGACTTTGTTTGCCTTCCATCTTGTGAAGAAATCTCCAAGGGCTTGATTTAGAGCTTGCCTCCTGTTGTTTGAAGTCTCAGGGACAGTAAAGACTTTTCTCTGCCAGCACCTGGAGTCTCTGGAGAGACCCTTGCTCTGACAAGTGATACCCTATCCAGTCCCTGGGCCCTTGAAAGGAAAGCTGGTGAAAATCCAAGGAAATCGACTTCGGACAACTTCAGACCGACGCCGCTGCTGAATCCGGTGACGCCAACTGCACCCGACTCCGTGATCTTCGCTGAAACGTGACGACCTTCGCAGGCCCACTATCGCTGCAGCTCCACCGAAGTCCACGACTCTGTGGAAGTTGCGCACCACGTCATGACCGACGCCGCTAGAAGTGTGCGGATTCAACGTTTCACACAGACGCAGCGATCCCCGACTTCGCGCATCGGCTCATATTCATTTCTTCACCAAGGTACTGTACCTGGGGGTCTACGTGACTCCGTGTGTGGTGCCGCTGGTGTCGGATTGTTGGGAACGACTCCGTTACGACACCGTCTTAACACCTCATCGAAGCATTTTGTGTTTCTAAGTGCTATGTTTGAGTTTAATGTTTAAAAATTCATAACTTGACTTGTGTATGTTTGATTTTTGTCGTTTTTGTCTGGTTTTGTTTAGATAAATATATCCTATTTTTCTAAACTGGTGTTGTGGCATTTTGTAGTGTTTTCATTAAGTTACTGTTTGTTTTGGCACAAATACTTTACACCTAGCACTCTGAAGTTAAACCTACTTCTCTGCCAAGCTACCAAGGGGGTGAGCAGGGGTTAGCTGAGGGTGATTCTCTTTTACCCTGACTAGAGTGAGGGTCCTTGCTTGAACAAGGTGTAACCTGACTGTCAACCAAATACCCCATTTCTAACATCATACACATTACCATCACACACATGGTTCAGGATTGAGCACTATGCACCACACTGCCAATCAATTGGCTGGGTGCCACAGCAAGATGTGGGCCAAACACCACCAACTTCAGCCCTCCTGGGACCCACTAAGCCCTGTTTGAAATGGAATACAACCTTTGCTGTACACCCATTACAGTTGAGCTGTGTCACGCTGCAATGTCTGACCTGGCATTAAGGGGCACCTACTGACTCACAACCACCATCTGGATCTCATGCCACCTACCAAGGATTGTAGTTATGCCCACTTTACTCATTTCCCTCAAGCACCCATCCAACTCTGGGTAGGCCACCGCCAGTATGCGGGCCATCAGAGGGTCAGGTACCAACGGGCATCCATTCCTCGTTAGGAGGCCATCCCCAGCTGGCCTTCCGTGGTCTTCCGTGCCCAGCGTCTCAGGTCCTCCCACCTTTTCCTACAGTTGATTTTCCGTCTGCTGTAGACCCCCAGGGTCAGCACGTCCTTGGCAATGGCACACCACAACCCCTTTTTCTGGCGCTTACCTCCAGAGGTAATACAAACGGAAAGACACCATTAAACATACAATCCAGCATGTCACACATATAGCCCACAAATCCCATTTCCATCTCCATTGACACACACATCTCCCGGCGCCCACGATGTACACTGCCAACAGACATACCACCCCCCTAAATGACATGATGCTTGCACACACATCTCCATGCAACCTTGCCAAATGCATTGTGCCCAAGGTGTACTCATCTGTTGGTCTGGAGGCCCATACAGAAGTCCATACTGGGGTAGGACCCCTTCCACCAAATGCTCCAACTCCTCCGAAGGGAAAACAGTGGCCCTTTCCCCGGTCACACGGGCCATGGTAGGTTCAGACACAGGTCACAGCATTACACGCAGTGTAGGTGTTGCCCTGTGGAAAGTCAGGAATCAAGTGAGGATTTAGATAGAAAATGGCGGTCACATCCACGGCGGTGTACACCGTCACTACAGCCGCTGATCCTTATTGGCCACTGTACTCCATAGAGCCCCATATTAACCAATGAGGAATTGCATGGCGGTGCGAGACCGCCTTCTGCCACGACGCCCAATGTCGGCGGAGTTACCTCACTTCCACCTGTCCCTAGATACAGGACAGGCAGTCGCCATTTACTGGTGGTGGACAACATTCAGATAATCAATAACTGTGTCATTGCTGATGATTGCACGTACATTGCCATTCCCACTGTACCATCACACTAATGCTCTATGTACACTGAGATGGTGTTCCATTGTTCAAATTGTGACAGCCTATTCACTCTTGTGTCCCTTAGATACCCACTACTGTGGATGAATAGGAGGAGTAGACAAGCCCCCATGTACAGACCCCTTGTGGACTTGGCTACAATAGAGGACAGGCACATATTACTCACCTATAGACTGGACAGGGCCACAATGACAGAGCTGTGTGCCCAATTGGAGTCTGATCTGATATCAGCTATCCGTCACCCCACTGGGATCCCCCCTATTGTGCAAGTCCTATCATTGCTCAAGTTCCTGGCAACTGGTTCTTTCCAAGTGACAGTGGGCTTGGCAGCAGGACTGTCACAGCCAATGTTCTCAATAGTGCTGGCAAGGGTTCTGTCTGCCTTGATCAAACACATGAAGCTACATTAGTTTCTCCCAGGTGGATGATTTGGCCAGTGTGAAGGCAGGATTCTGTGAACTGGGGCATATACCTAAAATTATTGAGGTGATTGACGGAACACTTATTGCGTTTGTCCCCCTCACCAGAATGAACAAGTGTTCAGGAATCGGAAGAATTTCCACTCACTCAATGTGCAAATGGTGTGCCTGGCAGACCAGTATGTCTTCCACATCACTGCCAAGTATCCTGGGTCGGTGCATGATGCCTTTGTTCTGAGGAATAGCAGCATCCCACAGCTGATGGCCCAGCTACAGAGGCACAGAGTGTGGCTAATAGGTGAGCCTGAGTGCCCACCCAATGTATGTCAGTGCATGCCTTCTGGTATTTACCCCATACCATTGAGTATGGCTAATGTTTGTCCATCAGTACTTGCATATGACTCACGCTACCTAAACCTATCGTGGCTCCTGACCCCTGTGAGGAATGCCAGGACAGGGGCTGAGAATCGTTACAATGATGCACATGGGCGAACCAGGAGCATTTTCAAAAGGACCTTCAGCCTCCTGAAGGCCAGGTTCAGATGTCTGCATCTGACAGGTAGATCACTGTGTTACTCACCGGAGAAGGTCTGCCAGATAGTAGTGGCATGCTGCATGTTGCACAACCTGGCCCTCAGTCGACATATGCCTTATCTGCAGGAGGAGGAGACTGGAAATGCCCCTGTGGCAGCAGTACACCCTGAGGACAGGTAGGATGAGGATGCAGAGGATGAGGATGTGGACAACAGAACATCAGTTATACGTCAATACTTCCAATGGCACACAGGTGAGACAGTGTAACTGTCCATTCCTCTGACTATTGTTTAATCTGTGTGGCTGTAGCAGGATGGCATTAATTTCCTTTGCATCTCTATTTACTGTCACCTATGGCTTCTCATTTTGCAGATGTTGGTGATATGACAATAGTGTTCTGATGTGATGACTACAGACAGATACAGGTCTTAAAATGTATGCTATCACAGTTTTCAGATCATTTGCACATGATGTGACTGTTTCCATAAATGCACATTTTCATCACATAAAACACTTTCAGCCAAGTTGTGCTCAAGGGTGTTTGGTGTAGTGCAAATAATTGACAGGAAATTGCAATGGAAGGGAGTGACAGTAGAGGAAAGTCCAGGGTATGGTTCCATTCTGTTTGTAGCACAGGTCCAGTGTCTAAGGGACCATAGGAAGTGGAGCAAAGGCAGTTCAAAGTGGACAAGGTGGCAGGGTGGGACACAAGAGGGACATTCAGGAGGGTCTTATTTCCTGGTGGTGGTCTTGATCTTGTAAGTGTCTCTGGCTTCTGTCTGCTTTGCAGGGAATGTTTGCGGGGTGGTTCATCTTCTGCAGGGGGTGGGCTGGTGGTGGACTGTGGGTCCTATGGCAGCGCCTCCTGCCCACTAGCTGCAGCAGACATGGAGGGCTGGTCAGTAGGCTGGCTAGTGGGAGGGGTCCGCTGGTGTGCTGTCTATTCCCTCATGATGTTGGCCATGTCTGCCAGCACCCATGCTAAGGAGATTATGGTGATGCTGAGGGCCTGCAAATTCTCCCTGATCTCCTGATGGTGTTCCTCCTGCAGCCACTTGTTCTCCTGCATGTTGGTAAGGATCTGGCCCATTTTGTCCTCCTGGGATTGTGGGTAAGCCCCCAGGACATTAGTGAGTGCCTACTGGAGAGTCGGTTCCCTGAGCCTGCCTCCCCCATGGTGAACAGCGGTCCTCCCAGTATTCCTGTCCCCAGTACCTGTGTCCCCTGAGCAGTGCGCCCACTGACCCCAGGACCCTGATTGTCTTGGGTGTGAGATGTGGACTGGCGTCCCTGTACAGGTGGGAACACTGCTGATTTACGTGTCCTGGGGACAGAGGTGTGGGGACGTTGGGTGGGTGCTGGATACTGATGGGGAAGGTTCTGTGGTAGACTGTGAGTGGGCTGGGGTAGCTGACTGACCAGTGGCTGTGGATGGGCCAGGTAGTTCATCTAAATCCTGAAGTCCAGAGGTACTGTCATCACTGGGGGCATCTTCTGTTGGGGCACTGGCTAGACGTGGCACCTCCTCTCTCCTGAGATTGGCTGACGCACTTGTGGGGATGTAAGTGATGTATTATGCCTCATGTCTGTGACAAATTGTACATCCCTGGCTTCCCCTCTATCGTTTCTGTTGCCCTACCACCTTTGTTTGTGTATGGTGTTGTATTGTGGGATTGTTAGTTCTCCATGCTGTGCATGCTTTTGTGATGGGTGTAGGGCTGGGAGGGCTGTCCATGATTTGGTACAATATGCAGGGCTAGGCATTGGGGTTAGTCATCTGTAGGTGCAGTGTGTGGGATGGAGTGGAGCGATGTGAGTGAGGGTTAGGGGGTGTGATGGCATGGAGGTATGGGGGTGATAAGTAGTAAATATTGACTCACCAGTTTCCAGTTCTCCGGCAACTCCTGTGGGTCCCTCAGGATGCAGTATTGCCAAGACTTGCTACTCCCATGCTGTGAGCTGTGGGGGAAGAGGTGGGGGTCCACCACCAGTCCTGTGTATGGCGAGCTGGTGCCTTGCTGCAATGGAACGTACCTTCCCCCGTAGGTCATTCCACCTCTTCCTGATGTCGTCCCTTGTTCTTGGATTCTGTCCAACAGCATTCACCCTGTCCACAATTCTCTGTCATAGCTCCATCTTCCTTGCAATGGATATTTGCTGTACCTGTGCTCCAAACAGCTGTGGCTCTACCCTGACTATTTCCTTCACCATGACCCACAACTCCTCATCAGTGAAACAGGGGTGCCATAGTGGGGACATGGGTGGTATGTGGTGTGTGTTGGTGAGAGGGTGTTGAGTAATGTGGTGGGGTGTAGGATGTGGAGTGCAAGACGGATGTGTGGGTGCTTGAGGTGTGTGTGTCTAGTTGTCTCAGTGGTCTTGGTTTCAGTCTGGTGGCAATAATTGGTGTTTGTGAAGGGTTGTGGACAATGTGGGTGTGTGTTTTATAGTGCTGTGGGTGGGTGGGTGTGTGTGGTGTGTGTATCAGTGTCAGGTATGTGATTTCAGTTTTGGCCAATGTAATCTGTTGTTTTTTTTGGCAGTCCATTCTGAGCGCACCGGTGTGTACCGCCAGTGGTTTACCACCATTGAATGTCCGCTGTGGTGATTGGTGGGTCATAATGTGGTGGGTGTTGTTTTGTTGGTGTAAGAGTATGGGTGTTGGTACCAACACTTTACCACTGACCTTTGGGCTGGCAGATTTGTGTATGCGGCAATATTCTGTCCGATTGGCGTGTGTGTGTGTCATAATATGGCAAACAGATATCCGCCACCTTGTGGATATGTTGCAGGCATCACTGCGGCGGGAAGCGGGATTTACCACCAAGGTCATAATGAGGGCCTATATGTATTCAGATTAAGCCTTACTCCAAGCATTTTGAGGTCAATCAGTAAATCAGCTGTTTAAATTTTTGCATTTGCACTGGGAGTGATAAGCACAATGACTAATGAACCACTGAATTATTCTTTTAATAATTCACATTTACTCACAAACAAAAGTGATCACCTGCATACAGAAGGCCAAATGAGTGACATTTTCATTAGTTTAGGTGAAGTTCCTGCTATAGCATTCTAAGTTCTGTTCTATCTAGCCATTCCATTTTTAGAAATGGCAAAAGAATAAATCTCTGCTACAGCAAAGCAGGAGACAATTGTCACTCTATCAAACAGTTATTCAGTTTCCTGGAACGGTCTTAATATTGAATAGTCATAGATAATAAATATAAATAATTGCCAGGGTATCCATGTGGGTTCCAAAAAAAGGGTTTGTGTCCAGAGAAATTGATATTGTTAGTATATGCAAACAATGGACACATATAGTGTAAAAGGTCTTTGATATTGTGGCAGACAGAGACTGTAGATCATAGTCTTTGATCCACTTACTGTATATTTAATATATCGTCACTCAGTTTGATGCAACTGAAGTCAGCACATGTGCTGATGACTGAAAATCAGCTTGCTTGTGTTGTGGCATCCCAGAGTCTTTTGTCATATTAAAAATATGCTTTTAAATGCATGATTATGAGAGCATGCATCTCTCATGACCTGGGGATAGTGAAAGTTATTGCAATACACATTAAAGTGATTGTGGCTCACGAAAATCCCAACAAATCAATAGATGTAGATGTATTCTTTGAACTTCCAATTGTGTACATTTAAACTTGTGTTTACCAGAAATAAGGTAATTCATTAAAGAATTCCTTGGATCATTGGATGTTACTATAACATTTGTAATCTGTGTACACCTATCATGTGAGCTATATTGTCTTATGTGGCAGGAAGAAAAGCATTTATTATAGGTGTTATCAATGCATACTTTGTTTGTTATGTAACAACTGATTATTTGAAAGGTGTGCTTACAATTTTTGTAGTCAATGGTCAAAATAAATATTCTTCCTAAGATTGCTGTATATTCTACAGGATCTTCTTTGCACAGAGCTGGAGTGGTGTTTATTATGTTTTCCTTTTAGTCTGTTTAAGTTTAAGTCTTGAAATATTGTGCAGATTGAAGGCAATTTATCGCGACCACTTATGCTGGTGGTAACACAGTTGCTTTGTTGGACAATTATATTTTTCCTGAATTTTATATAATTTAATTGTAAATCAATCTTACAGTAGTAGTTTTTGACCAAGTCCTCCGTATCAGGAATGTGTTTTACATAGTTCTATGTTGCTCATAAAAAAATGAAACAAATTATTTATAAAGGATCATGCTCAAATACCCATGTAATGGGGAAGCGTACTTTAGCTTACGTGTCTGTCTTAGTTTTGTTAGGTTTATAGGGATATTGTGTAAGCATAGATCTAACCAATAACTGGATGTAGTGTTTGTATAAGGAAAGAAGCACCTGACGTTTTACAGAACATCCATTACATATTAAGTGCTGTATGTGCTTGTTGTTGGTGCCATATTAAATAACCATAAGGCTAACCCAAATTAATTGATCATTATTCTAAACAGCAGCTTAAAGTTGCTGGGTCCTTTAACGCAAGATACCTGATTGAAACTGCAGGTCATGTAAAAAAAAGCTAAAAAGAAAACCTCACGTGACAGACATCAGTTTGAGAGAAGAATCACTTGCTGAATGGTAACTAATATAAAAAGATAGCTACCCACTGTAGATTGTCACATTTTAACTCTTTCAAATATGAGTGTGAACGACTGAACTGGAGACAACTGAACTCAGCCAAAAACGGGGGATGATTTGTAAAATATTTTGTGTACTTCGTTCATCTAAAGTGCACAAAAACATCACCTCAGGCACTACAGGCAGATATTGGTAGACTGATTAGCATGCATGGATAGAGATGGAAAGTTTTATTGTGGAAAATCAGAAAGCATGCCAAGTTTTGTGCAATTATGCATGGGGGATTTATGGTGGGAACTTGAGTGCTCTAATGAGTGAGGCAGCTTGTTGCCACTGGCAAATTAGTGAATAACAACAAAGGCATAAAATTAAAGGGAACTTTGTCACTTTATTTTTATGACCGATTTGCACACCCTATTTTAGTACCAAACAATGTTTATGGAACTGTTCATATTTGTTGTTAGGTATATAACAAGAAAAATGCTAAATTTGCTCAAACTCATATCCACAACACCTTGCCCTTTGTGTCGTCCACTATGTGTCCCTGTAGACAATCCACAGCAATCTGAGTAGAATAATTTTAGAGGTAGAAAAGTAGTACAACAATTTGTAAATTTAAGCATATTGCATCATCGTTACAATTACCAGCACCGATAGGTACAATCTCCAACTTGTTTATTCTATCCAATTTTGAAAGTGGATGAAGGTTATTTTGAAGATGGTCTAGTAAACCACTTTGATAAACTGCAGTGAAGGTAGAACAAACAGGGAGAATTTAATGGAAACCTTTGGTGAAGAGCAACCATTGCTGGTTCTGGTAAGGATCTTAGCCCTTGATGCACTTCTCTCTGTTGAAAATGTCTATCAACTTCTTTCCCTTGAGTCCTTCAATTTCTACTTCTATGGTATGTAGGGTGGACTTATCACACACCATTGTGATGATCTTATTCTGGATTTTCTTGTAAAACCTTGACTGCCATTATCTATTGCAAGCTAATCTTGGTCTGTGAACTGCTTGGTGTGTATTTTTGTAGTTTTTGTTTAGAGTTCTGAAGAACAAATGTCCATAGACATGGTCTACTTATTTAACTTTGTACATTCAGTTCTGGAGAAGTGTAATATTGCGTATGTGCATATTATATGTGTTATTGCTTTCAATGGACATTTAAGGTTAGCCATAGAGAATGGGTTTTATAGAGCATTTGAGATTATGCTTGTCAATGTACGTCAACGGCTGGAATTGAAAACTGACTAAAGATTATTTAATTGTTGCAACAATATTGGCTTTGTGTTTTGTCACATCTCTCTGAGTCCCAACGATAACGGGGTCCAGATTAAATGGTATATCACCCTGAAACCATTCCCTATCTAGTTCGTTTTTTGGGACATGTTGATCTGTTAAATAAATAGACGTTGAAAAGAAGCACATTACAGTGCAAGTACATTGATCATAACAGCACAAAAATGCATAATTTATCAACTTTAGGTAGAGAACTAGTACAAATGGCATGGTGGATAAACCAAGAAAGGTCCCCCTGCTAGGAGCATCATTGCTTGCCTATTTTGACAGGTCGTCATTTCAATCAGATTCAGAGAATATCTACATGGGGCCTTCATATGAGAGGCCCTGTGAGACCAAAGAGTTTCCAGTTTAAGCCCTCCTCACTTGCTAACACTCTGGCTAAAATGAGTGAGTAGTTTTCATTTAACTTTATTTCAAATTCTTTGAAGACATCTAAAATGGCCTTTACAAACGTTATAAGGTTGTAGTGACACAGCAGTTGATATTCAGGCTGAGCTAACATACTTATCTAATGGATTATGTGACCATCATCACAGCTAATATGTGCATTTCTCGGTGTGAGTAAACGGCTAAACACACAAAATCTGCCCTTAGATAACTGATTAAAAGATAATGTGAGTAATCACACACCAGTACATGGATTTGCATTTGGGCCACACACTTCTCTGTTACCTTCTGCGGGTTTCCAAGTGCTTCCTTTGTAGTAATTTACTACGTAAAAAATCCCTTTTTTCTCGATGTGTGGAATTTCTCATTTTTAAAATACCAAAATGGAAACACTGAAACGTGGACAGATTTCAAACCTTTGCTTCAGTATCATTGTAAGTGTCACAATGCGTGCTATTCAGGCAGATAAGGCCTAATGTGTGTGTCCATGTGGGATTACTTCCTGCTACAGATGTTCAGTTAATTGATCCCTTTTTTGTGATATTTCGTTTTTATCTGCACACAACCACTTTTGTATTTTCAACCCACCAGCAGGTTTTATTCCTTTTCAGTGAATAATTCTCTACTTCATCCATCTGTACTCTTAACCCACTCTAACTTAATCTCCCTTCCTCTATGCTGGTTTTAGAAGGTGACAACAACTACCAATTGCTTTTGTTGGAATTCTTTCAAATGGGATTAGTCTCTCATCTTCCTTTTTGCAGAGGAGATAGGAGTACATTTCCCTTTTCCCAGCACAGTGTGAGTTTGAAGGATTTAGGTGACGTATGGATGGATGAATAAATAGTGAATATCCACAAGACCTGTCGCCTATTGCTTGCTGACTGCAGTTCAGAATCATATAAAAACCACCAAAATAAGTCTGAGTCGAATACCGCACAGTTTTTAATAACCGGAAGGACAGAACAGCTTGCCAGGGCAGGAGTATTTAGGAATCCTGGTCTGGGAGAGACAAATGCTACAATTTTTTATTTCTCCTATTAACTCCAACCCTTTTATGAGCTACCTAAAGGTTCATTCCTCTGTTGACACAATTCTGGATCTTGCTGTTGTGACAAGGATCGTTTGGGAAACCATATGTAATTAATGAGCTGTTGTTTATATTCAGTTTGATCATCCCTTATAAACATCAGGCGTCTATATGAACAAGGACTGACTGATTGATTGAATAAGGGCATTTTTTTCAACTAATAAAATTATTAAATAAAAAAGCCCATTAAAACAAACGATAACAGAACATCACCCTGCTCCTAAAGGGAATTTAAACGTATTAAATATAATTCAATTACTAAACTGCAAATTATTTATATTTTACAGAATACAAAACTAATTATCCCTTATAAACCTTTAAGATAATTTCCTAATAATCCAACCTCAACCCTTGCATGGCAGCATAACACTTTTTTACCCTTATATAATAACATTCCTTTCACCACCTTCCCATACTATGCCATTGTAATCTTACAACATCTACATGGCTAATCAACTGGATAATTTGTTCAGCTCTCAACGTTTCTAAATAAATATTAAGAACACATAAGGGCATATTTACAAGCCCCCTGTGCCACCTTAGCACCACCTTAGCACCACCATAGCATCATTTTGTAGATGCTAAGACAGCGGTAAGGTAGTTTCTCTGCAGTGCCATATTTTCAAAGTGCCACAATGGAAGCATTGTGCCACTTTGTAAACCATGGTGCAAGGGTGCCTGCATTAAAGGCAGGATTGTTTTTTGTGCAGGAAGGGACACCTTCTTGCACTAAAACAATCCTATGCAGCTTTTTCCTCTTTCTATGTGTGCTTCAGAATTCAGCACACATAGAAAAAGGACAAAAAGTTTAGATATTAGTCTTCTTTACATCTCTCCTAGAAGGCGTAGCATTATGCTGCTTTCCCAGGTCTCCCAGTCTTGGTAAATCTGGGAATGCTTGAGAATCCATGTGAACACCCATGTGCCACTCATGGAACGCCTCCATGGAGCAGACTAATGCAAGACAGTGACTTTCATTGCCTTGCATTACTCCAGACTTACCAAGAGATGCAAAGTCACACAAGGTGGCCTTGTGTGTTTATGGAAAATCTCATCATTGGTTTTGCGTCACTTTTGGCCCCCTCGCTTGGTGCAAGATTGATGCAAACTCAACAAATATGCCCCTTCTTTCTGCATCCTTCTCGCTTTTGTGGGTACCAGCTAGTGAGCAACATATCTTTGTTTTTTTAATCAGCTGTAAGTGAATTTAAAGCTTTGAGCAATTTCGCCTATCTCCATTGGTTTAGAAATCACCTGTCCAGCTGTCCCAGATTTAAAAGGGCAGAATAAAGGCGGAAGGCCATGCAGCACAAGATTCCATCATTCCCCAGAATGAGAAATGCACAGACTATTAATAATTCTGCCAATTACCACTGCCACGGGCCAGATAACGTAATTACCTAAATGCTAATTGCATTAAGATAATTCCGCTGTCTCCCCTCTGACAGTGCATGAAGCATGCATCCCAACAGGATAGCCTGTATGTAGGCCCTAATTGTGGTGCCTGGCTGCTAGAGTGCCATAAATACTTAGAGGTAGGCATTGCAAACAGGCTCCCCTGCAGCGGTAACTTGCTTTCAAGAGTACTATCAGGGTTCTTCACAATGTTGAGGTAATTGCATTGGAAAGCACAGAACCTCACAATGCTCCTAAAATTCACTGTGTTGGGCATTGGGCTGTTTGTTTCCGCCCGTGAAACAACTCTATTTCTGCTCTGTAGGCTGAAAAAACCCAACGAACTTTGCGTGTTCTGTAAATCACCCGGAAAATATGCCCATCCATAGGTATCACCTGTTTGATTGTGGCGAAACAATTTCCAGTCACATATTCCTGGCAGTTGTTTAGCTGTCTTTTGTTCTCTTAGGTGTTTCCTGTCGTGGACCTGTTGACTAGCATTACATTAGGCTCTAGCTGCGAGGTTGCTTCACTCTAACACAATTTTTAGTTTTGGCTACAATAGCTTATTTTTATTTTTAAGGCCTCGTGTCATCAATTCTTCAAATATGTGCAATACAAATTACAAACATATAGTAGGCTTTGAGTGAGCCTCCTGCAATCCCTGGCTTGTATGACTTTATCATAGTTTGTCAAAGCGTGGATGGACATTCTAAAGGCCATGGCATTTTGTGCATGATTATATTGTCCCATTTGTATTGCCATTCCATGTTGCTGATCAACTGTTAAGAATCGTTTTTTCTTGTTTTAATTATCTGTGTTCGTACTGCCATGAAACCACTTTGTGACTGAATGGTAAATGGCCATACTTCAGATGAAGTCACATATAATATAATTCATATGCCTGTTCTGGGGCAGCCTCGCTTTTTTGGAACCATATACCGTGATCAAGAATGCTAAATTCACAGATTTATTTAGACTTTTCACTTTTGTGTCGATCCAGCATTCACAAGTAATTTCTTCTTTTAAGATTCTTTGTATGAATAAAAATGCATAATAAAAGTAGAAATATCTAATGTTAT